>NC_051058.1:21588528-21897695 GCF_904848185.1 Acanthopagrus latus | reverse complement strand
TAGGGGGATCAGGAGGTTAAAATCGTGGGTTTCATTTTGAATGTGAGATTCGACGTAATTCTAATACATTTAGTCGGTCCACAGTCCTCTCCTCCCCCCGTTAGTATCTAATAGTGTACTATTAGCCATCTTAGAGAGACGATGGGAGTTGACAGAGACAGAACGAGGGGGAATTAGAGGAGCGGGAGGAATCAGAATGGGAGCGGGAGCATGTTTAACATGACATCCAAGTATCTAATTACCTCTGTGGCTGTGTTAGCCTCCCAGACCAGGCTGCCGCTCTCACGTATACACCAGCCCTGGGTCTCTGGGCCTTCCGCCGCCGCCCCCCCTTGTGATTTCTGTCAGCTCATAGCACATTCAATGCGGCACAGCAGAAGCGAGTGCGTGCGAATCGCAACTTTTTAAAAATGGAAGCTGCCTCGTGGAGAGCTCAGGAAGAGAAGATGACAACTGCTGTCCAGCTGGAAAAGGTTTTCACCCGTGTTAGCAGAGAGCTGTGAACGTGTTGCGTTAAAGGTCGCGGGGCAATACGTCATGTATGTAGAGTAAATATTAATAAACCGGCTAAACTGTCTGTTTGCATGTTCTTCTGGAATTTATAGTCGGCTGGCACACGACGCTGCTCTCCAGCCTCAGAAGACTCAGTATAAATATTTGACTTTATGCAATTGGTATCACTGTCGGAGTGTTCCTCAAAGAGCGCGCCCGTCGTCTCCGCCGGATCCTTTTTGTCGGGCTTATTTTTGGAGAATGCAAAATGAAGGGGAGCGATAACCTCTCGCATGGGTGTGTTTGAAGACGTGCCGCGGAATGTACGCCGGTGATTGCGGCGGAGGGGGCGGCGTCTGCCGGGACGGAGTTCAACAAAGGGAATCGTTAATACACAGCTGACAATTTTATGGATGTGCAGGCTGATGTCTTCCCATATACTCATGTATAATTCACTCCCTCTTTAACTTTTTATTAAGTCGAAAGAGCGGCATATTGTCCATTGTCATCAACTTTTTCCTGGCTCGGTCCTTGTCTTTTCTTTTGCTTTACTGTTCTTTTTTTCTTTTTAATAATTAAAAAAAAAGAAGGAAAAAAAAACACTCAGGGCAAATCTGAAAACAGAAAAGTGCCTCCCAGACGATGCTGCCACTCTACCCAGAATGCCCACAGTGGTTAATGTCGGTGGCTGCAATGTTTTTTTTTGTGATTTCATGCTGTGTCCACTTTTCTCAGTCATCACACTGTTTTCAGTTCCTTTCAGCCTGCCTGCTGTTTGTCAGGGTCAGATTAGATAGAGGGGGATGTTGGCTGAACACCGGAGGGAGGGAGAAAATAAAAAATGGGAGCCATGGGTGCTGGAAGTTCGGTCGTTCTGATTCCTGAGTTGCTGTTTAGCTTTACGTTGGTTACACAGGCAGTATAAGACACTCAAGCAGGGCTGTCAAATCATTTTTGAAACCGCGTTTAAATGATCGTGTCCTTTTTCTCTGTCGGTTTGTCAGCAGGGTTACACGGAAACTATGGAACATATTTCCACAAAACTTGGATGGAGGATTAGTCACTTAACTTCTGGTGCAGATCGCGACAAACGATCCGGGGTGTAAATATGTGATATTTGATATTTGGGCCTTGGCGGAGGTTTGCACTCTACAGAGTGCCACTCTAGTTATACATTTTGAAGTATGGAAACTACCAAAGCCAGAGATAAAGAAGAATTATTATTACGCTGTGTTGTGTTGCTGTGTGTTTACAGACAGGAGTTTTTGTGTTTGTGTTATTGTGTTTTTTCCACTTATCAACAAACTAAATTCAACATGGGTCAATAATTACAAGAACAATTGAGAGAGCAAACAGAAGAGGTCGATCAGAAGACAAACGGGAGGAAGTAGGAGGTTCTTCAACAGAGACTAAAGGGGTGAGAGGCTGCAGAGTGAGCATTCACTTATCTTTCTCTCTTTCTCTTGGGAGTCAATATTAACGATTGATTATTGTTTAATTCAAACGAGGCAACATCCGTCATCACCACAGCAAATCATCAGAAACAGGCTGTGCTGGACTCCAGTTCCTTGGTGCTCTCTGGTGCTTCGACGTCCTTGAAGCACCGTTAATGTCTGAAGTCGAGGTTGTCGCTGCCGATTCTAGCATCGGTTGTATGCATCCACCCTCTGATACATTTGAATCAAATGAACAATCCAACGACAGATGAAGAAAAGTACCTCTTTCCTTTCAAACACTCCCTGTTGACTGACTCTCGTACCGGCACTGTGTGGAAGTTGTAAATTACACAAAAGGAACAGAAATCCTTTTCTTTGTGTGTGCCGGGGTCTTTTATTTCTTTTCGCTGTGGCGTTGAAAGATGTACTGAGCATTGTTTCTCTCTGCTAGAACTATACCAGCGTTTAAAAAAAAATCTGGTGTTATGACAACCGCACATTCGAGAAGGCCCCGAGCCGCCTGCTTTGTGTCAGCATAGCTTAGGTGCAATCCTTAACCTGTGTGTGCCGCGTGTCAGCAGCCTCCCTCTCCCAGCTTTGTCTCTCCGGCTTTGGTCGTGACATTTCATGCCTGTCACAGCCGCCGTCTCAGAGGTAAAGCGGCGTAGAGGTGTAACTGTTAGCATAGTCGCCAGCAGAGTCTATTAAAGGCAAAGTGCCGTAATTCTTCCTTTCATGCCGAGGGCCTGCCTTCACTTTCAATGACACGCACGGTGATATGTGGAGAAAACCCAGCAGCATGTGGCAGCATCCGATTTACCACTTTAGGGCTGAGGTGCCCAATATAGAGGCTTCTAATTTTCCAGTCTGCTGCGTAGGAATGCACTGTTTCAAAGTTGTGCCATGAGATGTTGTGTAGTGCCCTTTTTTTACATTTATAATTCCTCTTGTTCGTGTTCGACTGTGTTGGTTGCAGCTTCACAGACGCCCTGAATGGCTGCGAGCTACGTTTGTGTATTGTGGCGGCATCGTCTGAAGGCGCTGCAGCAGCTTCAAACCTCTGCACACGCAATTAGTCAACGCTGCCTCTCCACGGCGTTCTGTCTGTGATTGATTCATGCAGAGATGAATTGCTACATCACACCTTTATCCCCCCCTTCCCCTCCTTTCCATTACTCCCATTACTGCAGCAGTGAATGGAGGAGTGTGCACAATATGGCCTCCGTGTAACTGCGCTGCAGCACGCTTCCTCAAGCATTCTGTCAGAGTGTCCAAAAGCCCCGAGAGCAAACAAAAGAAGCTCCGCTGGATGTTTATTATGTATAAGGTTCTTTCCCCACACATATACCAGAGATTATATCCTTCGGGGGGGAGCGGAGTGAGCGAGATGGATTGTGTGTGCATATTTGCAGACCGGAGGAGGAGGCGGCGGCTTTTTCCTGACGTTTCCGCGAGATGCACTGCCTTTATGGGATTGCATTACGTTCCCTTTTGCCCTGGTGTTGTTTTTCTCTTCACGTTATTGCATCAGTGAAGGTAATACAGAGTTTGGGTTAAGAATGACCTGGACTGAAACATTTCACCCCAGGATATAATACATCTCTTTGGCCTTTCGTGCACCTTGCAAGACCGACTCTCACATAGAAAGACACTAACTTGTTTATGTTTTACACTTTTATTACGTGCTGCCGAGGCTGCTGCTGTTGTGGGTGGCGTAATTGAGTCTGGGACTCCCGTCGAGAGGGAGGAGTGCAGTGTGGCTGGAAACTATCGCATTTTTTGGTAAAGCTTCGACGCCCTCAGTGCTTCATCTGCCCCGTGACTGTACGTCTTTAGAAATCCAGGAGTGCCTAACATAAGATTCCTGTCATCATCTCAGTGTGTGATAGCAGCACAGAAGCGCTTTGTTTCCCGTAACATTTCAGCAGTGTGTCCGCAGAGACGAGTTTCAAGTTTTTTTTCTCCAGTTACGCTTTTAACTGAGCCTCTCGCCAGCGTGGCTTATCATGTGAAAGAGAGCCAGGCGCTTTTTTTTTTTTTTTTTCCTCTCTATGTGTGAGAAATGCCTAATCTGTGCTTTTCTCTCCTCCTTTACGAGCACTTTTTATGCAAATTATATGTCTATTTACTCTGCGGCTGCTGGGGAGCATTTTTCTAATTCACCATTTCGCTTGTAATGCAGCGCACACTCGGATTCTCACGCGGGGTTTGAAAAGGTAGAGGAGTGAAAACACGTGAAAAGGGAAGGGAATTCTCCTTCCTAGGGGTGGTGCCAGCAGGTGGGTGAGTAATGGCAGGAAGTGTGTGGGAAGAAAAAAGGAAGGCGCTGCACCAGGTTGCGGTTCCTCTGGGATTGTGTAGCATGTGTGGCTCAAGGTTTTTATGCTGTTTGTTGTATTTCAATTCCGGCTGTAAAATACGACTTAAAGCGAGCGCTCAGTGTGTATTTTTTATTTCATTTTTTTTTCTTTTTCTTGCATGCCCGCCTGCACAGTACATTTACTTTGTCGGTGTTAAGTTACTCTGGAAAAGTTAAGAACCTGAAAGCTCATAAATACTTGCACCTGAGATCGGATCGGCCAATTCTGAAGACACACACACACACACACACACACACACACACACAGACTCACACAAAGGCGCCGCCTGCTCTTTGTCATATTAACACCTGGATCCCAGCAGAGCCACAGATCTCGGTGCAAAATCCCTCGTCTGGCTCACAGATTCACTTTCTGCCTGCTAGTTAAACCGCTGATCCGTCAGCAGGTGCAGCCGCCTCTGAGTGAGATCTTCCTCAGCACAGAATTATTAGCTTATCTGATTGAGTGCTGCCGGACAAGACAGACAATCAATTGAAACCAATTTTGTTTTTCTTTCTCCCGTCCGCCACCATTTGTTTGTCTGCGCCTCGCACCTCGGACGGAACACTTAGGAGGGCGCAGGAAGTGAGGGGAAAAAAAAAAGAAAAAAAGAATAGCATGAAAGTGTTTCTGTAATTGGCTCCTAATTAAATTGTGTGTGTGCGTGCGTGTGCAAGCGAGTGTGTCCGAGTATTTGCATATGGCGCTAAATCAAAGATGAGGTGAGCGAAGAGGAGCGAGCATAAAAAATCATTAAAGTACGGTCGGACCTAAAAGAAGAGATGGAGGCCTATTAATAGTTAATCAACCTTCTCTTATCTTTTAATCAAGTCGATAAGAGGCAGAAAATGAATTAAGAAAAAAAGGAGAGGAGGGGGGAATCAGTGTAATGAGAATCGCCTCTTGTGGTTTGCCTGTTAGCACAAAAGTATGTATTGCTCCGGCGGAGGGGAGATTATTCTTTCATGGTTTTGATGATAGATGGCATCCTCAAAATGCTCTTGTACTGTGACGCTGAGGTAAATGCGGGATAGATAGCGGTGAGGAAGATTAATTTAGAAGCTAATTTTCAGCTTGTAATTACTGTGTATCCGTCCGCGTATCCCTTCACCAGATAAAACCTCGGGGTCTCGCCCGGGCCCGATGTAGTGCGACGTCCCCGGGGCCATTTCAGATTCATCATCTTGCAGAAGCTCTCTGCAGCAGCGAGTATTTACGCCGCACAACTCGTCGCAGCCACAGCTGAGCTAAACCCTCCGCTCACCGCCGGAGGCACGAGATGAAATCCAGCAGGCTCGTAGCTTTCTCCTCCTCCCAGCCAACCTGAGAATCACAGGTGAGATGAAAACCAGCTTCTTTAGATTGTTCCGTCCTGTCAACGGCTGTCTGTGTCTCCCAGAATGCAAATATCTCTAATTTTGCCCTTTTCTCCATTTTGGTTAACTGACAGCTGGCATTTTCACCGATGTGTCGAAGAGTTTTATAACCCATCCGAACCTTTTCCTGGAAAAAGGTTAAAAATGCATTTGAGAACCGACTGCATTCACTTTTTTTTGTCACTTTTTATATATATATTCCATAACAATATATTCAACCCAAGCTGACATTCTATACAAGCGTCTGGAGGATCTCCCGATCAGACATCGGGTCGGATCACAGATCTGCGCTGCACTCTAACATCCATACGAGACCAAACTCCTGTCAGTCAGACAGAGACTCTGGCTCCGGCAAATTACATCCTGACTTAGTATTTAGCATCTAATGAATGAAGGTGAAAGCTCTCGCTCTCAGCAGCACACGGCTCCCAGCTATGAATTCACGTCCATTACTTTAAAGATGTTTTTTTATTCCCAAACGGTCTGAGTGAGGTTTTCGTTTAACCGCTGACAGAGCAAGATCAGTAAACATGGTGTTTTTTTTTTCTTCTTCTCGTGTATTTGTAGCTCGCGTCGTCACGTTTCTTAGCATGGAGGATTCAAACCCCTCCGGTGTGTTCACAGCCAGTCCACACATCATATCAAGGGTTGTTCAAGGTATCACAAAGTCCTTTTCTTTAAAATAAAGATACAACAATCTCTAGTACTTTGCAGATGTCTCGGTCAGAGCCCGACCAATCCAAGACTAATACTACGTTTCTGCAACAATCCCTCAAATGTGGGAGCGGTAAGAGGGTCCTCAGACACAAATGGAAATTGGATTGCGGCCTTGTGTTTTCTTTTCCTCCTCACTTCGTCTCCTCTTCTTTCCTCTTCATTTCCACTTACCTTCACTTGGCCATTCAGCCTTGCAGCACGGCAGCCATTTAATCAGAGTGATTATCTTACCAGCAGACACTGAAATATTTATGCCCTCTGACCACAACCTGGCATTTAACAAGCTCGGAAATGGACCTGATCTCGGATGCACACACGAAGCTTACGCAACACGACTCTCCTCGCGGGTTTAATGCACAGAGACAAGCCCACGGCGGCGACGCTTACAGCTGGTAACCACATCTGACCGCAGCAGGTTTTCTGTGTGTGTGTCGGGGAGTGTTTATTCGAGATTTGTTGGAAAGGGGAGCTGTGGCGCTCAGAACCGCGGTCGTAATCAGCTCAGTCAGCAGGGTGTCTATCTGCACAGCGATTGGTCAGCATTTAGTGAGGAGCCCTCAAGGTGAGAGGTTGAGGTTCCTGGCAGGAGGCTGACTTCCTGGATGTCGGGTTCACCTGTATGACTCGCACCTGATGGGCAAAGACATACAGTGTGTTCTCCCCTCGCTTTACAGTCAGCTCTGTTTGTGCGGTACAGAGCTCAGACATCCCAAATTGATAAAGACAATAAAGACTTGCGCTGCAAAGAGGAGTGTTAATAACATCTTTTCAAATCACTTTGGGACCTCGTGACTGACAGAGACTCGGATTACATCGGACGAGTTGTGCCTGGTGTGAACTTGTCCTTTGAATACAGAGGCACCGGCGCATGCTTGAAGGCATCCATTTCACATTCTGCTGCACTCTGTAGTTCACACGAGAAGTTACAGATAGATTTCTGAAAAGAATGGAGAGGAAAAAAAAAAAAAAAAGCCGGAGAGAGAAGTGCCAAACCTGGCTCCTTTTCTCACCTCTGCACAGCTGTCCAATCACGGCCAGAAAGTGGATGTGAATGTCTTCTGGAAAGTTGGAGAAAAGGTCGAACAGAGTCTGACTCTGAAGTTATAAAAGGGTTTTCTAATGATACCAGACTTTCTAACTCTGATACGAGTGTAAGAAGTGATTAATCGATTCTGATGTGTTGTTTTGCTCCCAGTTGCAGCAATTAAGTGTGCGCGCATCTCACTGGCTTCTTTGCATTGTAGCAGCACCTGACAAGCTTCCGTTTGTGGGAATTTAAATTGGCAAAAAAAAAACAAAAAAAAAGGCACTTCTGGATCCAGTCTGCTCCGAGTCTCAACTCCACAGAATCGCTAATTAAAAGGTTCCCCAAAAGGCTCAAGAGCAACTTCCAAACCAAAGCAACAACATTGCTGTCAGGTAAAGATTCACGTGGAGGTGCAGTTGGCGCTCTGGCAACATGTGAGCCAATCACAGCCATCTATAACCTCAGCGAGTAGAAACCAATTTCTTGTCGCTATTAAAAGAGGCAGACAGAATAAAAGGGGAAACTCCCATGACACAACAATCTCCGCCCAGCACTCAGGACTACTTCCTGCCCGTCCAATTTCCTGTCGGCCTCACCGAGACCAGTGAAAGTGTGTGTGCGGTTGTGCAGCCTTGTGTTCTTGTGCATGCACAGCTTTGTCTGGGCTCAAGTGCGTGGTTAGCCAGCTTTTTCTCTAATTTCCTCTCCACCTGTGCCAGGCTGAATTGCTTCCTGTATGTGATTGATTCACACTTAATCTGGACACCCTCTCTTTTTTCTTTTCTGGCTCTTCCCCCCCCCACCACCCCTGTCTCTCCATCTCCATCTTGTCCGCCCTTGTGTACACACTTGATGTTAAACAAAAAAAAAAAAAAAGCAATAATATGATATGATAAGGGGGCCAAGGTTCCGACACCTCAACTTATCACACACTGTGTTATTACAGGAAGAAAAGAACCAACAGCTCTAATGGCTGTATTCAGTTCAGCGAAAATGAGTCATCAGCGGGTCAGAATGAAACTCTGCACCATTAGTCAGGTAGTTCTGTCTCTGATCTGTGCACACGCTCTGACATTAATTGCACCCATCAGTTATTTGCCAAAGCGATCGTTTATGAAACGGCTCTGTTGTCGGTCAGTCCGTCTCCAAAAAATGTGCCAAGGCTTTCTTTTTGTTTTCCAAAGATAAAGCAAAAGATTCGTCTGCATTCTTTGTTCGAACACGTCGGCGTCGGCTAAGACGAGACAGAAAAACAAACCAGACGCCGGCGAAACTTTACTTTCATAACACAGAAGAAAAAAAACAATTTCACTTATTGACAACAAATTGTTTTTTCGAACTCATATTTCCTTTTGTGATGGCAGCGCTGAGATAAATAGGGTAACGTTTAACCATCAAATTGTTATGGGTGTCTTAATGAATTGGCTGGAATGAATTCATATCCGTCCACCAAGTCTGTTTTTTTCTTTTAAGCTCGAGGAAGTTCGTCTGCTTATTAAGAACATGCTGAGGTTTATTAAGTGCATTTTTTAAAAGTTACTCCTCGGTACATTTCCTCTCTTGTCGGCGGGCGTCACGACTGTACCGAGTGTTCCCGTGGACCTTAAACTGCTGCAGGATTTAGTCACTGACAGTAAAAGAGCTGTGGGCCCAGAGTCAGTTGAAAGGGCCGCACTATTTCAAAGATATTAGACTTCTGCCCTGAAACTCAGGGATACGGGTAGCTGCTAAACTGGAGTTCCAGGCAGGTTTCCCTTCAGAAAACTTTCATAACTGTCCACCGTTTCATTCTGATTATTCCATTCTGTCCCCATTTCTCCTTTCCTGTCTGCAAGATGTCCGTCCCTCCATCCATCCATCCATCCATCCATCCATCCATCCATCCGGTCTGTCTGCCTCTCTTCCTCCTGCTGTAGTTGCTGGGCAGCCAGAAGAGCTAGCCCCCTCTACCCTCTCCAGCTAGCAGAGCCGGTCTCAGAGGGCTTCTAAAAGCCGGCTGCGAACAGTATGAGGGATGTGTTGCTTGCCGTCGCTGTCACCGAGGCACGGGTTGAAAGGTTTTTTTGCGAAAAAGACACGCGAAAAGCCAGCAAAGAGTCCGGACTCTGTGGGGAGCCGGTGACATCAGAGGAAGCTGTTCACCCCTCCCTGCTCCGGTGTCGGCCGTCTCATCTCTGCCTCTGTCACTCCCTTCTTCCCAGCGGCCTTTGAGCCTACCCTTTTTAACTGGCACTGGCGTTCGGCTGCTGACCTATAAAATGTGGAGCCTGTCAACATCTGTTGAAAGACACGCCGAGTGATGGTGATGATGGGATTTACACACTATTAATGATTTGCAAAGGGGAAGAGTGTGTGCTGGGAGGGAGGTGTGAGGGAGGTGGGTTAATGGATGATGTGTGGATGTGGTCCAAATGTTAATGTGCCATTTTAGGACCAAAGAAAAGGTCCGTGAATGAAAAGGGAGATCATTTCAGTGGTCAAACATGGGAAACGTGTGGGCCATCATGGTCTTTGGCCCGTTACTGTCCATGAATGACAGAACTTCTACTCATCGACATCGTGTGGTTGCATGATTGAAGATCAATTCATGTTCCTTAAACCTTGAGACCTTTGATTTTGTGAATCACAGTTGTATCTGCTCGGCACCACAGATAATCCACGGATCGGACGGGCCGGCGCGCCAACAGGATCTGATGTCTCCGTCCTCATAAATCCTGAACATCTGAAAAATTAATCAGAGCTGTCTCAGAAAATGTATTTCAGAACCGCTAAAAGTTTATTTGGGTTTCCTCTGGAGAGTTTCCTCTGTCCTGTCAGGTTTATAACTACAGGTTTTAGTGTTTGCTGCTGAAATATTAGGATATCTGCTGCAGTGACATTACACAGTAATGTTTAAAAGATGTGGGCATCTGTTGTAGTGATTACAGCCCTAATGACATTATGTCATTATGTAATCTATGACATAAACACTGTCTTTGAGCTCTGTTTTTGGTCTCTTCCACCAGAAATGTCTGGGTCTTCAATTCCAGTTTGTTCTCCAGCTAACTGCGAACAGCGTCTGTTGTTGTTTGGTGCAGAGCAGCAAGTGTGCAGCTGGTTTTTAAGGCTTCATACTCGTAAATCAGCTGAAAACACGGCTAAAGGACAGGCTCAAACTCATGCACGACAAACCTGGAGGCGAGCTGAAGATTAAGGTGTTAATTCTCTGCAGCGTGTTGTCACATTGTCTCAAATGCTCACAATGGTTGGTGACATAAACAACTGAAGGCCGAAAGACAAAAGAATGTTGTGGAGACCCAACACATCCTTTTCTTTCCCTTTTGTCTCTCGTCTGCTCTGCCTCTCATTCTCTATGAAATCATGACAGAGTGAAGGCTTAAATTGGATGTGGTGTCAAGACACTGCACACACTGAGTGAGAGGTGTGAATGCACATCATGACACTGCGACAAATGTTTTTTTCTTTTTTTTCCTCGAGTGGAATAGTGAAGTTTGTCCCAATTTCTTTGCAAAAGTCGCTTTTACACAACAACTGCGTGAAAAACCTGCGTGAGTTCATGTGTTAGGTGAGTGAACGTGTGCGTGTGTGTGTGTGTGTGTGTGTGTGTGTGATGTGTGAAGGTGAGTTTGCCATTCTCACATGTGTCTGCGTGAACAAGTCTTTATGTATGAGAGTGCAAGGACTCCATATGTTTCCTGTCATTGAAAAAAAGTCCACGTTATACATCTCCTGTGTGTCGGCACTCTATTAGCCTTCATGTGTGTAAATGCATTCGTGCGTGGTCGAGGTGCGTCGCTGCATTTGTTCTCTACCTTGAGAAAGCGAAAGCCGCTCTCACCTCCTGGTCAGCCGAGTAAGGCGGAGATGCCGTCCTGGCGGAGCGACATGGCCATTTTTCACCTGCCTCCCAACACATTACCTCATTTCCCCCGGTGCAGACGCCCCCTCCCCCCTCTCCCCGCCGGCCTCTCCGCTCTGACCTCCAGACCTAACCCGCAAAACTCCCTGCCATCCGCCTCCATGCCTCCCCTTCCAAGCTCTTTATCCGCCCCCTTCTCTCCTCCCTCGATCCATCTGGGGCCGGCCGCTGATAGATGGCCCCTCAGGAGAGGGTCGCAGCAAGGGTCAGGTCTGCTTTCTGGAACTTTTTTTCGGAGATGGCGAGAGATGAATTGAGGCGAGATTGGCGCGGATTTGATGAAAGAGAGAAGTGAAGGGAAAACATGTTGGGGGGGGCAAAGGAAGTACCGAAGTAAATACTAAAACATTGTCAGTCTGTACAAACAATTCCTCCCCGGTGTTGCGCCTGCAGTCCTCGCCTCCTCTTCTATCTCTTTTTATCACCTGCGTCTTCCCTAGCCCCATTCTGCCTGTGTTGTCTGCTGTCAGTAAAATCGACTGGGGACTGCTGTGTATTCTGGTACATGTTGGTATGGTTGCTAGAGTGTGCTCACTAAGTATTTGTTTGGGCTGTCAAGGTGTCTCCTGAGTGCCTGCTTGCCTTCTGTTGAATATTTATCACTTATTTAATGCCATTGCACCCCCAAGAGAGTTGGACTCTGCTTCTAATGCCTCCCGCCCTCCTCCTCCTCCTCCTCCTTCTTCCTCCTCTCCTGCTCCCTCTTTTCCTTTTTCTACACACACCTACCGCCGTTGCTTTTTCATGTTATTCTGCGGGTTGCTCAGCATGCTGTAGTTTCTGGTGTACTCCGTCTCCGCCATACTTTCACACGTGCACTCACACGTGAATATCCGAGCCAACCCCTGAGCGGCCCGGTGCGCCGCAGCCACCCGCGGTTAATTCCCAAATCCATCGCGGCCTCCCTTTAACATCATCATGAGACTGTCGCTACAAAGATCAGTCACGAAACGAAAGCCGGTGCGAGACGTCGAGGGAGGACGTTTACCTATACCTGGGAGGAGAAAAGGGAAAAAAAAAAAGAGTTGTTAATAGTGAAACTCTGTTGATGAAGTAGTCCCCGGCATGCGTTCCTCCTCTCCCTTCAGTCCTGCTATTTATTCTCATCACTCACAAACCCGAGAGAGACAGAAAAAAGGGAGAATCGGTGCGTCTGGAGAGATAAAATCTTACTTTAAAGTGCGACTCGTTGCAAAAAGGGGTTTCGATTTCACGTGGGGTGCCGTGCTTTCGGTAAGATCTGTGTTTCCCACCGAAAAATGCCACCTGACAGAACGCGTTACGGACAATAAGAAAGCGAGGGGAAGACGAGGCGGGGGGAAGTTGGAACGAGGAATATAGGTAAAGAGCGTAAACAGAGAGCTTGTGGGAAATTTCATTCAGTGGAAGAGCGATGGAGGCGGCGGGAGCTGCCACTGGTGGAGAAAACAATGGAGCTGTGTGAGGCTTTCTCCTTTATTGCAGTTCTAACACGACACTCACCAACATATTAGTCTTTCCCTTTCTTCTCTCTCGGCCTCTCAACCAGCGGTCACTTGTGCCGTCTCGAATTCTTTGTTTTCTGAGATCAAGAGCCTCATATCCATCAGAACAATCGCATGTTTCTGCTGTTACATCACTCTGTCCACATCGCACTCGCTGTGTGGAGAGGTACATACTTCTGATGCTCAGTCATAGCCTTAAATAAGAAAACTTTGCGGGGCCCAGCTGCTGATATCTGGTCCGAGGACAGCTCTGGAAAACAGACGGTGCGAGCAGATGTGGAAGAAAACGGGCACAATACCTCAAATTCACACATATTAGCACATGTTCCTGAGCCGGGGCTGAACAATTCATCTCTTTTCTGTCAAAATAACAAAAAAGGAAATTTGATAAAGCCACCTCATTTTCACCACAAGTTGGATTATTAGGGAGGCATAAAGGGTCAATGTTGAGTTGGTTAGACATGATTTCACTGCCTACGATGACAAAATATGCACAAAATGAATCTCTGCATGTCAGGAACTGCATCATTATTGCTCTGGCAACATGGAGAATGAAGCACTCACATGTTCTTTTCAGACAGAAAAGATGCAGACCGAGGCTGTCACTTCTCTGTGTCTTTGACTTACAGCTAGCTCGTTACGAAGCCACGGTTCATTACTGGTCTGAATTCTTCAAGTTAAACTCTTCAAGATGTTGCGTGTAAGAATCAGAAACCTGCTGGATTCATCCTCGAAACTTCATCCCTTCACTCGTCTCCAGCTGTGAAAAACACCAGTGGTCACTTTTATTTTTGCTTTTTATTTCTGTAACTTATTTTCTTCACTGTATAACGTGACTTTATCCCCTCGGGGCAGTGTTACGTCTTTTTCTTCCCCTAATGTTGGACTGAGAACAGACTGGATCACCACAATGACTCACCGTCGCCTCCTGAGGTACAAAGTGGTATTACGAGACAGGACGGATTTTGGACGGACGGTTGATATATTTGTTAACCTTCTGACACAAAGTCCTAACACATATCAGCTCATTTAAGAGTCAACATTATTGTTTGAAACTCACTGGATCTGAACCTGCAGGATTCGGGCTGTGAAGAAGCTCATCTTCGTCCAAACGGCTCAATTCTTCTTTGCAGAACCGTCAACAATAAAACATTTTGTCAGTGAGTAATACAAACCTTCAATTCACCAGAGCGCCGAACCACAAATGCAGCGAACCACAATCCAATCCCCTAATTTTTATTTGGAAAAAAATGATTGGGTAATAGCAAGTACACAAATATATCATTTTACTCCCCTACACTAAATATATATTTTATAAAAAGGTATGAATGCATCTTGTTTCATACTATACAGAAAACAAACACAGGCCTGTAGAATGCTTAAACAATCACAGTATTAATTGAAATTGTGTCCGTGCACGAGCACCCTGATACGCTCACACATCACCCCCCGCCGTGTGGCCGCTGCACGCCCGGCTCCCCTGCAATCTAAGTTCTGTAATTCCCACCGGCTCTATTAGAAGTCAGGACAGTAGCGCTGTCCCCCATCTTGAAGCCATTTTGTCAGGAAATGGTATAATTCCCTCATCTGGATCCAATTACAGCCAGGCGGACTGCTATTCCTGTGATGCCTGTACAGTGTAATTAAGGGGCTTTGTGTCTCTCAGCCAGCCACAAGTCAGCGTTCTTTCTCTCAGCGTACCTCTCCCTGTCCTCCATCGCATTTCTCTCCCCGCTTAACCCCCGACGCCACTTTTCTCAAGTATACGTCATCCACACCGCTGCCGCGTCCACATTCATACGTTCATGCATTTCTTTCATCGGCACCACGGAGCGCGGTGAAAGTCTCGACCCAGAGTGTTCTGCTTGGCCTGAAAAAAAAAAAAAAAAAAAGAGTTGACCCAGAATGGACGACATCTATAAAAATTCACACTGGTTCTGTCTCTTCTGGACTCGTTCCCTTCACCACACACTAACCTACTTCATCGGAGGACAAATTTATGGCATCATAGAATTTGGATGTGCAGTTTCTGCAATCCGGGCGAAAGTCTGGTCACCTACAGTAATGCAGGACATGGTTAAAGGTCCAATTTGTAAGAAAGTTGATTTTTGAGGCACATTCAAAACTGGTCAGTTAGTGACGCTCTGGCATGGTCAGCTGATCAGTCCTACAATCCCAAACGTCAGCGTTTGGTGAAGTTCAAGCAACCACAGTCAGTGGATTTGCTTGTACAGGCAAAGTAAATTAATGTCCTTCTTTTGGAATCAAACTTGCTGAGATGGAGGAAACTATTACATTAGCTTTGTCACACGGCCTGTAAGTAGTCACTGAATCACTAAACTTCCAGGACTATTCTTTTGGTAGAGGTCGGACAAATGGACTTCGCTCGGCCACTTTCTGACACCCTGGCAGTGATTTAGTGGAAACATACTGAAAGAGGACAGTCGGTTGCCGCAAGAGGTCGTTTATTCAGGAAAGATAAACAGAGGCCGATTTAAAGATATAAAGTACAATTTTTGCATAAAATATCAAGAAGTGACCAGAATAAATCTTTCCATTTCCATTTTGTTCGATCACCTGTCGCCTCCTTCCGTGGAGACATCCGACATCGACATCACGTAACACGGATAAACCTTTAAACCATCCCCTCGTCTGTGATCATTTCTGTCTGAGTCAACAACTCCCATGATCCCACGGTACTTTATGACGTCATCAAACATCTTTTGTTTATATTGTTTTGATTTTGAGACCCGTGGTGACAGAAATTACACAGTGTGCGTTTCAACAAATGTTTCTCAGGAGGGTTGTGAAGCATAATCACATGCTCCTCACAAACAGCAGAGATGTGGAGATTTTTTTTCTTTAATTGTAGCTTAAAAAAAGTATAATCAGAGCGAGAGTGATTGTTTCAGGGTGTGTGAATGGCGCACATGACTCTGATTTCCAGGGCCCACGTCGGGTCTTTGCCAAAGAACTTTAAGAGGCAGCCAGTTCAGATAAAACAAAGCGTCATGGAATCTCATTAAAATACCTCCCTGGCTAGACCTCCCCCGCCACTTCAGCTCCCAGAGTGGAAAGATCTGCTTTGTACAACCGGGAGACCGGATGGCATCACTGCTGAAGCTCGTGTGTTGTTGGCGGAGAGGGCGGCGGGCGTTTCATGGACGTGACACACGTGCGTTCCAGGAGGCCAAACATGGGCGCGAGCGACGGTCGTCCTGGAAAAACACACACGTAAAACTGTACACAGCGCTCTGCATACACAAAACAAACACACACACACACAGACAGACACACAAGCTGAGTACACACACACACACACACACACACACACACACACACACACACACACACACACACACACACACACTCACACTCGCTCAGTTCTGCCTGCACTGTGATCTTGAAACCCTGAGTCCGTGTCATTGGAAAATCAATATGCCTTGCTTTTTCATCCAATTAATTAGTGACTGGTGGATGGAGCTGTATGTGTGTGTGTGTGTGTGTGTGTGTGTGTGTGTGTGGGTATCTAAGGGTATGTGTGTGAAAATATCTATCTATCTATCTATCTATCTATCTATCTATCTATCTATCTATCTATCTAGTTCTCCCGTTACCATATTTTCACACTTACACTGGCATTAATCTGGTGTGTATTTACTTTCAACAATACAAACATGCTGTATTATAATCCTGTGAGCGCCGGACAGCTTGTGATGATGTCACTAATACCTCTCCAAGCCATCGACTCTGTGACAAACAATGGTGTAGTCGTATAACCAGATTAGCCCCCGAAAGCCCTGCATCCTGGAGGCACCGCTGCTGGCACCTCCTCTCGAGGACGAGTGTAATCCTTCAGGCCTTTGTACACCTGCTCGCTGACAACAGCAGTGCAACCACATGTAACGAAACGCCGCGCGATGCACGACCAGGTGACACGCAACATAACGTAACGTGTTACAGCCGAACACGACGCGTACAAAAACAACATCATGTGTAAAAAAAGCTTTTTAAAAAAATGGATGCAATGCTCTGAAATAACACGAAAGAGAAATCTTCTGCAGTACGTTCAGAGGTGTTTCTAATATTCTTCTCCCGTCATGCATGTAAATGAGAGGACAAAGAATCTGAAACACCTCTCGATACCAGAAAGATGCTCAGTGGAGCGCGTTGCAAGGCCGAGGCCCCGCAGTCTCCTTCAATCCATCAAACCTTATCCAGCGTCAAACTAGAGCGTGGCTCTACATTTTAAACCACCCATAGCTGCTTAACCGCTATCAATCACCAGGTCCTGATTTAAGCGGATGTTAAGAAGCCCGGATCCTTCCCTTTTATCTGGATCTACTGCAGGAGTCTATTCCAGGTCGAGGTTTAACCTTCCATCCAAGTTTTTTTTGTGGAAGTCACTCCAGTAGTCTTTGTGCTATCCTGCTGAGAAATGATGCACTTTGTAACTGACATCACTGTGGCGTGAAACAACATCAGTATGTTGGCCTGAGTGTGAAAAAGCAAACCAGCAGAGTAACTTGGAGATCTCTGGCTCAAAAAAAAAAAAAAAGTGGCATCCAAGAATCTGTCGTTCCGATCTGTGCCGACCCCGAAGGCCCTCCATCCTGTCGCCAGCATATATGGAAGATAAGCAAAGGTCAGCTTTCATGGCTGGAGGGGGACTTGCAGTGTGTAAAACCGCTGCATGGATTCACAATTCATGAAATTTTTAGCTCAATGAATATAGTATGACCTGCCCATAAAGAATGTCTCTGCTCAGTGTTGCCGGTGTTCAGATGCTGGATGGGAATCGATGTCAAGCCTTCAGTGATGGAGAGATTATTGGTTATTAGATGCTCTCTAAGGTCAGCGTGCGTCAGCGCTGGGTTGTCCAGTCGATGTCAACACAGATAGCTTCAGGGGCAGAGGGAGAGGAAAGGTCACGATATGAAGAATATATAGTAATGATTGACTGGGAGACAGCAGCAGCAGCAGCAGCTCTGCTGAGTTACTGAGATTAGTGTCAGTTCCTTCCTCTTCAGTTATCTTTCAGTTCCTTCTCAGGAGCAAGACTGCTTGCAGGTTGGTTTCTTTTCAGAGCATATACATATATATATATATATATAAAGTATATTTTACATATTTCATATCTGAATTCACAAGTTATTAGTCACTTTAATAGTACCGACCTCTAAGGTGTGCTTTCATGGACAGGTTTTGTTACTGATCAAAGCAGAAGCAGAAGAGACGGTGAGAGGTGAAAAGAGACAAGTGTGTCAGAATTCATGCTTCTTCTCTGAGTCATAACTCCATCAAATCTGAGCATAAGGACGTGACTCACCGCTGCGAATAAACATCCGTAAATCCCTTTTAGAATCCCAGAGAAAAAAACTTGCCAGAACTTGCCTAAGAAACATCAACTTTTTAAGTTCTCTGCAGTGCGAGAGCCGTCCTGTGATCACTGTCTGTACATGCTATTAACTACTTCACAGTAAAAACTTAGTAAAGCCAATTTGACAAACCTGCAAATGTGCCGAAATAAGTCTAAATCCTTGTTTATTTGCACGATTTGTCCCTAATTCAAGCCTTACATTTCTGTTCTAGTATTAAATAATAAGTGAAACTTTGCTGGAATGAATAGATTGGAATCTGCATCACATCAGCGTCTAGTTTAGCTCATTTGAACCCATCCTTCTTCTTGTTGCTCTGCCGCGGCGACTTTTTTTTTTTTTTTTTCTCTCCCACATGATCGTCGTTCTCATTTTGGTCTTAATTTTCCCCGTCACTTGTAATTTCATCCTCCTGAAAAGCCTCCGCCGTCTCGCGGGTCGGTCCGCCCTGGTTTAGTGATGAAGGTGCTGCAAAAATTTCCAAACGGCACTCCTCCGCAGCTCCGGAGTGTAAGGAAATTAATTTGTAATATCTTCAAATATTTGATGAAGTCCGCACATGCAGAACACGGCGGAGGGGAATTGACAAGTCCAAATATTTTTCCCCGTCATGCGGAAAGACGGCGGTTAACAGAGGATTTCATCCCTTGTAAAATATAATTAAGTTCACAATGAGAGAATCACGAAAGATTTCAAGCCCATTTGAGCAAAGAATTAATTGCGTCGCCACGTTGATGCTGCGTCTGTGTTTGGGTGTCAGCCCAACCGTGGCTCCATGACTGCTAATGAATGACAGAGCTACAGTTTCTGTCTATATCCAGTAAATGCATCTGTGATCTGTTACAGTATCACCTTACCCCTGTTTCCTCTATCACATTACTATTGAGCTATGATCGGTGCAACAGTATCACATTGTGCTTCTTTAAAACTGCTGCATCTTTAGAGACACAGCTTCCCAAAAATGTCCATTCCATGTTGTCTAAACTTTCACTACGGCTGGATGTGACACACTGACACAGTCAGCGGGTCGGGTTATCAATACGCTTGTCCATTTTTATCTCACTGCTCACCCCAGGCCAGAATTTGAAAACAGCAACATTGCAGTCGTTACTGACAGTGACCGGGCTGGAGTGTGTCCCTGGCTCGTGTTACTGTAGGCTGTGCTACCAAACGGCATATTAGAGTTAGAAAAATCAATGGAAGTCTGGGAATATGGAGCACAGTGTGTGCAGTGCCACTCCCCGGTTAAGTATGTCACTCTGTTGCAGGTCTGGTGTTCAGATTCCCCCGAGTGGAGCTGAGGACATTTTCAGCATGTTTGCTGTAGTGTGAGGAAAAGAAAAGATGGTTCATCTGTTTCCATGAGTGTCTTCCTGTCATGGCACTGATGTCGTCTTCATGTATCACCATTAAAGCTGCTACGAGGAAGCGATTTGCTTTTGTTGATTGTGGCGCTCCCTGTGGACAAAAGTGGTATGAGCACCACATTCTACTGTGGCAACACTATCACCAGAATAAATGCTGGCAATGTACATTTCTGCAAGCAACATACATGGATATGTATGTTTCTTTGGTTTTGAAATGTATCCTGTAGCAGCGGTCTGCTTAAGGTCTGGTTCGATCAGAATAGCTGTTTTGGTCGCCACAAACACGTCTAGAGATGTTCCGAGGTTTACTTGAAAAACATCCATCGGTGTCATGCTGACAAATGTTAAATGTTAAAGTGCTGCAGACTACAGTGCAGCATCTTTACTCAGGCTGTGACTCCTCGACTCCCTCTAAGCACTTTGCCTGCAAAAATAGTGGGCATTTTATCACTTGTCCGACCTCCACGCGTCGCAATCTGATCTGGTGACAAGCATTTAGAATAACGATAATAACTGCACAGAAACAGCCGTAGCTCGTTTGATTATGCAGGTCAGTCAGAGGCATCGGTATTCAGTCGAGACTGTTTCGTAACCAGTTCCTTCAAGTATGTTTAAGTGCAGAAATTGCTTTTGAATTTATACACCCCGTCTGCTCTTTATTTCCTCTCTAGTCAGTGATTTTGTGAAAAAAAAATTATCGGCCATCGTTCGGTCCACCGGCGACCTCAGCCCACCGCCCCGCTTTCACTCTCCTTCCCCCAATTTCCTCGCAGTTATGTGGCTCTGCAGGAAATTACTAGAAGAGCATCGTAAGAGTGCTGAAAACTACCACTTACCTCTGGGACTCAAACATTTAATGTGCTCAAATATACCCTGCTGTCACTTGAATTGAGGGGTTTAGACGGCAGAGCCTTCACTCTCCTTCAGCTTCTCCCTCCTTTCCAGCGGCAGACTTCCCCCGTTCCCCGAACATCTCGCCTCTTCTGCTCCAAGTGGTGCCAGATTGACTATAGGTGTCTAGGGGCACTTTTTTTTATATTGGTAATTACATTTGAGGCATTTTAAGGACCTTAAGGTACTATAGTCCCATTTAGTACATCATGTTATGTGAACCACTCAGTCTATGGCCTCTGCAGGACAGTGGAGGCTTCAGCCGTTATGTTACATATCAGGATTAATTCATGCATTTATTGAGAATGCAAAGTCTCAGAGGTGGATGATTGTCACCACCAGGCAACACTATGAGACCAACATCAGAGTCTTATTAGAACTGAAATATGTTGGCAAGTCAGACTCAAAATATATTAGTTACATTCTATTTAACATTTTGACCAAACTCACTTAATAATAACAAATAATTACACACCACATTTAATGCTCCCAGCATGGCACTATGATTTAACATCACATGGAGAAAACACTGCGAGTTCAGAGGGCCGTGAATTCATTTGGACTTTATAAATCATAGTCTTGCCTCCTTACATGACAAGTTGTTGGTCATTTCGACCACGACAGTCAGCAGAGGCTCTTACGTACCTCTGCTGACTGCTGATCTTACATATTTTTGTTTAAAACTGCATTTTTTTTTTCAAGACATCTCTGCCCAGTACATTTCCACTGCAACCCCAACACATTGAGGGCAAATCAAATATTGTTTTATGGTGTCAACAGAGTTGTCACATCAAATCAATTCAACAGCAGTGTCTCTTTGCAGACACCGTGTCCTTGCAACTATGGATTATTCACAGCACAAGTTTTTTTTAACAGTTTTCACAGCTTGACTTCTCAGTTAACAAAAAAAAAAAAGAAAAGTTTTTCTTTATGTGATGTGTTGATGCCACGAGTTGCAAATGGAGATTTCAGTCACCTTTACATTTATTATGGGTGGAAATCGAGCTCCAGACAGACACGAGCCAAACTCCAGAGGAAAAAATTCAAATTCCAGAAAATGGGCCCAAATAAAATGCAAATGAATGCATCCATTACCATTATGCAGATATTGTGAGTTGTGCTAGAGGAAAAAAACAGCTAATTCTCCAGTTGGGTCCTATTAGACAGTTAAACAGATAGATTAATCCACTGGCTGATATTATCGGATTTGTCTATCACAGATCTGTTGGTATCACTGTATATGTTGTACGATATTGGAATTTTCCCTAATTTCCATATCAGCCAGGAATAAATGAAGCATTGGTCATTTTTTTTTTTTGTCGTCTCCACTCCGACAAAATCGCACATGTTCCTAAAAACAGGTGCATGTGAACGCACTTACTGTCACCGCTGAATAGTCGATTGCTTATCCAGCGGTTAAAGTGACGGAACAGATTTATATCCGCTATCAGGTGTTTAAAATCCAACAGTTATTACATTGAGAGTTATTACTGGCTGAGTTTAACAGCTGGATTATGTGTCGCTGGAAATATTGGCGTAGATTAGCGTCTGCTCCGAGACCAACAATCACTCTCGCACACATAAAGACAGATGTTCACTCGTTCCCTCGGGAGTCACGGAATGGCAATTGATATTCCCACCTTACGGGAATGCCAATTTTCCCCCCTACCACCACCAACACCACCACGTTTTAATTGGCAGCCGTGCTCCTGCGAGGAGCCCACACACTTAAGTATAAAGTTGGATCTTGTATCTTTTTTTTTTTTTTTTTTTCCTTACTGTGACTGAAAATACACATCTCACACAAAATAAAATCTCTCCCCTGTCTCTGTGTTGAATGCGTCTGCCTGCTCCCCTTCAGCTTCTCTTTCAGATGTCTTAAGAATTTCCAGCAGCTACAGCTTGTGAAAATCTTTAGTCAGGCTGTCAGTGTTCTGAGCCGTGCCTGTCAGACAGCAGCCTTTGATTCAGACTATAACACTTGGGAATACCTACAGTATGTGGATTTGTGTCTCTCATGGGACTGCCATTTCATTACTTCCTTCAGCCGTCATATAGACTCAGTTTATTTCCCTCCCCCAGGCGGAGTAAATCTGGTCCAGGGCCAGGCAGCCACACCGAGGGAACAGCGCTATAAAATGAAGCCTAATCGTCTCGGCCCCTGTAAGTGGTTTTACCTTCAGGGAGCCATTTTGCTCTGGACAGACATGATCAGGCGCTGTGGCCGTGACCGATAGCAGCTCTGCAGTGTCATCCAAAAGCAATAGAAGTCCGAGGTGCCGGTGACCCCCTTCGCCTTTCAAGCCGCATTTCCCACCCAACCAAACCCAAGCACATAAAAGCGGCATTGTAAATACATAACTCTTTATAGGTACAAATCACTTAGTGCATGAAATGTAGTTGTATTTCTTCAGGGGAGGTAACCTTTGGCTGCTTTTTATTACGCAAAGGGGAAAATCGTTACTTTTACCATCGCTTGTTGCAGCTTTGTGTTGCACGACTGCAGCAGTGGAGGCTGACAGAGATTGTACGCTTCGTCACTGCACATCACGTTTAGTCTGGTCGAGTTGAACAACTGCAAAATGTTTCACAGATCCTCATTAAAAAGTTCCAAAAGAAGAAAAGCATTATGGGATTCATACATTTTATAGATAGTATGCACAGTGCTGGGAGGGTTTTAAACACAATGATTAGCTACAGTGTTAAACATCTAATCTAAAGTAATGGAACTGTTTTTAATGATCTTACATTCATGTCCAGTGATGGAACTTATTCCATTGTATTACTTTTCTAATAAATGCTTTAAACTGGACATCAGAAGTATCCGCTGGCAGCTTAGCCCCCCGTGGTCAGCTCAGAGAAATGGTTATTGATTTGACTGGTGGACGAGAGGTTGTACAAACTCGAACAAGAGAGCGTTTGCTCCCCGACGGCTCGAAGCCAGGCTCCATGTACAGGCAGCTCCATGTGTACGTCGTCCTAACCGGGACTGTGGTGCACTCGAATGTGTCCCAGCAGCAGCGTTCAATTACTAATGTGGTTCTTTTTCCCAAAAGAATATATTTGGATGTAACCAACATTTTGATTAATAATTGTACTGTAATTACAGAACTGGGGCAGATAACGGTCACATTTTTTTTTTAGAAATGTAATTAAATATGTTTAATTACTCCCCAACACTGAGGTGGGATATTGTTGCTATAATTATATATACACTATAAATTGCTCTACAGATGCCGATATGATACTCGTGTAGATACGAGGACAGTGTGTCTGTAACACTGAATGAAGATATTTGAACATCAGATTTATCTTCCTGCTTCTTCTTTGATCATATGTGAACTTTTTTTTTTTCTGTCGGTTTGTCAGGAGGGTGGATTTGTGGATTTCCACAAAACTTGGATGGATCCCGTTCATGTACCATGTGAAGCCGTTGTTTCACCTTGTCTTTGTAGTCAGTCGACATATTGAAGTCTATTAGACGCCAGCCTATGTGTTGCACCTGAATGCCAGTGTTAATTACTCCTTTAATGGACTTGGTGTTCCTGTGGCTTCGTCTCTGACGGCAACCTTCACAACATTAATTGAAACTCCCCCCACCTTCACTGGAGGGAACGCCTCAATTAACCTCTCCCAGTGGCTATAACTGGTCAATTATACCCCCCACCCCCGACAACCCCCCACCCCCTGCGTTCTGCATGTCAGCAAACACAGTCACAGTTCACATGGCGTGTCATCTAAAGGCCAACGCCTCTGGAGTCATGCGGTCTTTAATCTAAGGTTGTAGTAGCGCTCTGTGTGTGTGTGTGTTTGTGTGTTTGTTCTTGCAGGAGGTGGGATGTGTGTTTCACTTCGAGCGAGTGTAAGTCTATTCACCTACAGAGCCGAACAGTGCTGTGCCCTTATTAAAGCGGCTTTCATTTCCCATACAGTATGACGCTGATCCCGATTGGCATTCTGACATTGAGCGCCAGTCGATTTCAATTCCCTTTGCATCGCGCCGCCCTCCCCTCCGTACCCACTTATGCAGCAAAGTTTGATTTGCCTCCAGTTCCTCGTATTGAATGAGACCAATTGTCCTTCAAAGGGGAGAGAAAGAGGGTGGGGGGGGGAGAGCGAGAAGAGGAGGAGGAGGAAGAAGAAGAAGAAGAAAAAAAAAAGAAGAGCGGCCATCAGAGAAGCTGACAGAGAATTGGACCGAGTGAGCGAGAGAGAGAGAGAGAGAGCTAAACAGTGGGAGAGGAGAGGCAGACAAGCGGAATCGACATGGGTCAGTCAGCTGTCCCGCCGCACTGTTAGACTCTCAGAAAGCACAGAGGAGAAAGAGAAGCCAGCAGAGAGGCCATGTGACTGATGTCAGCTGTCTCTTTTCCTTTATTTTCTTTCTTTCTTTCTTTCTTTCTTTCCCTCCTTCTCAGTCCCCTCTCTCGTCCTCTGCTCTTTGTTCTCCAAGTCCTCGTGTTTGTCCTTCCGTCCATCCTGCTAGATTGCCTTGTTATCGGTTAGCGGAGAGCAGCTACATCCGTCTGGCGTACCTGCTCAGGCACGACACATACAAATGTTCACACACACACACACACACACACACACACACTAGAAGGTACACTAGCTGGCTAGTTTCCAGAGAGAGAGAGAATGTCCTGCCACAGTCAGGAGAGAGAGCGAGAGAGAGGGGACAAAAAAAAAAACAAGCCACCTCATCTAAAGCTGCTCCACAGATAATTCACAACACACCTGCAAGTAGTAGGTCTGGGAAGATAATGATGACTGTGTGTGTGTGTGTGTGTGTGTGTGTGTGTGTGTGTGTGTGTGTGTGTGTGTGTGTGTGTGTGTGAAGGCCAGTGTACAGGGGAGCAAGGGCAGATAAGAAAGACAAGACAGAACATTGCGGCCCTTCACCGATTTTTTTTTTTTTTTTTTTGGCACCCCCATTTTTTCCTCCCACTGAGCTCAACAAACGTCTGTCTTGTTGACGAGCGCTGCAAAAATCCACACAGGGTATTTTCCCTCATTAACTTACTGAAAATATACACGTTTTATTTTAAATAAAATTTCTAGTTTTCATCTTCAGGCCACTTCAGAAACTGATAGATGTGACGCACATTTACCTGAGGGCTTCTGACGTGAAATGATGGCAACGTGATCGGCATCCCAACATTAGGGGTGTCACGATTCTCCAAATCCAGGATTTCAGTGACACATTTAACTTTTAAGGACAGGAGTTAATTTAAATGTGTTATTTAGTGTCTTTTTGCAGCTTTGTTAAGCTGATTTCAAATGATATTTGCAAGAAAATACGGGTTTCCAGGTTCCAACAACAAACACAACACACTGATTCTACAATAGACCGAACTTTAATTTGCTACAGAGTTTGCTTCTAAGTGAACCCTCCCAAACAAATCAATAAAGAATCTTTGAAAAGGAAAAATAAACCCAACATCTCCGTCGCTCATCTCCAAGATACCAGTCAGGTGGTCGTCTTGGTTTCACTGGTGTTTTCAGGTTGTTTTGAATTGAAAGCTCACTTGCCTCCTGACGCTCTACCCAGCATGCATTATTTGAGAACTGAAACTCTCCTGAAAACCTTACTTTGTTTTTTTTATAGATTGAAGATAACATAGACGATGAAATCTGCTTCATGTATTAAAGTCTTGGTTGCTCGTTTTCACAATAATAATAATAAAATGAAAAAAAAAAATTTGCAAATCAATCTTCCCTCCCTTACACTCAGAATGTTATAAATGAATCTTGAGCAGCTTCACATATTGTCTTTGTGGGAAATGAAGAACTCCTCATACTGAGAAAAAACTTTTAGCCGAGAAATCATCAATCACCCCCATTAAAGCTTCCATATTCATATATTCTTTTGTCCTCAGATGATCAGTGTCGATGTGGGGTGTTGCCTGAATACAAGGAACGCGATCTGATATTAGCACGACTGCTTCCTGATAGCGCGGGGAGAGAAAGAGAGCTATCAGGGAGAGTTATTTGAGCGCGCTGCCTTGGCAGTGGATGTGGGCCGGCTATCTCGAGGACATCTCGGTGATCTATGAAGGGGACGATTCGACCTGGGAAAGCCAATTTTCAGCCATTTTCCCACAATGCAGAGCTGCAAGACAAATGTGATGCGGAGAGAACTCAGATGAACTCGGATCAGTGGTTATCTGCCTAATCTGCGACACCTCCTGACTCACCGGGACAGATGGAGAGAGACGATCAGGGAGGAAAAGAGTCGTGAAGAGACGGAGATAAATGCCGAGAGGGCAGAGGAGAGATCCTGCTCCTCTGGGCTTTATTCCGTGGACTCGAAACTCCGGGGGGGGGGGTAAAGACAGAAAATCAGAAAGTTTGCCTTAAATTTCCTTATTTGGCTGAAGAGATTGTTATTCACAGTGTGAAGTGTTGCTGCTTTCACTTGATGGGTTGTTTTACACCTTGTTGGCCTGGAACACAGTGGGTGACTATTGGAATATCAATGCCTTCCATTTCAAGGTCTGCTGGGCTACGAAACCTGCGAACCAAGCACATCTCCTCCTCACAACTCTGTCTCTGAGAGAACCAGCCTCATATCCAAGCCTGGAGAGTGTCAAAGACTTCCTTAGGGCACATGGTGTTGTGACAACCATGATTATAAGGTGGTGCATGAATTAAGAACATACAGGAAGTTAGATGCAGTCAGCATGTATATATTTGTCCCAATTAATTCAGTGTTGTTTCAGCTGAGGACCGTGGGGACAATATTGTGCAAGCTGTGATCATCGTACTTTATTTTAATCCCATCCACAGCCGCGTCATTGTGCTCGAGTGTCGGTGCCAAGTCCCCACCGAGTGGGAGCTGGTTTAGCACATCCCCACAGCCTAAAATTGTTACCCATGAATCATTGCTTTGGACACTTTTCAGACTGTTATTATTCCAACTTTACAATTTGGCCTAAGTGAAGAGTGGTCCCAGCTTTGTTCCCTGCAATGTTTCAAACTAATGTGGTTCCTCGCCAGTCGTTATGGCACGCAGTGTGACTCCCACTGAGATAAAAACACCACACGGGTGAAGCAGAATTCTGTGTGCTGTCGTTGTCATTGATTTTTGCAGACGTAGCTAGTTTTTGGGATACCTGCTCAAACTGAATGATTGCAGCTGATGAAGAGCCAACCTGGAGCTTGAGACGTTGTTGTGTTTCTCATTGGAAGAAGCATATTTTTAACAGGGAGTGTTGTACAGTTGTGCAAGTCATTGTGAAACCAACAACACGTCATCATCTCTAAATGACAACATGTGTGACCGTTCCCATCATGAACCATCTTTTGCTCCCTTCGTAATTAATATATCAAACAGAGGCCGACACATGATGATTAACGTAAATACGGTTCACACATGAGCTGATTTCATGGTCGATCTGTGTGGCTGTTGCTCTGCTGTGTTGAAATGTTTTGGGCGCATGACCATGAACGATGCACAGGCGTGTTCGCCGCACTGATTAATATAAAAACTAAAATGTGCCGGATCATGTTGGTGTGAAACCGACCTCATCTTTGCACAGATTTGTAATTAGCTTCAGTGTGTGAAATGGATCTGTTCTGATAGTTCTAACCCGTTTTTCTTCTCTCTCTCGGTGCTGCTTCCCCTCATCGTTGGACACATACACAGGTAATAAACACATTTTTTATTATTTACTCTCTGATTTTCCGTCTCTGAATGCTGAATTTATGGGTTCATTCCAGTGACCCACTTTCTCTACTTAAAGGCATTGGCACTTTCTGCAGCTTCTATTTTTACAGGCAATAACAGATGCCTATGTATTCACGCCTGCATTTCTGTTACTTCGGGCCACCTGCACACACACACACACACACACACACACACACACACACACACACACACACAGGGTGACTAATGACTGGAACGATAATGAAAATTTGCTATTTAGCAATTAGAGCCAGTAGCCTAACAGCTAAAGGAGACAAATAGAAGGCAGTTATCGGAGCGTTTGACCTCTGCCTCTGGTTTCTCCTCTCAGTCTCATCTCTCTCCTCCTTCTCCATCACGCTATCTTCGACCCAGTCGTTTGCTTCCTTTGCTGTCTGACCAGAACCGAACAGAATCTGCCCCAGAACCCCCCAACGGTCAGGCACAACAGCCAGAGCCACTGCTGTGTAAACATAAAGACATTTCACCAGAAGCAAATCAGTATCCTAGGCGAAGACCTATTCCTGTTTTCCCAGTGTTTTTAAATAGAAAGAAGTCTTCAATCAAACAGGGGGCCACGTACTGCATTTCCTCTTTGCTGAGTCATCACTCTTGACTTGTTCACGCACAGAAAACGTGGGGAAAAAAAAAAAATTCAATAATTCACATCAAAACAGCCGGTGCGTGATGCTGATAAAAATGCCAGCGCAGCAGTCTACAAACTTCTCGCACGAATGCAGAGACGGCGAGGCGACAGGCCTTTTACCATATTGTACATTTATTTGAAGCCTTTATCCAAAATGTCTCACAGTGCGACCGCCTACCTTCACACCTGAAAGGAAATGTGCATGCTCTCACTTTATTATGCAGCACACCTTCAATCTGTGATGTTCAATACAGTCAATTTTTTTTTTAATTAGATGTATAATTGAATTTATTTTATGTCTCATGTACTAACGCTTCAGTTATTCACTGGTTTATTTTCAATATAAATCCAATCGAAAATGAAACGCATCAACAAGTTTTTCTTTGATAAATCATCTCAAAAAAATTATTATCAGATGATCAGATGGGACAAAATCTGATCCAAGGACCTTAATGTGAAAAAGACTGAGGACAACTGCAGCAGAACAACACGTTCCCATTTGGTTTCAATGAAAGTCTGCTCACTAACCCTTGTTCTCTTTAGATGCTAAATGCTCCACTGTGTTTACTAGCCGCATGCTAACTATGTCTCTGTTGTTGTTTTGGGGGAGCAGCAAGTTTGCGTGTTTTTGGTTTGCTAGAAATGTTGTCAATGAAAGCAGTGACCGTAAAAACCAAAACAACGAGCTAAAAGATGCTAAAACGCTCACCACTACAAACATGTGATTGTCTGTTAATATAAATATATAATTTAATGCATCTTCACATATTTCATAGTTACTTTATAAAGAAGAGCAACTTCAACAACTTGCTGTTGTCATCAAACAAAAGATTATAGAGGAAAAAGAAAAGCAATTCCTAAAAGTCAGGCGACAGATTGTTTTCCGTACAACAGCACAGAATGAAACATGAGATTATTCATTCATTTTCTAATGGAGATCTAAAAGCATATAGAAATGCTGCCAAGCTGCCAGCCCGACTGGATTGCCAGTAAGCCTTAATTTCCCTGGGATGTTTTCATGCCCGGTGGCAGTCGCAGTTGAACATAAAGAGCGAAAAAAGTTTGCAGGGAAGCAATCTGAACCCTGACAGTGTCATTATTCTTCTGCGGTTTCCTTCATCGTGATAAATTAACCAGTTTCTTGTTTTAAATATTTGAACTGCACAGTTGCGATGCGGTTTTGGCCACCGAGGCTCAGTCTGCTGCCTCGTCCTGATGCTCCTCTGGACTCTGGTGTCAGCTGGATGAAAAGCACTCAGTTTGTTTGTTAGTGACGTTGTTTCGCAGACTCAGGCCAGTGAAATGTTAACAAACCCGTCTGCAGCGGTGAGCTCTCCCATCGGTTCCCCAAACTGTGTCATTTGTCTCAGACAAGTTAACAAACATCGATTTTCGCCCCCGATCTCTTAATGTCTTGCTAACCTTTGTGTCGGCTCTGACCAATAATTGTTAAGGAGAGAGGAAGAGTGATGGAGATGCATCGAGTCACAATCTGCTAGTAACGGTTGCGTCATCTCAGGCCAATAGTGAGACGGAGGGAGCTTAATGGAGTTGATTGCACCCGATGTTTTGCATTAGCCATTATCTCAGATTTGTGCAAGAAACAGTGGAGAGGTCGGAGGAGAAGGCTGTCCGCGTCACGCCCACGTGGCTATTTTAACTTCCTCTCTAAGTACTGAGAGACGCAGCTCTGACAAACAGCAGGGCGTTGTTGTGACGTGTCCTCCTCTGACCCACTGAGCTATATATGGACGACAGAAGACAAATTTGACAGTGATATGTGAGACTCCCGGCGAGCCTCAAACCCCAGACGTGCAGCAGCCAAGATATCTGGCTGTTCAGAGCCCGAATCCAACACAGTCGAGAGGGGAGAGTACTTACATCCAACTTTATTAAATTGTGTTTTTCATAAGCAGTCTGCTTCCTGAGCTGCCAGGAGCAAGTGGTTGTTTAACTCCCAGTAAAGTCTGCAGTAAATTATTTCTTTCATTGTCAATCTTTGTTATTTAATCAATAGAAGCATTAGGAAATCCGACCACCAGACTACAGAGCAGCTTCGCTCCCCAGGCTGTCAGTGAAAAATAGTAGGAGGTGGTTAATTACCAAGACACATATTTGACAATTATTCCCAAATTACCACAATAATTACTTTGAACTTTAGTAAAAATGATCTCAGTATTATTTAATTAGAGTAATATTCTAATATCTTCTAACAGGCAGCTAATAAATAAATGTCTTTAATTCATCTCCAGGAAACTTTATGATTCTGTCATTTTAATTCCCAGCTAGTTTCTGTCCAACTTTGTATAAATAATGAGTTAAATGATTAACAGATTCACAAAATTATTGTGAACACAGAATAGACCCAAAAACAGTCAGAGAGTAGGTTGAGACTGGATGACAGTCTTTCTGCGTAAGGCGATTAGCATAGCTTAGCATAGTGTTGATACGGCTAGCTTCACTCTCTCCAAAAGTAACCATACCCATGATGCATTGCGCCTCTAAAGGTGTTCTTCTTTGTTTGATTTGCACACCAAGAGAAATGTAAAGTTTATGTGCTGTAGCTGTTTTCTGGCCGGGCGTACTGACTTCCTGTCGTCTTCACAGTGACTACGATGAGTATTAATCTTCTCTACTTACGTTGGGGAAGAAAGAACATGAGCACGTATCTCAAAAAACAATCTATTCTTTTGATTCGGCTCTAATGAAACGATAAACTGGTCAGTCATTTCCAGCCTACTCAGTTTTTAGCAGTGTGTAGTGAGAATGACTGCGATAAAGCCGAGAAATGTCAAACTTTTTATTCACTTAAACCTTTTTTTTTCTGTGAGCAGTGGGAGGAAAAATGGAGCTCTGACTCGAGCCAGCTTCCAGAGCTGGAGTACGACTTTGTTTGTTTTGTAGAAGTCGGTGCTTTTTCCCAGGAGAGGAAATAAAGGCAGATTACTTGTGCTCCTCTCTCCAAGACCTGTGAAGAGAGTTACACTCTGTTCCAAGTTGTAAGCGTAGCTGTAGTGCAGCGTTGCCTCAAATCCCATTACAGCAGCGCGTCTTGGAAGCGGTTCTGACCGAGTCTGTGGGTTTTTATGTCGTGCGTTCAGGGTTGCTGCGGCTGTTGTTATCGTAATGGCGGCAGATGAACTTTGCTTTTGCAGCCCCTTGGCGACGGGCTCCTGTTTGCATCCAGCGCGCCAGAGTTTACTCAGCGATGCCTTTAAGACAGAAGAGATACTGTATCTCCCGCCTCGTCCTCCTCTGTCAACAAGGATTCCGTCGTTCAAGCTAAATGGAAGTGGAGAATAGGGTAATGTTGCCTGACTACTTGCATCGTTTCATCTCAGGGCCCCCCTCCACCTTAAAGGTCTGCTGTGACAATGCAGGGGTGGCTAACGTGAGGAGGGCGGCTGTGTTCTGGGGATGACAGTCGACAGACGAGGAGGGAGGGAAGAAGAGGAAGCCAGGGACAAAGAGAGGCGGCGGAGGCAAAGGTGTAGGAAGGGGAGAAATGATCTACGATCGCTCTCACTTTGCATTGAATGGGTCTGCAGAGAGATGCAGATTGAACTCTCATAAGTTGTGCGAGCTCGGGCATAGATAAGAGAGGGAAATTACAACCGGCCCAAATGGAGAGAAGCTGGGAGGGAAATAGAATAGCAGCCATTATTCAAATAGGGGATTATTAGTTGGCTGAGTGGCCTTTTGCGCACTGTGGGGCCTGACAAATGTAAGGCTTACCACCAACCTGGCGCCATGCCACTCCACTCGTGCTATTTTGTATAGGTTGTGTTGTTGTTGACTGAGATTGAGACCTAAGAGAAAGGAGGGAAGGGGGCTTTACCCCCCCGACACACACACACACCCACCACATTTCAATCAGATTACAATAAGAGTTGATGACGCGACATATGGCTCCAACGGACCTCCCTCTGTGGAGACTTAATAAGGAGAGAGTGGAGTAATCCCCCATTTTTCATCTGCTCCTCTCTGTCAGCCCCACAGGGATGTAAAACAGCATCAGATTTCTGTCCCCCTTTTTTATCTGATGTAATGGATTTGCAACAGCCTCAACCTGGAGCGAGGATTCAGACAGATCAGCTTTCTGGGGGGGGGGGGGGATGGCTGTGTCTGAGGAAAGTGTGGGCGGGAGGGAGGGAGTATCACTTGTGTTCGAGGGCGAAGATGGAACACAAAGGCTCTGACTGTAGACCTACGAGTATTTCTTAAAACGAAGGTTGTTTTCTGAGATATTCAGAAAGTGAAGCAGACACACAAGTTTATCAGGGTTTCTAACACAAATGTGAGCATGTGTTCTGATATCAGAGGATTTGAGTTTATATGGTGACAAATTGGATGTTATACTGTTGAGGGATGGGTGTTTCAAGCAAAAATATTTTTCGGGAACTATTCAGCGATTATTTAACTATTTGAACAGCTGCTGTTTGTACTGTAGCATGTTGCAGCACAGGCTTTTACTGACCTTGTGTGGAAAAGACAGTGTTACACACTTTTACCCCAGCCTGGTAATTATAAAGCGATGCTACCGAGATCTGTAATAACATGCTGCCTGGTGGTATTGCCAGTAAAAACAGCTTTTCACTACTATTCAAATGTGTCCAATCAAGCAACCATTCAACAATTTGAAAATCACGACCCCACCACTAATATCTGAGTTGACAAAAAACTAAATTAACCAAGATTATTAACAACTTTGACTTTGCGACACATAAATCTACCAAAGTTAGCATGCTAACCAGCTAGCCCCGGTCAACATGTTTGTGCTAGCGGTATAAACATCAACACTTCCTCCTAAGCTAATTAGCTAACGGTAGCTACAGTTAGCATACTCAAATGATATGCTGCCACCTCATTCATAGTATTTTATTCAACTATGCAACCAGCCACAGTTTATAATCCGCCTCCTACTGACAGCACTAACATGCCCAGTGTACAAAATTACCCGTGTACGAGAGGACAAGGCCTTAGAGGGATGCGACTTTGTTTATCGACTGTAAATATGAGCAGCCAAGTGGAAAAATATTTTCAGGTCAGCCTCTTAGTTGTAATTATGAGAAAGACTTCTGGCTTTCTATCAGCTGGCAAAATAACCAGAGAAGTGTCCACAGACTGGTGCCAGACTGCAAAGTTATCATCAGTGTAGTTACAAAAAAAAAAGCTGGTGTTGATGAAAAAGTGCTTTGAGTACAGCAATTTCAGTCAGTCAGGGCAGGACAGTGTTATTAACTAGTCGATGTTTTGAGCAAAGTCGAAGGTAAGTAGTAGAAGGAAAACAAAAAAAGAAAAAAAAAGCCCCAAACTGATGACGGATGGTTGGAGTAAAGATGAGACGCTGCAGCAGTGGCAGGGTGGAGAACTGAGGAGGTGGAGTGATTAGTGAGCAGGGGATATAATAGCAGTGTGTGTGTGTGTGTGTGTGTGTGTGTGTGTGTGTGTGTGTGTGTGAGGGGGAGTAGCATTACAACACACTTGTTTTTTGTCCGTCACCTTGTCACTGCATCTGCTCTGCTGGATAGGGAACTCAAAGAGAGACGGACGGGAATCGGGTGATTAAAATGATTCACATGTCAGGACAGAAAACGAGAGAGGAAGAAATGTTCCCAATAACTAACGATGCAAAGGACTGCGCTGATTGTTTATGCGTGTATGTATCACAGGGAGAACCGTGTTCACGTTTTCTGCAACATCATCCAAAATCCCTCCACGGTGCGTTGACCTTGCAGCATGTGTACTAGCTCACTCTGCTGTCTGGCCCACGGAGAGAACTGTTTGAGCAGCAGTTACCCCAGATGTGTATCAGTCTCGTCTAATGGCGGGAGGCCAAGTCTTAAAAAAGACACACTTTGCTAATCTCCCCGCGGCGACTTTAAATATCCCACTTTCTCTCTATTTTTTTCCGGGTGTAATTATTCTTTGGTGGCTTTGTGTCATTATTTATCATCGCGCTCCTCTTTCATCTGTGGTCTTATCTACAGAGCCAGCTCCGGCTGCCAGCGTTCGCCAGGACTATGGCCAGCTACATAAACATTTTACTGACAAGGACGGTCAACTGTTTACTGACGAAGCAAAAGTCTTACTGGCAGCAGCCACAGTGTGGGTGTGGATGTGTGTGTGTGTGTTGAGAAAGTGTGAGTTTGTGAGAAAGTGAAAGAGAGAGAGAGGGTGGTGGGAAGAGAGAGGATGACAAAGAGAGCCCTTAATGTACGGCCACTTTTGGTTTGGACACCTACAGGTCTCTCTGCTGGGACCCATTTGTCGAATGCACTTAATGCTGCTCCAACCTTGGACTGTACTGTAAGTCTGAGCGCTACAAAGTACCGAGCCAGAGGAATAAGGAGGTCTCTCTCCGCTCTCGTCCACTCCCGCCTTCATTTCATTCTTCTCCACATCCTTCCAACAGTCCGTCTCCGCCATTCTTCTCCCTCTTTTATATGTCCGCCTGCACGCATCGTAACAAAATGGATCCGTCTTGTCGAGACTCAGCGCCTCAGCAGATACTGCTGCTGAAGTCATGTTGACCTCCTTCTTTTCTCCTTCAAAAATCCAAGATTTAGGATTCAGGAGGATCTATTGGCAGAAATGGAGTATCACATTCATAAATATGTTTTCATTAAGTGTTAAATCACCTGAAACAAAGAGTATTTTGTTACCTGAGCGGCGCGAGGCCTTTCAGCAGAGTCGCTGCTGAATAAAGCTGCACCCTGTAATTTAACCAACTCACTCACAGTCCTTATTTAAAGTCAACGGCGGACATCTCAGTTTGTTAAATTGTTTCCACACAACCGGCATCACCTGATTCACTGGAATAGGAGGCGGCGGCCAGACACAAAGCAGAGATATTACTTTGAAAAATTGCTGAGTTGTGAAGCCGTGTGCTGTAACCCTCCGGGCAGTCGGGATATATGCCCCCCGGTTGAACGCTGAAAGGACGCCTGTTTTATTGGTCTTCTATTGTCTGTGATGTCTTTGATTAAGTTTAGCACAGCGGTTGTTTGAAGACTCCTTGAAGACAAATGTTCCTCCGCCTGCAGTGGTGTGCTGACGAGGGCAAAGAGCGAGAAAAAAGTATTAATGTGCCAGATGCCAGCTCCAACCTGGACTTCATATTTCTGTGCAGGTGTGTGTCTGTGGGAGAGAGGGGAAATTGGTGTGAGGACAACAGCTGCTGTCATTTGCGAACACACAGCCATGCCCACACACAGACACACAACACACAAGAAGGTTCAGCGCCAGCGGGTCTGTCGGGACCAGCTGCGCGTGTCACCGGGCGTTCGGGCCGACCAGCGGGCTGCTCGGTGCAGTCAGACCACTGGTTCTGAACTCTGAACATGCCCCACATCTGAGGGTCAGACGATACGGGACGCAGAATTGACTTGCTCTGGTTTTGTCACACATGCTACCAAACCAAACATACACACTTACACACAAACTCACGACTGACTGAGTATTTCAGGTAGTGATGGATTGTGAAGGTCACTGCAGTCTTATCTGCTTTTTGGGCTGCTGATGATGTTGTAAAATGGGTGCAGTGTTGTAAGATTTAGGCACAAAAAACATTTGATCAGGTTTAGCCTGCAAACTACCTGGTTAGGTTCAGGCTCAAATGAGACGCTAACTAGCTGCCTACGTAGGGAAAGTCCAGTTCATGACCAGTCGAACATCCCCCATCTGTCCAGCTGACAGATTTGGAAAGCTAGTGCCAGATAAAATGTATCTTTAATGTGTTTTAATTGGGGCAAATGCAGAAATCCATGGGCTATTTTAAATCTGGCTGTATGCCTAAATGTATTTCTAAGAAGAGATAAAAGTTTGGATCATGAGTCACGATCAAGACTGAATATCTTGTGATCTTTTTGTGCAGATCGCCCACCCCTTAGTATATTATATATAGAGAGAGTCCAGGAATGCATTGCTGTTGGTGTGAATGCATGTCAAGTCATGTGTCAACTTAATTTGCATAACCCATTATCACATCCAGTGTCTCGGAGGGCTTTACAGGTGCACAACAGCAACTGTTCCCGATCCAGCCAGGCTGTCTGAGCGGGATTTCACACCTATGCTGCTCTGTGCGATTGAGACAAAACAAAGAGGTTCTCGGCCCGCTTCCAAGTGCACTCGGAGGGTTTGTTTGTGGTGCAAATGCGAGGCGGACCGACTATAAGGGATTGTGTGACAGTATTGATTGGTGACACTTCCAATTCAAAAGCTAAAGTGCTTTGCGCAATCCATCTGCCGTTCATGGCAGCTGTCAAGGAACCGAGCCTCTATATGATTATTCAAGGCCATCAGCATGTGAGAAAGAGGGTTGGAACCAGCAGAAAGGGTTAAAACTGAGGTTTGTTGTGCTTCTCCGTCTATTTTTCAGTCTGTCATTAAAACTCAGTGGAACGTATCAACGACAGCAGCAGCCACCTAACTGCTGCAACATTTAGTAGAGATACAGAATGCCATTATGATGAGAGGGATTATAATAAATCAAAAACAATGGGGGGGGGCTTGTTCGGCTGGTTTTTGGGTTTTGTTTTTGTTTCTGTATTGAATGGTGCAATGAAGTGTGAAGCCAAAAGTGAAAAGAGAATCAATGTCTCAGCCTGGTGTAACACCACCCAGTCACCGGTCATAATGTGTCCTGCGCCGGGGCTCCTCACAAACACTGGATGTATTTAGCATTGACGGGTATTGACGCGGCTGCTGAAATGACTCTTTCCACAGCGTTGGCTTGTCTTCAATTCTGGAGTTCCAGTTAGCCTCTGATCTAAGCTGACCGCAAGGTCAAGTGACACACAAACAGCCATGTGTCAATATGTAAACTCTTGTTTTCTCTGGTAGGGAAACAGCAACAATCAATATTCAAATCCTCCATCTGGACTTTCTCTCTCTCTCTCTCTCTCTTTCTCTCTGCCCTGCTTTCTCTTACTTGGACATGACTATAAAAGAAGTAGTTGCATGTGCAGATAATGTAAACTGACAAGCTGCCATAAATCAACCATCCGTTTGCTTTAAATCAGGGCTCCCATTCTCCGACACAAAGGTCAGAGCAGTAGAGAACTGATTGAGCTCTTCCTTTGTTAAGAGGATGGAAAGAGTGAGACAACCAGGCTGCAGGAATACAACTAGTCGAAACAAATGTAGGGTGAGATGGGAGGGATGACGGCCATGATGAGTTACTTTCATTCAGGTGTGCCTAATTTTTTTGAAATGACTAAAACTGAGCACATTCATAATGTTGGTGAAGCACTTATTGTTGTCAGCTCAACACTTATAATCCTCAGTGTTTCCCACACATATATTTCACTCGGGCAGTGGGCCCAGGTATGTTAACGGTGTCTTTGCTGACCCATTTTAGCTTTTTGTGTCTTTGTTTTGACATCTTTTAAGCAATGTTTCCATTTTCCTACAGATGATGCTGCTTCATTTTAAGAAAACCTAGCTGGTAAGGGCTAAATAGGTATAATTTATTGAAAAATATCAGAAAGAAGCCCCTCTGCAGCTCCCTCTGTAGTCCATTTTGAACATGCAATCAAGCACTGCTGCAAAATAGAACCACAAGAGGGCTTCAGACGTTGATATTGAAGCCGTCGCCACTTTCCACAGGCAGACGGCTGAGTTTCCCCCTTTCACTCAGCTCTTTTAAGGATTTCCAGCAGCTCTTTGCTCTTGATTCTTGCGGTATGAATGCATGGTGATACACAAGTACTGTACATCGAGGCACGCACAAAAAAATGCACACGTTTTCTTATGCTGATACACATTCACTCAACCATCTGAGCCACCTACACACACACACACACACACACACACACACACACACGTGCAAAAACATACACACACCAGCACAATCCTCTCTCTTACATGACTCATACACTGCTGCCCCCTCATTCATCAATAGTGCCAGAACAACTGGGCCAGGGGTCAGCGTGCCACTGCAGCTGCAGTCGGGCAGTAGAGGTAGAGAGGGATTTAACAGCAGGCACCGTGCCCTGAAGAAACAGCTCCTGCCTGCCTTCCTGCCAGATTAACGCTCCATTCCATCACTAGCCTGGAATAGCAGCGCCGATGTGTGTCGGACTTTGATATGCCTGTCAAGTGACACCAAACCACATGGCATCGCACCCGGCCAGACAGCCATAGGAATGTGTTGCTACGACTGTGTGTATGTTGGATAAATTACAGGCATGGTGCTAGTTGTACTCCTGTGCCAATCTGTCAATGTGCGCCGGATGCCCAAAGCGTGTCTGCGCCCGTGTGTGTGTGTGTGTGTGTGTGTGTGTGTGTGTGTGTGTGTATCTTTTTTGTAGCATCGGATGCCTGTTAGGTATGGCACTCGGACTCTCAGCGTGCCAACCCTTCCACGCTGTTGTGGATGTGCTGTGTGTGAGTGTACGTGTGTGTGTGTATGTGTGTGTGTGTGTGTGTGTGTGTGTGTGTGTGTGTGTGTGCGTGCGTGTGTGTGTGTGTGTGAATCCATCTGGTAATGACTCGGAGATGACTGGGCCAGTTGGCATTGTGCAACGGTGCCATTTCCAAGTCCCTGTGTCGACTTTTTTGCGCTCTCTCTCTCTCTCTCTCTCTCTATCTTTCTCTCTATTTCTGTCACACAGCAGCAGACAGACAGACAGACAGACAGACAGACAGACAGACAGACACAGCTGTGGGGTTGTATTCTATAAATCCACAGAAACCCCTCCTGGTGCCAGTTACCGATGCATCCCCCTTCTATCTGGAAGGAAAACTGCATATTCTCATAAGCACACTACAGCGGTCCAGAATAAATGCCTCCCACGTCCAGAGGTACAACAGATACATCTCTTGTTCTTTGTTCTGCTTTTGATGGTTTCTGTTTTATTTGTTTCAAGCTAGTGACAGTGTGATTTATTTCCTCTTTCAGTCTGAGCATCCTTAATGGCATGACTCACGCCATCTCCACTTTTCTGTCATTTTCCCCTGAGCAAGGGCTGCAATTAATGACTGTTATCAGTAATTTAGTTCTGTGTAAAGATGGCCATCACGAGCTCCCAGAAACCTTATTTGGTTTCTTTGAGTTGATCATTTCACAATGATATGAATCTGTAGAACCACCTGTTTCACTCAACTGCAACAGGAGATGCCCTCTTCGTATTTTTTTTAACAATTGCTTTATGGATTTGGGAGATCCCGATGGGCCATAACCTGAGCAGGACTGTCAGCGTTTGTCAGCAGCTCACACACAGACACATGCCAAACATTCCACCTCGGAGATTGGATGACAGCGTGTGTGACAGCTGGACCGTCTCCGTTGGTCCTCCTCCGTTCACTGCCTCCAACTTACATCTGAAACTTTATTACTCCACGCCGGTGAAACGCCGGAAGGATGGCTGGATGAATGGACGTGTAAACAGACGAAACCCGAGGAAGACTTCTCCGTAGATCGATATAGGCCAACGTACAGTATACCCGCTGTATTGTTATCTGAGAGCTGGTGAAGTCTAGGGGAACCGAGCCGGGGTGTGTATGTCTATTTTTAGCCGAAGTATAGACCTCGGAGGTGGTAGAGAGGAGAGAGTGTGTGTGTTGCTTTCCTCCAGATAACTGACATAGCGAGAGAAGTGGGTCAGCACAGATTTTCTTTGAGGGGTGCATCTCATTCAGCCAAAGCCAGGAAACTTCCTCTAGGATTTATTAGAGGTGCTCAAGGAAGGGGATAAAACAAAGTACATTAAAAAACGACCCTCTTCTCCGAGTCTCATTAAGCAAGGGGCTATATGCTGGAACTCCTTTTTGTATTTGAACATTGGTTCCATCTTCTGGTTTCTCAAAGCTCTTGTTCCAGTTCTCTTTCTTTCTGCCTCTTCTCTTTTTCCCTATTTTCTCTTCCTTTCCTCCTCACGCCCTGCTCGGGGTTCTTCCTTCCCTCTGAAGCTTGAATCTAGCTAACAGCGGTGACACTGTGTCTAAGCTATCTCTCCCTGGCAGGCCTCGGCACTGTGGAATCACTTTGTCTGGCCAAGCCCCGTGTCATCTGCATGTCCTGAGAACGAGAGAAAGAAGAGGCAGATAGAGAGTGGAAGATAGAAAAAAAGACGAAGAAGAAGAAAAAACGAGGAAAGCCGGGGAGACATGGAGAGACAGGAATATACACACAGAGAAATGAAAAAGGGAATGCGCACAGAGAGAAGGGAATAGCAGGGAGGATGAAAGAAGGGTAGAGAGTGCAGTAAACATCATTTTGACATTTGGTTTTTGGCGCCATGGATGTCCATTCACTTCCATCGTTGAGAGGTGAAGGTGGAAAACCATGAAACACTAGAAAACTATCTGCACGGCCGGATGCTGCTGGAGGAAAAGTGTTTGTTTGGTTTGTTTCATTGGTGATGCCAGAAACATTAGGAGAGAGGAGACAAACCACCGGCGGCATTTCGAATGTAAATGTCTGTAACGGCAGAGATGGTGTTTGTAAGACACATATTCATTCCACTCCTTCCCCAAACAGGCCATTGTCTGCTTTATCACAGTCGCACCTTTTCCACAGATGGTAGCGTTGCACTGACGCAAGATTCACAACAGCTGCAACTAAAATGATACGGCGCCAATGCCAAGAAAGGCGATTTTTTTTGAAGTGGTCTGGAGAGCTGATGGCTCACATCATGGCGGTCTTTATTGCACCGTAAAAACAAGTTGTTGTTGTGAAGCTGTGTGCTTGTGTAGTGCGAGTATAGCCTGTAGGGAGAAAAAGCATTTTAAAACCTTATTTTGGGTCAAAATTGACCAAACATTTAAAGTGTTTTTTATCAGATTTGTCTGTCGATTCTACATTTGTAGTTTCTACGTCTCGGCGGTCATTGAAAGTAAAATTATCCCTCCATCTTCATTTATTTAGATCGAGGTATGGTCTTGCTACGCTTACATAACCGCAAGGTGGCGTCACCAAGATGGCTGCAGGGTGGAGGGACTTGCCTTATAGAGCTGGTGATGCAACAGGTCCGATTGATTTGACCCAAATTCTGATTTTACGAAAGGAAAATGATTGAGTTGCCAAAAACAGATCGACGTCACATCGCTAATCTGGTAGTTTGCTTCGATCCTCCCATGCTGTTCTCAACGTGATAAATGTTTAACCAATGTGTTCAGCAAAGCCTGAAATCTGTACATTACATTTACATTCTTTGCAACGCACATTTGTGTCATAAGATATACAAAACAAGGTTAGTGACGCTACGTTCTCTTGCTTACTGAGACACGCAGTCATAAAGCGTTGTCGAAAGTACCAAAATAAATTAGACAACACTGACTCATGCGTGAACTCAGGCAAACAATACCTGACAACCTTTGTCCTTTTTTATAATAAAGTAAGAGAAAGTTATCTGGTGTATCCGTGTCGATGTTTATTACTGCTGGTGTGGCAGCAGGACCTCATTTTCTGGGGGACTTTTTCATTGTGGTGGAAGAAGTATACAGGAAACAGATCTACTTTTTTTGTACAAAAGCAAATATTTCAAATACTAATCATGGCTGAATCTCTCGGTGATTTCCATCCGGGAAGGAGAGACACTCACCGCTAGAAAACAGTGAGGCTTTAAAGAAAGGCTTTGATCAACTTGTGGTCCATTTTGAACCGGTCAAATAGAACAATTGCTCCAAGAACAAAATCACATCAGGAACTAGAGCTCACACAGAAATCAAATTTGCTCTTGATGACCAGGGACCACACAATTTTACACAACCAATTTCCACTGGAAGCAAACGTCTTTTTGACATTTTAGTTTTTCGGTTGAAGTACCATTCGCTGCTCTGAGGACTGGAGTCAAATTTTAGGAGCAGCACTTAATTCTCAATTTTTCTGCCGTCATCAGGCTGCCATCTCCAGGCCGCCTCTTCAGACAAGATGGGCAGCTTATGCCTTTCTGTTCAGAACAGCCCGTCTTTTAACCCTAGCCTTAGCTTGCCTCATGTGGTTTCATTGTGGGTGCCCGTCATAGCAATCTCTCTCCTCCTACTGTGGACTCCAGTCAGAGCTCTCAGACTGCAGCTCTGTTGTCAGAGGAGAGCAGCAGACAGAAAGAGAGAGAGAGACAAAGAGACAGATCGGGTTATGAGAGGAGACTTTCATGTCCTTTTTTGATTGTTTTTTGTTTTAATTCTTGTACAGATCCATTCTCCGTCTGGCTTTTCAGCTTCAGGCTCCGGGTCTCCAGAGGCCTGCCTGCAGAAGCAGCCGTGATTCACTCGCTTCTTTTTCACTCCATGTTATCGTTTTTATCATGTTTCTGATGTTGATTCCGTGTTTGATTCTGTTTTATCTTAGTCTGTGCATGCTTTTAGTCAAAGCCAGTAAAAGGGGTGATACCAAAGGCAGAGGAAATTGAGGAGGAGTTGAAATGAAGATCAGTAGTGGCGGGCAAAAATAAACAACAACTTCTTTTTTTGTTTCTTCCCCTCCGGCTGTGTATCCAAGAACGTTGCGGTTGGAAAACAAGATTCTCAACCTCTCCACTCGCCTCATTTCTATATTTCTCTTTTCTTTGGCAGCTTTGGTGTAAGAGGAGTAGCTCTTTCCAGGCCATTACCACAATCGAGCCGTGTGATTCTACTGTGCAGCTGAGCAAATCAATTTGGTTGACTGTGGCACTCAGTGAACTGACGATCTTGACGAGTCTTAGTCCTGAGTCAGTCGGCACAAAAGGATGAAACAAACAGAAGAATCTTAGTAATGACTGTCATCTTTAATCCTGATCGATGGTCTTCGGAAAGACAAACCGTAAATCGGACCTTAATATACACAACGAACATCCAACTTTATTAAAGAAGACTCGACACTAGCAGAAGGGACCATTGACTCATTAACAAACTGTTTACTAAGCTAATGAATCAAGTGAGAATAAGGATCAATTCGCATAAGCTTACATGCAATCAGATTCCTTTTTGAAACCAGTGAGTCGCCCCACCTGCTGTTTATTAATAAATCATGCATGTTTAAGGTATTTCTTCACTGGCTTCACTTTTCAGACCCAGAGGCTCCGTCTATATTGTCTCCAGGAAACGGCTGCAATAATCATTTTCATTATCAATAAAAATGTCAAATAAAATCTTAAAAAAATGCTCGTCCCCATTTCTCAGGGTGACGTTCAAAGTGATGCCTTCAAATTGCTTCTTTTGTCCAGACATCAGTCACCGAAATGCATCGTTCATTTAGCAACCCCTCACATTTAAGAAGCCGGAACCAGTAAATGCTTGACATCTTTGTTTCAATAAAAAAACATTAATGAATCAATCCTTCAATCAAACCATGAAGGACGACTGAAGCAAGTCATTACTCTGGAAGAAGGGATGTTATTGCAGAGGAACAAACCTGCTACACAAGTTTTATTCTGTCAATACCAAAGTCAAAAAGTTCTTTAAACCTTGTGAATGTTTATTTTTTTCTTTTGAGACTGTCTGACTGGGACTCTTTCTTAAATTGTGACCATTACTGTCTGCTCCTGCAGTCTTGCCCTCCCACTCCTGCCCACATTTTTACCTTCTATTGAAAATCCACCTCACCTATCCTGCAGGGAAAAAAATAAGATGAATCCTTTTAACTCACTCAGCTGGTGAACAGGCTACCTTTTCGAAGTTATAAACTGAAAATGAGCTCTAAATGCCTTTAAAGGCAGTGATCATGTTGATTGCCTGCATTAGAGTAAATACATCTCTCACTCGCAACATTTGCATCGGGACCCACAGGATACCAATTTCAGCTAAAGATCTGTATTTCAAGTTCCACTAATGACGCACAGCAATTGTTTTGTTGAACATTCAAACATTAATTTGTACGCTGCTGTGATGACATGGCAGCGTTCGCCTCAGCATGTGCTTTCACATTGCTTTCCTTTACAGCGTGTTTCCTCGAAGCAGCGCATTAAAACACGGTGTTGTGTGCCAGGAAAATAATGATAATAGTAAATAAATGCAGGCGGAATAGTTGGAAAGGAAAAGATAGTGGAGAGACAAAGGGAACGAGGCCAATATGTAACTAAAGATGTTACATATCAGCTTGTTTTGTCCCAGATACTGAGGAGTTAAACATCAACACATTAAAGAAGAAATATCATCATAAAGAGACGCTAAAACAAGGTAATGTGTTGTCGGGTTTGGGCGATGTCTGCCAAGCTGGCATATGTAAATGTGTTCCTGAGCTCGAGGTGGTGTGTCCCCTTAGAGTTGCCATAAGGCAGAAGTTGCTCATTAGCACACGGATGTAGTCACCGCTGGTTCCCACTGTCACTCTGATGGCAACCTCCAACTGTCATCCAGTCAAGAAAACTTTCTACCGTCACCAGCGGAGGGAGTTGGATCAACTCTCACATCCCTGCCTGTCGAGCGTAGCCGTGCCAGGGTGCGTCTCCTCACCACAGGTCCGGAACTGAAACACAGTTAGCTGGCTAGCTAAATCGGAGAAGCTAATCTGAGAGATTAAAGCCTTACTGAGGGGTCGCACTGCGTTTGCTGCCCTCTGTGTTTGGGGCTCGACCGTTTGGTGAACCTGATCTGCTGTCCATGGGAACAAACTCTCTTCCCTTTTGGCAGAGTGCTTTCTTATTTTACGATAAACAAGTCCTGAAGGCTGAATAGTGGGTGAAATGACTTGTTTAAGATGGATGTGTTTTGCTGTGCAGCACCGTGGACAGCGGCTGCTCCATCACAGCTTGCACCTGAGCACCGACCAGACAAAGACACAAGCTTCCTGGAGAGTTTTTTTTTTTGTTTTTTTTTTTTTGCATTTTTCTTTGGAGTGTTATCATCCATTACTACTCAAACTGGATTTTGTAAGTATAATTTCGAATAGTTCCTTCTGAATCATTTTAGTCCCAAACCCCATGCTTTCGTCTGCCTCTTCCTCTCTTTCATGTCGAGGAATTCAGTCCGTCTCCGCCTCAGTGTTTTAGGATTCAGTTTTAGGATTTTTCTTCCTGCTCTTTTTTTTCCTTCCATGTTCTCAGTCTCCATGCTCCCCCTCCCTCCGTCCCTCCACAGTTGCTCCCAGCAGTAGTTAGATTGATCCAAACTTCCATGGCTCCCCCTGCAGTGGCATATCGATCACCTGAGAGGCAGGGGGGAGGTGAGGGGGAGAGAAAAGGAAGATGGACGTAGCTGGAGGAGGTGTCCCTGTGTTCTCGCTCGTCTCATTCTTCGTTGTCTAGCCTCGGAACAACAATGGGAGAGCTGGAACGAGACAGATGGAGGAACTGTGATGTCAGCCCCCTCTGACAGGTCTTTACAGCCAGGCACAGCCACAGAGACGGGCAGGAACATCAGTGAAGCATGCCGACTCGAGGACTTATAGTACTTTCTTTATTATGACAAGTAAAAAAGAGGAAAGAGGACTTCAGCCGTGACAACCTGGGTCTTAATTTTGAAGTTTTGGCAATCAGGCTAATCTGTAAAAGTAACTCTGTACTTGCAAATTGATTCCTGAGTCAGTTGGGGCCAAACGACTCAAGAAGGCAGCAGATTAATATGTTTTATTGGAATCGAACTGAAAACTCTCTCTCATCATCTTTTCAACATCCAGATCACCGTTGTGGTTCAGTACTCAAGCCCGGAGCTTTAACCGCCTCGTTAACTCATCGTAAAACGCTCTTCAGTCGGGCTCGAAATGTACAAAACAAAACAGTCTTGGTTCGTCCTTCCACTGTCACCTCTGATTTCAGCAGAATAAATTCTCATTTCACAAAAAGGAAGATGGGGAGAATACGCTGTTCGAGCCTCGTTTGATGCTTCAGGTGTCTCCTGTGTCCCCCGCTATGTCTTCTTCTTTGGTCCCTGGAATCACAGTCCTGGTCTGAGCCGCTGTAAATCACCTCCATACCGTAACCTCTGTCTTAAAAGTGGCGTCTGTCGGCTCCAATTTTGAAGCAATCTTTCCACCATACTTGCTGTTGTTGGCACACTAAAGGTTTCTGTATGCGATGATGGATTATGGGTGCATCCCCTTTTTGTTTTTGTCTAAAAATTAAGTCTGTCTGTCTGTCTTTTTGCTGTGTCACATCATTCTGCAATCGTATCTATTGCTTTGGTGATTAGACTTATATCATAAACAATAAGAATTAACAGCAGGTACCATGAAACATCCATACGCAGGATATTGTAACACACGATTGCAATGTTTTTTGGTAGGAAACCCACTGAGAACTGACAGCCCAAGACCTAGTTTTGAGACATGCGGCACTTAATTTTAAGCATGAATTGTTCATTACTGTTTGACAAAGCCATATGCATAAATTTCCATTCCCACTCTATGACCACATTATCTGGAAAATTGCTGACTCTTGCCATCTTGCACGAACAGCGCTGGCTGTGTGACCTATTTTGGATCCCCACCTGCGATTTAAGCAACACTGCATTTTTTTTTTGTTGTAAAGATGGCGGTGTTTCCAGCACAGATGAAGAACAAAGTATTTATGTTAATGTGTTTTTTTGTTTTTTGTTTTTTTTTTTTGCATCAAGAGGCTGGGAGGCGTGCAGATCACTGGAGGCTGACTTCTCTTCAAATTCTGACTTTTTGTTTGTATCACCTTGGAAATTAGCAGCCAGACAAATTTACTGTCTTAAAGGATTCTCCAACACCTTTGACAGATAACGGCACCAGATTTATTCAGTATCGAACCTTCAGCCCTCCTCCACTTTCAGGCACACTGCACCCGCACTGCTGAATTTTTTGAAATATTAAAAGCGCTCCTCCGTCAGAATAAATCAATAAAAGTTTCTTGGCACACACACACACACACACACACACACACACACACACAGGCACACATATTTTGACAGAGCCTTCACTCTTGTCTTTTGGTAATAAATACAGGAGATGGAGTTTATATTCTGTGTGGAGGCATTTGGCTCTCGTCCTTTTTCCTTTTCAATCTCCTCACAGAAGTCTACGTTTTTTAAAGACACGTATTGGAAAAACGCGTGATACAAAAAACTTGCGTCTGACCCCCAGTTGTCAGGCACAGGTGGGAGGCAGAGTATGATATCAGCAGAGGTTTCGTGACCTTCTCGGAGTAAAGTTGTTCGGCCTTTATTGAAGCCGTCCGCTGAATGCAGGCAGCCTCTTCCTGGTGAGTCGATGCCGATCCACAGCCTGAAGCCAACTAGCCATTTGGCCCTCTCTGAACCTCTCCTCATGGTCTCATTGTCTCTCTCCCCGCTGCTGCCTCGCTCGCTCTGTAGCTCCGCCAGCCGAGCGAGGTGTCTGGCACCTCGGAGGAGAGCAAAAGGAAAGCGAAGGGGGGGAAAAGGAGAGTGTGAGGTCGACTGACAGATGTATAAGGAAGCCGAAGGCCTCATCTTTTTTTCTTTTCATCAGTTTTTTTCATTAGTGATTGTATTCTGCCCTTCAGTACCTTGTTAAGGGGGCATGGCTCTGTTTGATTTTCGAGGTAGTGGCCGCCTTCTGTAACACATCTGAGCTTCTAAGACGACATGTCGGGGTTAACATGAGGTGACGGAGGAGGAGCAGATTGAGGCTGAACGGATTTGTAACCCAAGCAGTGACAGCCAGCATGTTTAAATATCTTATCTTCAGTAATCAGGTTGCAGGAATCATATAGAATGAATGAAACTGTAACCAGGGTTTGGGATTATGAAGATCTGATCACCAAGCCGCGTTTCTTCTGGAGAAAGCAGGATTCTTGTCCATGTTTCCGACGTGTAACTGGTTTTCTAATCAGTGTGACATCACCGCTGTAATTTATACCGTGTTACGTGTTTTTACACCTCCACGCCGGCGATAGACGCGACCGCAGGCATCATGTTTTCAGGTTGTCCGTCCATCTCGTTCTTGTGAACGCAATGTGAAGGTGCTACTTCAAATCTGGCACAAACATCCAGGCAAGGATGAACTGATTAAACTTTGATGGTCAGACATTAGAAGTCACTGTGAAATCTCAAGAACACCTTGAGGAGATTTCTTTAAATTTGGAGCAACTGTCCAAGCTCAAGGTCATTGTATCCTCAGATCCATCCGTCCCATTCTTGTAAACATGATCTCTCAGTAGCGGAGATTGTGACCATGTTTGGTCATTTAATCAGATACTGAATTGTTGACACTCATCTCCTTGAGAACTGTGCTGATTGAAGAGATCCTCTGTGGCTGAGACGACATGATTGTCACTGAATTGACGCATGTCAATATATCAGTAACTTTTATTCTGAGAGAACTGCAATCAATACTACCATAGATATTTTCCCTCTTTACCACATTGGCTGTATTATATGTGTCCTGATAGATACTTGGTTACCCGGACGCATACGACTAGGAACATTTGTGCTCCGTCAAAAAATGGAAAATAAAACATACATTAGCTAGCAGTGTATTGTACCCCTGATATAATAGGGGAAGGTTGGGGATGAAGAGAACTTCTGATTAATGGATCCGCTGCACAAAACGTATTTGTAGAATCTGCATAACCAGTTTACTACAGTCAGCGTGAACGTGTTCTGTTTGTAGCCGTTGTTTCAAAGCTCACTGAGCAAGAATGAAGATCGAAACTGGAAGCGTTCAGGAGCTGGCAGAGATGTTAAAAGCCTGATAGTGAACAAAAGGAAAATTCTCGCCCATGGTGGGTCTGTACATCAGCATCTGATCAAGGTGCATAAATAAATTAAAACCCGTCTGCACTCCATTTTACTCCATGTTTTGTTTTCTCCGCTGCCTCCTTAAACTGTAATGCTGTGACAGCTACAGTCTCTTCCATTATGCAAATAGCTAAAACGTACCGACGGCTGTTTATTTCTGCAGCTGCATTGGCTGTTTTATGCGGGCACAATGTGTACATAGCCCCCTTTTAGCATAATGCTCAGCTCGTCTATCTGTTATAGTAATGGCTTTTTTCCGGCTTTCATGTGCGGATCTCTGCTAGTTTGACTCTGTTCAAACATGACAGGACCATTATGGATAGAAGCGCACGATAAGGGAGATCTGCAGCTGGGTTTTTTTAAATTTTTTCTTTCCAGCACCGCCATGGTGGGAGCACGGCTGGAGAGCAGCGCTGAAACCAAAAAATATCATCAAGGAAGAAGAGCAGCAACACAAGCTCGCCTCGCTGATGAAATATGAGTCTTTTTTTTTTTTTTTTTGTAGCTGACCGTTTGTGGCATCAGGCGGTCGGCATGTAACCCCCTGCTTGAGTAACCCTGCTAGTGTTTGTCAGTAACCTCCCGAATAAATTCTGCTGCCTATTTCACACAGCCCGACAGCACCCACGCCAATACATAATTGACAAGATGTGAAAGAGAGAAAAGTTTTGGCTATTGCATTAGGTTTTTTAAAGGCTTTTGAGTGAATTTGTGCATGTGGGCAGCATGGTGTATGTATGGTTTCTATATGCTTTGATACTTATTGTATTTATGAGTCAGTTATGAGCAAGGAAAGGAAGAGAGATACCGTCAATGCCTCCAAGTTTGCAAAAGTCAAAACGGTGTGTCGAGCTCTCAGAGACCAGAAACGACCCTTCACTAGTTTCAAAGTCAAAGAGGAGCGCCATTTCTCGATCTTTCAATCTTTTGCTTATTTTCTCGTGCAGCCACCGCAACTTCTCCTTCCTTTTGCATACAGATTTGATCATTTATTGCCATCAGCGGCAGACTCGGGATGTTTGAGGGGCAGAGGCACAGAAAGTCGCGATTCAAGGGAAGGGTACTTTATCGTGTTTCAATCTACCGTAGGGGCTTCCATCATCACTATCCTCCTCAAAAGCCTGTATACTATTTTAAAGAATATAATAACATGCACTGAAAACACTTGTGCCAAAAATAGACACAAAACACTGGGTTTTCATAGGTCTCACAGGGATTTGGTCCGCTACAAGCCCTTCACCCACACAAACATTAGCGGTGGGTTCAAGTGTCTGCGGAGCCGTCTCTCTCTGGGAGTGTGTTGGTGGAAGTGGCTGACCTCCAGTTCGTAGATACTTTTTTCAAAAGTTGACATAAAACAAATGATGTGTCTGACAGTTTTTTTTAGTCCTGACCAGAACGCATTTTTTTCCTGGTCTGTTACATCGCGGTTCCACATCTTTTAACGTGCTCGCACAACCTTCAAGTAATCTGCATTTCATTTAGCCAGAGTAGTTTAATTGTGGCAATCAGCCTTTTTCCTCTAAATACATTTAATCCATCGGGACTGTTAGCGGCAAAAATAACAGCCCTCGAACATCGTGGCAATGGTTGAAGCCTGACTGGATCAGTGCTCATGCTTTCACCCTAGATGTGCTGTATCAACCACTGCATCACCTTTCTTCTTTTCACACAGAAGCACATCTCAGGAATCCTATCTAGACTGCATGAAAGTAAAAACAGCTGCCTCAGATGTGCAGAGAGGAGAGCTGAGACACAGAAAGCACACATAGACTGTATTCCTTCACGTTCAGAAGCCCCCTGGAGGATCTGTCCTGATCAAGAGCTCGGTGTCTTTCTCCACGCTCGTTTGATTGCTCGTAAGCTCGTGTTAAAGCAAACAGAGGTAGGATCGTTTTGTCTTAGGATTTGTGAGGAAGCGATAGAATACTCGTCCTCGCCTGGCTCTTGCATCGGAAACCGCAGAATCATCCGACGAGAGGGCTTGTTCTCGCTGGCTTAATGGTGACATTCGCAGACATGAGAACACCTGTAGGAGGCAAATGGAAATAGAAAAATCCCTGCAGACATATACCCTTGGCTGAACTAAATGGTATGCCTGTGGAGTGGTGAGTCTGCAGGGAGACCTCATTGTCGGGGGTTGTCAGGTCCACTTATCCAGACAAACCCCTACTAGCTTAGTCGAGGGACTGATGGTAGTTAGATCTGAGCTGGAACCTCAGGCTTTTAGAGGCCTCTCAACCCAACCCTGTCAGGATAATGGCGGCACGCTCCCCAGAGGTCACAATATATAGGCATTAGCCCTTCATCCACCTCCACCCTCCCCATCTCTGGATGTCACCATCAAGCCATTACCTCGTCCTCACACCTTCAGAGAAAGGCTGAGGTATCGTCGTCAGGCTCTCGATAGCTCTGCCCTGTCACTATTAATATCTATCCTCTTTCCATCTCTCTCTAACTCGGAGCCCCTTCTCCTCTCTTCCCACTCATTCTCAGCTCATTTTGAGAATATAGTTGACAGAACAGCGAGAGAAGGAGGGAGATGGAGGGGTGAGTTGAGGAGGCGGCGCAATTTTTATTTTATTTTATTTTATTTTTTTTCCGAGGGCCATCTCAGCCAGGAGCGATCCCCGGAGGGATACAGAAAAGAAACAAGAGCAGGGGTCGGCCACTGTTTCACTGAGGTGACATCCATTTTAGACTCATTTAGACTCATTTTAAAGAGATGGATTTTTTTTTGTTCTCTCAAGAAAAAGTCTGATTTACAAGGGTTGTATTCACTGACAAAAGGTGCCATCCATGCCCCATGCAAATGTTTGACATTAGGATGGACAATAAATCGATATATGACATCAATATATCGTCATAGATATGGATATTGTTATTTCGTGATATGGAATAGGTTTTGTATTTTATTGGTTTCAAAGGAAGTGATTTGATTCCCCTCTCCTCGCTCAGCCATGGTTGCAAAGTCACAAGCAAGAGGTGATGCCAAAAAAGGGGGCGGTACCTACTCAGGCCTGTGAGAGCTGACCAATCAGAGCAGGTGGTGCTCTGAGGGGCCTTAAGGAGACAGACCCGAGCAAGAAGCATGAAAATATGTTCCCATAGGCACCCAAAATAAAAGAGTGAACCCAGTAATGAGTCTAATATGGAATTTAAAGATTCCTCAGGGAGAACCAAATGCATCTCACAGATGTCCAAACCAACCCTGGAGGTTTGAGACGCAGCAGGACAGATCTAATGGCCATAAAATACCTTAAAACAGAATCTTACAAGTTTAAAAAGGGGGTAAAAATAGAGTTTTATATTGGCAGACATGCATTTTATAAGGTTCGGATTGTACAACGTGTTCAGAAAAGTTCTCCTTCTTGGCCTTATACGGCCGATTGTGAACGGATCCCCTTTTTATTTGGCATATTTATGGAGCCCATTCATTGTGTGTGGTGGGGGACAAGGCGCTGTCTGAGACGAGCAGTACAATAAGAACCAAAGCCCGGGCCCATATTGGGTCTCTTTACAGCACAATGGGAGATCACAGGGGAGATTAAAAGTGGATCTATGGTGCTTGGAAGGAAAGGAGAAGTGGGGAGATGAGAGGGAGGCTGACCTTCACTTCACTTTTTTCTTCCTCTCTTGTTCCCTCACACACACACACACACACACACACACACACACACACACACACACACACACACAGACACACACACGTCGACATATAAAGACTTTTTTTTTTTTTATTATTCACACTCTCTCCTATGGCCAGAGCATGCATGCGATTGCTTTAGTGAAAGTTTTATAGCCACAGGCGAGCCCCTAGCGTGGCCTGAGGGGGGGGTTATGGGTAGTGTCTACCACTGAAGCTAAGCTCAGCCATCCACTTCCACCATTCAATTAAACCTCTGGCCTAAGTGGTGCTGGTGGAATCACAGGGGAGACGAGCTGGAAGAAGAAAAAAAACAAAAACATGCACGCACATACAAACAATCACTGGAGGGAACAGACCAGAGCTCTCTCTGCACACACACACACACACACACACACACACACCTACCTGCATTTATATCCGCAAGAGGGTCACAATCATCCATGAGAGCACACACACACACACACACTCAAACACTCACGCACACACATTTGCCCTTTGTTTTAGCAACAACAGAGGCTATCTTCAGGAATGCAATACACAAAGGACTGCCAGGAGAGGAGAGGGAAGGAAATTGAAGCCATTAGAAGCCTTATTACTTTTTTATCAGAAACTGGAGGATAAGCTTGTAGAATATAGAGAGAAGGAAAGAGAAGCACAAAGAGGGACGGAGATATAGAAGTGGGAGGAAAGGAGGAGGGGGGTATAATAAAAATGGAGAGGAAGGAGTGAGACGGTCGGGTGTAAGTGAAAAGCGAGGGGGGGATAATGTGGCGAGAGAAACAAATAGCACGATGCTGATGAAAAGAGGAGAATCAAGTGAGTAAATGAGAGAGCGCACAAATTGAAAATGATCAAATTCTTGCACATCAGCTCGGTTCCATCAGGAAAAAAAGAAAAAAACAAAAACAAAACGGCGGATCCACGGTTGCCAGTTGTTTAAAAGTCAACTGCTTGGCAGGAAAGTGCAGCGCGGCTCTGTGTCCTCTGCTCCTCTGACGTCCTCCTTCAGCGTATTTACTTGGCTCACATAGAGGAGGGCTGCAGAGTAATTGTGCGAATAGTAAATGTGTGTGTGTGTGTGTGTGTGTGTGTGTGTGTGTGGGTGTGTGTGTGTGTGTGTGTGGACGCTGCCCCGCTATCCCTTTTTTCAGTTCGAAAAGTGTGTGTGCGTGTGTCTGGAGTGCTAATATTGATGAATGAGGGTGCAGTGGATGACTCAGGGGAGAAAGGGTCGATACAGGTGTGCGGTGCATGTGTGTGTGTTTCTATGCAGTGTGTGTTTGTGCATTAGAGTGTGCGTCCTCTGCATTTGTAGCACATTTGCATTTTTTCCCCCCCAGTCTGTATTGTGTGCGTGTGTCCACTGTTTTGTCAGTTTTATATACAGCCTGTCCCCAGCTTGTTCCCTGACTACGTGTTTGCCCACACTGGAGATTGAGAAGCCACATTGTTTTACCGTCGGGGTCGGGGTTGAGGTTAATGTTGCACTTCAAAGCCCCGGACTGTGCAGGAATGCTGCATATTCAGCTCGCCTATCTCGACCTACCAACATCCACCGAGCATCTCTCGACCCTCTCTCGCTGCCTCCCCCTCTCTCTGACACTCACACAAGCTTGCGGGGATGTATCATCTTCAAATGAGGAGACATCTCATAGGAGACGGGGGGGGGGGGAACAGACTGGAATGCTAATTGTCCTGTGCAACCGCTGGAAAGAAAGCAATAAGAAATGAAATCAGCCTGCAGACATGAACACAAACACCAACACACATATACATGCAGCGCGCGAGACGTGAGCGGGCTTCCTCGTTGGATATCATACGTGCTAATATTTAACATGGATCCAGCGCAGTGTGATGATGATACTGTAGCAGCAATGCTACTATGGGGAGTCTGCAAGGAGTACATGCACACACACACACACACACACACACACACACACAGTTAACACACTTCTGTACCTCCCTGCATCAAACAGTGAGTAGTTTTTACACTGCTGGGTGAGAACGGATGATGACACCACAGCTGTGTATGTGCATGCCTGTGTGTGTGTGTGTGTGTGTGTGTGTGGGCACATTATTCTATGACTTAAAGCCCATCGCCAACACTGACGGGCCCTGTGGTTAAGTGCCTGTAATAAAGGTCTTAAGTGTTTTGGGCAAGCCTGAAACTCAGAGGCCATTTGCTGCTGCAAAAAAAAATAAAAACGCTCAGGATAGCCCTCCGCCTCGGCATCAGCCATCCATCTATGGAAGTGATTCAGGCTCAGATGAGTTGGATCTCGCCCTCGTAGAACCGCGGGAAGGATTAGAGACGCGCAGATTTGTGAAATGTAAATAGCCGCCTGGAGGAGACTTATTTACCTCTCGCAGATGATGGGATGTGATTAAACATGAGGAAATGAAAGAGGGCGAGAGCTGACGTAGCTCCGAGGTAAATCCTTCTCATCCTCTTTATTTGACACTCTTCGTGATCTCTCGTGCGCTTTATCAATTATCCTCGAGTGTGAAACATAATGTGAATGAGTGTGAAATGTGAATTTGCGGCGGTGGTGTTGGAGTGGTCATGCAGATTGTGCTTCATTGAGAGCGAGTGGTGCTGCTCAAAAAACCCCCCGTTATTATGGTGATGTCGCTGGAGTTCACCCAAATAAAGTTTGATCAGCGCAAGAGCCGATAACTCTGGCTACGCGGTTGACTAGAAACGAGGCGCTTAATGACGTTGATTAGACGTAACACCAGGCAGGGAGAATCACCCCCAGGCACGTTTTCTACATTTTCATTTAGCCTCTTATCCCATCGTGTTAATATGACTATTACACCTCAGGGCGCTCCCTGCTGTTTGGAAAAGGTGAAGAGGCCCGGCATGAGACAACAAAGATTATTGGCTTGCATATTCATAAGGCCAAATGGAAGGAAGAGTTCTGCATGTTGGTTCCTGTGTTGCGGCTCTGGTGCCAGCATCTCTTTTTTTCGGTTTGCCAAGGCTTCAGCAGCGTGGGATGGAGGAGCTGTGAGGTTATTGGCCCTCACTAACAAGGACTCACAGAAGAGGTCAATTCTTTTTCTCTTTGTACAGTTCCTATCTGTGTGTTTCTCTCTCTCTCGGAGTGTCCGCATCCATTCTACACTTTCCCAAGTGGCAAAGAATTTAAACTTGTATTGTGGGCTGCACTCGCATCCGTCTTTTAAAATTCATTTTTAAAAGCAACAGGGTTTTATTTTGCATGGAAATGCCTTTGAAGCCTGGCAATCAGAACGGTATGTACTCATCACAAGGATTATTGTATGGTTTTATAAATAAATCCCCTCAAGATTGTTGGCCTCTTTAAATTACTCAGTAGCATCTATAATATATATATATATATATATATATTGCGTGCCTTCTTCTACTACTAAAGGATTATTATAAAAATACGCTTGTCCAGGGGTGAGTATTACAGCTCCCTCCTCCAGAACCTCCACCTTCCCGTTCGGACTTGATTCTCTGTGGTTTCAGTGGAAAACTCTGGATTTTTACCAGTGCTCCCTGTTCACCCAGCATGGCCTCTGCATGCATGGCGGAGCCGCCGTCTTTGTTTTGCTCCTCTTGGTGTTTTTTTTTTTTTTTTGCCTCAATCGATCAAACCACCTGCAGCATTACACGGCAGAGAATAATCGCCTCAAACCAAAAAGGAGATGGCGGCTGTATGAATCCTTTGTCACTTGCTGATGTATATACATAGATAACTCTCTGAGGGTTTAGTGTATGGGATGAATCACGCTGGCAGGATGAGTGAAACAGAACGATAGAAGTCCACGCTGGCGCAGCAGTGCATTCCAGCCAAAGATGGCGGCAGATCTGTAAAGCATAGCCGGCGTATTGAATTTTTCTCTCTAAGCTTCAGGAGCCTATTGGTTTTAAACGTTATCTCCAAAAGCAGAATCTGCCTCATTCTGTGCCCGTGAGCAAACGGAAAGGAGGAGAAATGTATTACTAAATTGGCATTATCAAAAAAAAAAATGAGGTTTACAAATGGAAGCCATCTCTGTTGTACGTTACCCCACCGGACAGAGTTAATAGCCGGACTGAGCGCCTGAGCCAGAAGTTAATGCACTTGCATGTTCTGAGTTGCACTGAGGAACAGCAAAGCCGAAGGAGAAGAGGATTAACAAGAATGTGTGGTGTTTCTGACGGGTTCTTAGCCGGCGCCGGAGCTTTGAGCTAGACCCATGGACGGTGTAGAGTGAAGGGGGGGATTTTCAGGACATCCGCTTTGTCGAAGTGAAACAGACCGAAATGTGCTCTAAGCTTACCGGAGCTCCCGAGAACAGAGAGTGGGCTTACCATCCACTGAGACAAGTCGCTCCTGTTTCTCCTCTCCTTTTAATGCCCCCCCCCATTAGCTACATTGCCCTTGTTTAATTATTAACATTTCACCATTTGTGAATTAAGTTGTCAAAGGGCATTTTAAGAGATTTGGTCCATCGCTGCCCTTTTTTAAAAAGCCGGCTACCGAGAAGCGTTTGCATGTGGTGAGCCATGCTGATTCCACTGAACTGTGTGCAGCGGTTTGTCCCTGTTTATGGTGTTTCTCTTGACGGGGCTGTCCTTGGCTCGGCTCTGAGATTCCTAAGGACACCATCTCTACAATCTACTGACCACAATGAGGCCTTTTGGGAGAGAAGGGAAGAAGAGGAAGGTCATGAAAGAAGTCGAGCGAAGAAACAATGACGGGAGATTATAGATACGGAAGCTCGAGGAGCACAGAGATACTGACAGTTGAGAAAATACAAAAAGAGTTTTGTGTAACCCTCTTGCGGTATCTCTCCACTGAGTTTTTGCCTCTGACACGATACAGTAGAGGTGAATGAGAGTTTGTTTTCGAGGCCTCACTGTAGACTATTTTAAATGGAAATGCTTCCCACTGAAATCCTATGTAAACTGCTGACAGTTGGACCGCATCGACTCAGGCTTTTCCACGCCTGTGCTGACCTGGTTTGCTTCAGTTTCGGCTCGGCACGTCAGCCTAGTGCAGCGAGGATTTGAATTTCCGTTACAACAGGGCTTCCTGCTTGATCTTTCACAATGCAAGTCCCCCTGCTACCTGGTATATACATGCTTTTCTTAGGAAGCTGAAACATCAGGAAACGTTGGGGTTTTCAACACCAGTAAGTTAACACAATTTCCTTAACAGCTAAAAGCGAACATGATCAAAAAGTAATATAAAGCAGATGTCAGGAAGTAGAAACATGGACGCAGGGGAGAGAAGCCAAAGAGATTCAGCTAGAAGCTACAGAAATACTGAGAACTGAACACACAAAGACTTTTGAAGACATCGTTTCCCTCTGATCTCCTGCATAGGCATGAGTTGAGTCTTATAAAAGGGAGAAGGGGGAGAAGCGGGGTTGTCAACGGTTGATCGTGGTCGCAAGATGTCACCGCAGCCCATTTGGAGGCCGGGTTTGATAAGGTCCATCTCAGAACAACTCTGGGAATGGAAGAGCAAATCAGCGTGGCACAATTTGAAGTGATGCTGCAAAAAGTGCCAGTGGAAAAACCTCATATGTCCCCAAGAACCCATGTCACCAGGGTCTTACGTTCACAAGGTCCTTCTCTGCCAGGACCTACGTTTCTAGGGTCCATGTTCAGTAACTGTCAACATGTGTTCAGGTCAAACAACACCTAGAACCTACTTTACAAGTTCCTGTCTTTCATAGGCATCTCAAACCTTCAGCATGTACAACTGAAACTAGATGCTCCTGGAGTTGAAGGAAAAGGTCATCATCTTGGAAAATATGTTGAGTCGTTTTCTCGAGAACTGTTGGATGAGAAGATTGTTAGCATTGTCATGCCTGAGCGCTAAACATAATGCTAGAGCCAGCAGGCGATGCTAAGCTAAGCTAGGCACCAAGCCAATAAACAGTTCCATCTCCTAAGTCCTTGTAAAGCCACGACTTGTTGCTTTTGTTTATGGACAGAACAAATACAATATGAAGCGTTTGTGTGTGTGAGCCCGGCTCGCTGTTTCTCCAGCTGGCTTTAGCTTCATATTTAGCATACAGACGTGAAGCGGCGGTGTCGATGTTCCTGCGTAACTCATATGAGAAGAAGTGAACGTTGGAAGCCCGTCGAACGTTTGCAAAAGAACTTTACCACCTCATTAATCAGAGCCTGTCGGGTTGTGATGACTTGTGAATGGTGAGACCTTGGGGAGACCTTGAACAAAACACTCGTTTCACTCCCTTCGTCTCATTCCTCCTGCAAACCGCTTTCCCTCTAACTTCATACCCGCAGTCTATAAAAGGCAGGAGAAGGACTGAATCATAGTGCTGCTGGTTTTTCGGACCCTGAGGTTCAGATAAACAGTGAAACAATAGCCTGGCCTAGAAAGTTGTCACCGGAGATAAACATAGCGGGAGAGTGAGATATGGTATGCCCCAGCAGGACAGGCCTCCGCTGTGTGTGACAACATTTATGTGTGTGTGTTTGCACTTCGTGATGGAAGGGACGGGCCACTACAGAGCGTCTCCATCTGGAAACACTCTGTTTTGGTCTGCTGTTTCAACTTGAGATGTGTAGGCTGTCTAAATAGTCGCATAACCAAAAAGAGGCAGACAAGCGCATATTCATACACACAGAAAGACCCACACAGAGACGCACTGTACACACAGACGGATTTTGTTTCCCTTTTGTCGTCTGGAGGACCTACAGATGGACAAGCGTGATCGAACGGAGCAGCTCAGCTCTTAAAATAGATCGGCTGAAAAGACTCGGGAGGGCCGCGGGGAGACGAGACATCTGCAGATAAGAGACGAGGAAGGGAGGGAGACGGAGCGGCAAGACAGTCAAGTCCATTTTACCTGGAAGCTCGGGAGGAGGCGCGTTACGTTGCCTTCTGAGAGGCAGGAGCGCCCGACTGAAGAGAGGCTGGGGAGGGATAATTTGAGTCTGAGCTGTATGTGTGTATGTGTCAGACTGTGATGTCTGTCTGCTGCTGTGCTGGAAGGAAATAGTTTGGATCAGGAGCTTTGGCAGTAATGTGGCTAAGTGGTTGTCTAGTCGTCTTCCGTGGAAAGCGTTTCAGTCCGTCACACGCACTCACCGAAATACCTAATACACACACGCGCGTCAGTGTATTCCACTACTGCCATTGCTTATGTACTTTTTTGCAGCTATCAGTGAGGATGGAGGGTTGATGATAGTTTGGATCTCATTAAGGATGTAAATACAGTCTGTTGTAGTGCTCATGCCCCTAAAGCACACCCTACTTTATCATCTATTCTACTGTAAACAGGACTGAATATTTTAAAAAATGAACATCATGCTGTACTGAAGACGACTTAAAACTAGCAACTGAGACCGTAAACTCAACTCGATTCTTCCCATGCAGGTCATTAGAACAAAACAAAATATATATGTGTATATGTAATCTTCATGTTCTCTCTGAATCCAGACCGTCTTCATATGTTTCTAGGATCATTTCAGACCTTTTTTTAATGAATGTATGTATCGACGGTGACATTCTGATTGGAACTTCGCCGTTTGACAATCACATGCGAGCAAAGACTCGAGCGAAGTACTGGTAGGTCCAGGTACATTTGCGTTCATGTCGACGTTTTCCCTCCTAAAGCGGTGTCATAACTGATATCGGGCCGCGTCCTTCAAGACTGAGAAACATCCGCTCTCACATTGACTACCTTCATCCATCAAAATGGGCGATTGTCGACCACGATCAATCCAGCCGTCCATGCCTCTCGCTGTCAGTGCAGGAGCGCTCTGTTTTGAAGACGCCGCAGTAATAGCAGGGAGCGACGCACACATATGGCAACAGATAAGTTCGGACAGGTAAGCAGACAGGCACATATCACATGTGCACGTCACACATGCTGACACATTATCATGCATATATGCACACCGACAACAGCGCACAAGCAACGTATATCACATCTGTTCCTGTACGCCGTGAACTCACCTCGCAGACATCCGCTCAGGCACACATGGAATCACATAGAGAGAGTAATCCTGCAAATGGTGTGGAGCTGTAATAACTTTGCTGACAGTAATAGCTGATCTCGCTCCCTGTGCAGCGGGGTTAAATCGGAGGCTTAAACTAACACACAATGGCTCTCCACAGAACCTCGAAGCCCTGAGCCTTCGTCTTACACAAAACACACTCACACAGTCGGACCTTTCGCATCCTCGCGCAGTCAGTCAGCCGGCGCTCCGCCACAGTCCATTAAATGAGCATTAATGCTACTTTCCCCTACAAGCCTCACCTAGTCCATTAGCATTTTCTCCTCGTCGACCTCCCCCTCACATGGACTTCGGTTCCGCTCTGCGTCCGTCCATCCACCGGATCAGAGACCCTGACCTTTCCCTCCCTAACTGGAGATGAGACACATAATTTATCCATTTATTTATCTGTACTGGACGGATGAGAGGACGATTCATTTAGACACCCGGGCTCCCAAACACTTCACTAAATATCATATACTCTTGTTTCCCTCCTCCTTCACAGCGTGATTAATTCTATTTAAAAGGAAAACGAGTGTTAGAAGCGTCACACTGGACAGCGTGTCATTTATTGTGATTGTTATGGACATTATTAGTGTGACCAGGCCATTACAATTATTATAATTGTTACTATTTTGATTATGCCTATGAAAGGAGCTGCGGTGGGCATCTATTGATCCACGCTGTTTCACAGTGGGGAGACATTTTCCACGACACAGGGTCTTATGACAGTACTGTTTTGTCCTTGGCTGACATAATGGCTCTTGCTTTTTTTCTTTTTTTTTCCATCACCTCTTTTCTCTTTCTGCATTGTGTTGCTGCACCTTACACCTTGAGGTGCGGGGACTTAGAAAACAATATTTGAAGGGCTTTTTTTTCATTCTTCCCGTCTTTTGTGCGAGTGTGTGTGTGCATTAGTGCCTTGTCTGAGTGTAATTGGACATTGAGTTTGGTGTAATTGTGGACTTTTGACACAGGGGGATTAGTTCTGCCGTGTCGCCCTGATGTTTCATTTAGCAGGATTGATGAGAACGCTTCTCGCATTGAGACGGGCTCGGCTTAGACAGTGCAGTCGTTTGCTGTGGAGACACCTGTGGATACTCAGCACTTTGGCAATAAACTGCGGTCAATAAAGCAAAACAAATCAGATCATTTCAAATGTATTTGCATCACTCAGTGCACACAAATACCACATAAAAATCCAGCTAGAATGGCACTCAGTAGGGCACATACATCTGCCAAGACCAGTCAGTCCTCTTTAGATCAGTCAGGTTGGATCCAACATGAAACTGGACTGGCCTCTAAATCACTCTAAATTATAAGTACAATAAATGATTAGCCATCATTTAAACTCACCTGATCAACAGCCAAACCAGTAGGAATAACAAAACAGTGCAGATGGAATTATTGGCATCACCGTAACATGGAAGATTAATCGATTTTTATTAGGATCCACATCAGATGACCTTAATAAGGCAGTTTGTCCATCAAGATCCACGCTTCCCTGACAAATGAACAACAGAGTTGGTTAATGAGGTTTACTCTGGGCTGAGATCAGTTCTCCATCCAAGTTCCGTGTAAATCCATTCAGTTGTCTTTGTTGTAATCCTGCTGACAAACCAACCAACAGACAAACAAACATTACCTCCTCTGCAGAGGTAATTATCTTTGTAGCTGATGTCTCGTCTGAGCTGCAGCCGTGGACAAACGTGCGCTGCTCCTTTGCCTGCTAAACAAACTCATCCACATTATATAAAGGAGCCGTTCAACATTTTTAGAGAAAGTTACCTGGGATGTTGTAGTGATATATGCATGCTAAATATGAAGCTTTGAGATTTTTACAACGAGTTACAATCTGGGCCTATTTTTTGGTGGTTTAAGCACGTGAAACCACAGCTCGTCATTTCTAAATGTCAGGTTTTGTATCTGTCTCAACAAACATGGTAGAATTGTTTATTAATGAGCATTACAGGTCCTGTTACACCTGTCTATCCATTTCCCTTGGCATCCAGCCATTATGCTAAGCTAAGCTAATTGTCTGCTATAACCTTCAATAAGAAAGTGGAACAGCTTACATTTCTCAAATTTCAAACTACTGCTCACCGTAACACCACTGCTGACAAAACACAGTCAGGTTTTTTGGCTTTGAAGCTGAAGCTAAAAGCGTAAGTTCACTTACATGAGGTCTCGTTGCTCCTGCCAGCTCAGCTGTCAATCAAACCCGTACATTGATCCGCCTACTCAGATGTTAAGATGCTAAAGTGCCTGATTTCTGATGTATCTCCAAAAACCATTGCCAAATGTAGATTTGGCATCGGCCACTGCTGTTGACTAAAAGTAAAACATGACTTGTGATTTCTGACTTAAAGCTCTTCATAAATGTTTCAAGCCTGATTGATTATCTCCAAATGTGAAAGGTAATGAAGAGGTTTCAGAACTTTTTCAGCTTATGTTTTTTCATGACCTTCCCGTGTCAATAAATATCGACTGAAAGTTTGCAGAGAGTGGCTTCTCATAAACACGTTAAAACATCTTTCAAGTTTTTGACATGAAAGCCGATGCTCCTTTTTTTTTTTTTAAATTTCTTTTCACTGCTGAACCTCTGCAGACCTCTCACCTCCAGCACCCCAGTGCCCTTTTCCTTCTATCCGACACCCTCGCTCCTCGTCTTTACGTCCCTCCTCCGGATAAAACATCGCCTACTTTGACACACTAAACACAATGCAAAGTTAAAAGAGCACCCGAGGAAACACAGAGCAAGACAAAGCGCTGAAGGGAACTTGTGCTCTGACTGAAGAGCCCCCAGCTGTGGCTGTCAACCTTCTCCTGGTGAGAGTTTGACCTATTCTGCTTCACTTGGATGTATCACATCTGAATACAATGGCTCCAATTGAGTGTTGCCCGTCTGAGGCGAGATCAAAACATTCTCCGTGCCTACCTCAGTCGGATCTTTGTTAACACTGCCGAGCTGCGAGAGCTGATTTTCTTTTTCTGAGGTGAAGAAGTACGTGAGAGTGAAGTAGCGATAGAGGAGGGAGGCGGCAGGAGCAGTGGACAGAGTGTTTATTTCTGAACAGTGATGCTTTGATCCGGCAAAAACATAAATATTGATTGCAGTCCCAGTCCCAGTCCAGAGGAGATCATGGAGGCCAATAACATCTTTGAACTGTGAGCAGTGCTGGCTCGGGCCTCTAGAGGGCCTCAGGCAAGATTTTTATTCTCAACTCCTTCCCTAAAATCACATCTTTTATGTTTAAGCTGAGTGATGCTCTCTGCCTTTGGACTATTGCATGGTGATATTTATCCTGGCTAGAAATAAGAATACTGTCTTCCTAAGACCTATTTCCAAATTCCCAAAAGCATAATGTTCTTTTTTTTTTTTTTTTTTTTCTCCTCCAAAATTTTCTTTGACTTCATTCTGATGTCGTTCTCAATTTTCAAGCCCTCTTATCAACAAAAGAGAGGCTGGATTATCATCTTCCATCTGCCCGAGATTCACACTCCATGGGCTACAAAGTCCATTATCCTAGATGGGTGATTAGTGTGAAACTGACTCCCCTTTGTGGTGTACCAGTGTGGTGTGTTGTGGTGGTTTGCTGGGTCTATTGAGCTTAATGCTGCTAGGAAGAGGCGTGCATCATCCGGCGTACAGTAACAGCACTTCACACCAGTCGACAGGCGGCTGTAGCCCGGAGTCACAGTTCTTGATGTAGATGAAGTGTGTCTCTGCCAGTATTCTACTTCAAGTTTGTAAAAGTAAAATTTGAAACATCTGCCGTCAAGAGTGATCGTATCCACATCTGGAGGGAGGCTGGACGAGTGTGGAGATGCTACGCAGAGCAGACCCTGTCACGGAGGGTCACGACCCGAGCTGTTTAATGGAACAGAACAAGCTCTCTGACAGTGTGGACTTCCGTTACGACAAACCTACATGCTGATCAACCCTCCCAGCATCGGTGCGCTGTGTTTTCTCAGTCCCTGCTCTTTCATACCCAAGGCTGTCACATCTTATTCTCCAGAAGAAAAAGGAAGCAAACAGCCCCGTCTTCAACTTTTCATATGGCCCCGGGCTACACTAGATACGCCAGCAGATACCCAAACACCAAGGAAGCCTTGGGTCTCTGATTTCCCCGAGGCTCTTATTTTGTAAAACAAAGACGGCACCGTGTTTTCTCTACAGCTGATTTACAGACTCGTTGATGAAGAGTCAGACTCTTCTTGGGTTGAATCGACCCAGACGTGCAGGAGCTGAACACAGTGACCTCTGACCTCCTCTCAAAGAGTCTCTTTTGCGTAAACTGAGGTTAAGGACGGGCGCAGCGGTCGCGCTCCTTAACCCAGCCGACAGCACGAACCTTCAGCCAGCCTCCCTCACATAACAACAGCCGAACCAGGAAACACAATATCCTCTGTGATACCATTCAGAGGACCTGTGGATTATAGTACATCGCTGGATTAGGGCCACCTCCCTCCGCGACATCTGCTTTACTATAAAGGCTCATGGAGATTATAGGAGAAACCACATGCTCTGTTACAAACACATGGGCGCGAGATGTAATCTCATCAAGTGATTAGAATCTGTGTTCTGTCTGGACACAAACTGAAAGGGCAGAACAAAGAGGCAGAAGAGGAAACGCTGCACAGACTGTTACGTTTCTTTGGAAAACAGGGGCCAGCCTGTGTTTATGTTTTGTTTTTCTTGAGGAAAAAAAAGGGGGAATGCCAGTAAGGTGTCACCCAAATCACAAAAACCCTGGTGGCATTGAGACACAAAGATAGTTTTGGACTTCTCAGAATTTCAGAATATCTCTGAAACTCTTTTGCTGCAATAAAGCTAAATAACATTTCATTCTTGTATTCAGTGGGATTCAGTTACGAGAAAAAAACATTTATCAAATAGTTTTGATAATGGTACGTATTAAAAAGAGATCAAACCAAGAAGTAAAACTCTTTGTATTGCAAGGTAAATATGTGGAGGTCGTGTACAAATAGATTGAGTGATTTTTCTTTTCCTCCCTTGCAGACATTGTGCCTTCATGAACATCAGTGTTTGGTTCCATCGCTTTTCTGGTTTGTTCGCATAGTTCAGATCTTCTTGTCAATGGAGTTATACGAAGTTTGGATACAGATATAAGAGGACACTGAATACCAGGATGTCTGGGATTCGCTTGAAAAGTAGACTGCGGATGCTTTCAAGATCGATCGTGATCCGCTGTGGCTGCATGTGCTGGTGTCTGACGGTCCTTTATAGAGAGCATAACACAATTGCTACAGGTTTGCTGATGTCTCTGTAGCAGCCAGCTAGCTAACGTCACAGTGTTATTGCTGATTTGTGCATCAATCTCACACATTTTGACGTATTGGAGCGAAGGTGCTGCACTCAGTACCACTCCTCTAATATCAGCGCAGACAGAAATAGCACAGCTGTAGCGGCCAGGTAACGAGACAAAAAGCAAAGAGACAGTGGGCTTTGACGACTACTGATGACGACTGAGGGTCTTGACAGAGGGGGGATTTCAACCACCAACTCTTGTGACTTGAAAATGAGGGTTCTGGGTAAAAATTGGAAATACCGCAGCTGGACTCTCTCCCTCCATCTCTCCAGCTGATGTGTAATTGCTCCGGTCAACCCTCCTTTCTCGATTACAATGGTATATATATATTTACGGGAAAAAAAACCACAAGCACAAACACACACACCAGCCCCCTTAAACACACAGCGACATGTAAGCAGACACAGCGAACACTCCCCACCATCCACTACTAATTAGGTGCTAATTATCGAGGCAAGTGTAAACAATCTCAGCAGATGGCAAAAACCGTGGCATTAGCACTAATGACCTTGAGCAGTGTGAAACCCGAGGCTTCCGTTCAGGAGCAGCCTCCCTCGTTATGATATGCTGCATTATCATTAAAAGCCACACACGCGCACGCTCGAGCACGCACACACGCACACACACCCACACACACACCAAAACCAAGGTTACCGAACCAGTTGTAATTAAGCCCCAAATATTGATTTGTTGCGTTTCACAGAGCGACTTTCACTTCAGAGTATTTTCAGTTTGGCATGTAGAGTATTTAAAGGTCATTTTTGGGGTGTTTTGTAAATGTGTAATTTATCAGCGACCGCTCTCATAAACATAGTTACGTATGTTGTTTTAGTTACGTGCATTCACTGTAGGGCTTTTCTGTCCCGGCCGCCTGCTTTGACTTGCAGATTTTTGTCTTTGTTTGTTTTGTTGGCTCGGTATCTGGACGTGGAGTGGGTGAAACAAGTACTCGCGAGCATTGTTGAGCATTTACCAGAGTGCACGTATACTGCTCTTAACCACTGTAATTATGCATGAGTGTGTTTATCATCTCATGCTACACAATACACCCAGTGTGCTAATGGTGTGCTAATGTTTCCTCATCTTGTTCAAATACGGCCTTTTTTTTGAAAGATATGAACAAGCTCAGTGAGCCTCACGCAGGGACGCTGCAGAGGACAGAAAATGATTTTTGGAGCTCTGTATCAAAGCAAAGTTGTATCTGATATCTTTATATTTTATTCATGGTCTCATGTATTTAGACATTCAGACATTTCAGGCATCTGTGAGTGTTTGCAGTACACAACTGAGCCGAGTCCAACATGGTGTATATAACACGCTTACAAAAAGAATCATCTTGAACTGACATGATATGAAGAAGAAATTCGAAATTATAGCCGAGGTTTTAAAATCACAAATATAAAAATTCTCCTCCGAATTTTCCTTCTATTTATTATTATTCATTGTTCATGACAAGGTGAGTTTATTTATGCAGCAACAATCAGGCACGAGGGTAATTAAGAAATTATTAGAATTGCGTTCAATAGACAGCCAGAAACAAAAGCAAGCAATTAAAGAAGTGACAGATTTAAATGACGGTATGTGACTTATTGAAAAGGAACGTTTAAAGCCCAGATTCAAATGAGCTGACCGTCTGAGTAAACCTCAGGTATGTTTGCTTAAACGTCGGGTACAGCTGAGTAAACGTGTCCCAGGCGACCTGAGGGGTCCGGATGCTTCGTGACGTTCGAGTAGATCAGAGAAGTATCAGACACGAGAATGATAAGATCATAAAATATATCCCTGCGTGGGTTAAATAAGGTGGATAGATCTTAGAGCTGAAGAAGGGACAAATGAAAAGGTTCTCTTTGATTGAGCGAATGTATTTCCGGCCCGGCGACCGCCTGCGTTGATTGTTTATAAAGGAGGAAACACAAAAAGCAAATTCACTTTGGGGGACGCGCAATGTATCTTATTGGCACAACATTGGGAACTTTCAGGCAAATATTAGTTTTCTAGATAAAATTATAGCCGATAAACTGAGCCAATAACAGGAAGCCAAATTGCTCTCAGTGACTGAACGAGATAAGCCCGCACAGCAGGTGGTGGTTTGCATCTTTAAAGTTTGTTTGGAAACTGCCAGTAAACATAGAGGAGAAGAAGAAGAAGAAGAAGAAGGTTATTGCATTCAGAGAGGTTTTTTTTACAGCTTCAAAAGGAAAACAACACGGTTGCAATGTTAAAATCCATGTTTCACGAGGGTCCAGAGAGACAACCAATCTTATTAGAGCTGTCGAATATTAATTCATCCATCTTCGCTCCGTACATCAGAACCTTTTGTATCCTCAGGTGTGAATAATCTCTAGGTTATAATTTAAGATATTCAGTTGCAGTGAAAGCAAAAATCTTGCTGTGAAAAAAAAGGGGAATTTACTCAGGTGCTGGTCTTCAGTGCAGCTTCCAGGTACTTTACTTTATGCTCTCCATGATTTGATAACTTTGGTTACTAGTTACTTTGCTAACACGTCACAGTTCGCAGCCTATACACACTGAATAATATAAATCTACAGTCAGATCTTGTTGCAGGCGAGACGTTGCGTGAGAGGATGATGTTGCACTCTTCCAAATATCGGCCCCGATAATCAGCCAGGCCAATAATCGGCCTATCCCTCAAACAGAGGAGCGGATGTGCACAACCTCCATCCCTCATTAACTGGTTTACAGCCTCCACGAGAGAGTGAGAGTGTGGAGGACGAACATGCATGGACTGGAATTATACATGAGGTTGAGCCAATGAGAGAACATCAAATTAAGAAATATTTAATAAGAACGCTGCTGCTCTTAGAATATCATCACTGTTGTCGGATTCGATTTCTCCATCGTTGTCTCTGCCTGCTCTCATTTCCAAAGACGCATGACATTAACAGTATCCAACAACCCCTGAACGCACCGTGATGTACGCTCATTTGAATCCACTCTTTGCTGAGTGTGTACTGCTCTATGCACAAGAGGCTTCACGACACGGAGAACACCATAATGGAACATGCTGAACACCTCCTGTAGTATTGTAGTCTGGGAGGATCCTGATGTTCTTCCAGTCTCCTCCTCGCAGGCCCGAGATGACTAATGAACGCTTCCGCCCCACTTGCATCGGCACCTCGGCGCCGAGCTCGACGCGCTCGTTCAAATCGGCTCCAGAAGTGCCTGTCTTCTGCCGTCTCTCATCTTTATCAGTGTAAAGTACAGTTTGACATTCCTCGCCACGCCTGCTTGAAATGGCGCTGTCATAACACACACGCTCACGCTCATTGTAGCACATCCACACCCACCCACAAAGACATCTTCAGAACTATGCTTCGATGAGTGGGAGTCCGCGGATCCTTTTTGAGCTTTATGTTTCTATTCCTATCCCTCCTCGTCCAGAATTGTAATACTTGTACCAAGAAAAGGGGCATCATTTTCCATCTTTAGGCTAAACTGATGGATTCAGCTGTGGCGACGTGTTTGAAAGCTGTGACTGTGCCCTCTGTGGTGCCGATCCAGTGGACAAAAAGTGTTGATTTGTTTTTTTGTTTTTTTTGTCCGCACCCGTGTCCTTCAAACATCCCGAGTCCACCTCTGCCGTCCCACTGGGCTCCTGTCTTTGAGTCCTGCTCGCTCTCCCGCCTAACTGAGTTAACAAAATCAAAAGAGGGAATTTGGAGATGGGTGGGAGTTGGTCACGGAAAAAAAAAAAAAAAGAACAAAGTGATGGAGTGAAAGGGAGGAGAGCAGAGGGGGAGCACAAAGAAGGCGGAAAGCGAGGAGGCTGCATTGTGTGACCCCCATCGGGGACATAAATGGCAAAGGCAAGCGGCTTCTGCCGTCTTGCTTTTGAAGGACCTTAGCCCTTCATCTCATCCCGCCCGCCCAGCTTGGCAAAGGCCATTCTGCCCTTTTTCTTACAATGACAGCGCTCTTCCTTTTCCAGAACAATGCATCATAGGGCTGTGTTTGGCTCTGATCTGCATTATAAAAGAAGCCTGATGCGGCAGGTAAGAATAGGACGGGGTGGGCTTCATTGCAGCAAGGACGCCACAGCCGCGGTTCTCTTGCTGTCAGAGGCGTGCAGACAGGCAGAGGGCACGGCGAGAGAGAGAGCTCGTCCTTCACAGAGTTTTAGATTGGAGCCGGAGAATGACTTTAATTGGCCTTGGAGCTGTAAATGACAATGGAAAATAACGAGGAAACATGGTAATTTAAGCACTCACAAGTGATCAAAAATTGGAACAAATGAGGGGGGAAAAATGCAAATTAATGAACAGCTAAGAATTTTCCCCAGAATAATTTGGCAAAATATACCAGAGAAGTGATTTTTTATTTTTTTTGGTATTCAGTCCAGTTAGTTACAGCTTTACTCCCATGTTCCAAGTTTTGACCCTCGTCTCTGTCTGTAGTGATAAGACTACACTCATAGGGATGCAAAAAGATGGAGCATGAGCACCTCCAAAAAAACTGTTGTGGGATAATTATTTTATTTTTTTTTTTCTCGATCAGATAAAAGCTTGCACACACTTGGATCTCACCCTTGTGATGTCACCACATTCCCCAGTTACTTTAACTATCCTTTAAAGAAGCGATGCGTGACTTTGGCATGAATAGAGCCTTTTAACAGTTGTTTAAACATTTGAGCCACAGTGTTAAAGATGCAGCACAATACATACATTATTTCACACACAATAGCGCACCGCCGATTCTTGAGCTCCAGCTGCTGCCAGACTCAAGGACTCCCAAGTTTCTCAAGACACTTGGCTACTGTTCCCTCAAGCACCCGCTTTTTATCCTTTTTGACTGAACCTTCTGTTTCCTGAGCTCCGGTCATCACGGCGTACGATACAGGTAATACAGGCACAAAGAGCACTTTATGCACTGTGAAAATAGTCTTTATTCTTCACAAACTGATGTGCTGTTGTGATATGTTGGTGAATGCATGTTGGTCCACACTAGATCTGTGACTGCATGAGGTGGGAAAGAAAGAAAGGAAGACGGAAAGAAAAGGAGTGTGTCTCGTCAGTGCCGCGTTGGGAGAACGGAGAGCCATCTGGTACGTGTGTGGACCGCGTGTTCGGGAAAAAAAGAAACGGAGTGTGTGCTCTAACACGACAGTGTCGTGCAGATAGTGAATGTGCGTGCACGTACACAGCGTATGTCCGTGCATGTTCAACTGCGGGTGCTCATATGTAGGAGGTTGTGAAAAGACAGCTGATAGGATGTCAATCACAGGTGTCTCGGCGGTGCTGCCGGTGAGGGATGGCTCCGACCTTCAGCGGCGACAAGGGAGCAAGGCAGCACAATTACACCACACTCCCGCTCTCGCTCTCCGCCTTCCTGCTGCCGCTCACAGACGACAGGCCACGCCCACCTCGTTTCAATACCCAGAGTTCAATGTCGCCTGACGGGTGTGTGTATCGTTTCAAGACAGGGCACAAACAGGACACGGCACCCGCCTTCATCTGTGACTGTGGGATGGGAGGTTTAGTTTCCTTTAGTTCCTGTCTCTTTAAGGCCCCTCCGCCTGAATACCCCTGATTGGTCAACTCACACAGGCCCGAGCCAGCACCGCTCTGTGTGTCTCTGGTCGGCTCTGTTGGTGTTTCCAGCTTCCAATTAGCTTCACTTCTCACGTGAGTGTAGGCATAGATTATACGAATGTGTGACACGGTGATGTAGCTAGTTCTGGAGTTAATGGTTGGACTGTTGACGAGCTCTCACATGCACAAGAACTTCTTTAACAGACTGTAGCAAAACGTTATGAACTGCTAAACATAACATCATTATATGTTTAGTGTGCTGCTGTCCTGTGAACTCAGAAAAACAGCCTGTTTTCAGCCTTGGGATGATGTGTAGCGATTCTAGCTCATCCAAGAGGGTTTTAAATAGTTTAAAGCTGCTGTAAGCAGTATTTTAAAAATTAAAGTTAAATTGCTCCATATCCCAATAGTTATCACTGTTATGGAAGTGTTTGGTCAGTGACCCTTGTCTCTCTCTCTCCACCCTGCCTCATGCAGTAAAAGAGAAAAGACATTTTCAGGTATCCGTGACCATTTTATCCAATCAGGCGAGAGAGCTTCATAATAAAGCGGTCCTGTCTGCTCGTTAACCTGCAGAGAGCAGGATCCTCCTGTTGGCTGCTACCTCTGGTGAATACAGGGACAGGGAGTTAGCTAAAAAAATGACTTCAAGCAGCTTTAATTAGCTTTAAAAGTATGCAAGCTCGAGTAGAGTAGCAAGTAGCGAGTGACTAAAGCTGTCGAACCAAACAAAAAGGTGAGAAAACTTTATATTTCCATGTGAGACTTCAACAAGTTCATAGTATGTTCTGGTATCTAGTATGTTCTTCCACCACTGCCTGCCGGATCCATTTTAAGCATCGCTGCACCGGCATTTATTAAGGCAGGAAAAGCACAGGTGGAATTACTAACATTACCAATAATCAGCTCCATTAGTTTCTTAAGTCATGGCGACGAGCCAGCACACACAACTCAAGGACCTCGTGTAAGTGGAAGCCCACACTAATGTCATTATATACAACTGTGCTTTTCATTCCGTGACATTAAAAAGGTCTATTCTGAGCTTTTCTCAGCAATTAACTACATTAGTGTAGTGTGATCACAAACAAGAGCACCAGTGAGCAGAGCTGAGAAAAATAAAGGGAAGGTGCTTCTGGTCTTAAAAGCTGTGAGTGAAAAATGGAAGACCGACGTGAAAGGGTGAGGTGGAAGGATAGTTGTGGAGAGGAGAGAAGGAGCGGCAAACAAATGGAGCGAGGGCAACAGGTCACTTATAAAAGAAAATGGAGGGTGAGCCCCGGGATGGGTAAAGGACGGGTGAAGCCCTGCATTGCACAGCGAGGGTGTGATCCTCGCGGAGACAGTGATGAGTGCGGGAGCTCTGATGGATGGGCCAACCTCGGCCCTCTTTGCGGTGTCATTAGGCAGAGAGGTGTGCAGGACTTGTCTGAATGCAGCGTGTGGTGCCACTGCCCATTCATCACCGCGCTGCTGAAGCCATCATGAAGAAGTTCAATTGTGGTGTGTGTGTGTGTGTGTGTGTGTGTGTATTCCCAAGATATGGGAGGTGAGGATTTCGATGCTCACAATCTATACGTTGTAACCTCCTGCAGGAGGCTTTGATTAATTTTCCCGTGGCGTGTGTGCACAATAAGAAGACTTTTGATTAAAGGAGACCTGTTGTGCTTTTTTTTGTTCTTGTTAGATGTTTATGTGCATGTAAAAGGTCTTGAAGCTCCTTTCTCCCACAGAAAACACTGCTCCTGAAACGCCTCGTCGGTAGTCCCGCCTTTAATGCCGTGCCATGTCACGCGAGTGCACAATTCATTCCTAGCTGCCAGTTAATTTAGCACAGCTGCTCTGTTGTTGCTCAGACGTGTGTGAGTGAACCAATCAGAGCAGACTGGGTAATCAAGTGGAAGGGGGTGGATTTTAAAGAGACAGGAGGTTTCAGACAGAGGTGGGGAATAAAGTGCTGCTGCTTCTGGACATTATGAGGAAACTGATGAGGAACCGATTCTGTTAGTAACCCAGAATAAAATCATGAACCTTGAAAATGAGTGTAACACGTCTCCTTGAATTAAACTCACAGTGTAGCAGTATTTTGTAACGTATGTGTGCAGCTGATTTATTGGGTTCCCACAGCTGTCTGCACTTTAGGATTCCAACGCTTCACACACTCGTGGTCTGTTCATAAACTGCATGATACACAAACTGGCCTCCAGCAGTGGCTTTATCTCCGCTCTTTTACTCCACTATGAATTGGATAGCACTACTGGCACAGATACAGAGCACGGGGGCAAACTCATTTTCTCCGTGCAGCGCGGCTAAAAACCCGGCCCGACGGTAGCTTCATACGCAGCTGTGAACGCACCCTGCACGACATGAAAACCTTTTTTTTTTTTTTTTTTTTTCATTTTCTTCCGCTGATGGGCTTTAACCCTCAGAGGTTGACGGGGGAATTCCGTGGGTTTTGCAGGCTTAAAGCAGATTAGGAAGCCGATAAATCAGACACTGTTTTTTTTGTTTGTTTGTTTGCCTGCAGTTTATTTCATACATAAAAAAAAAACCCTGAATTTCTCATTTCCAGATAAGGAATCAAGAATGCGAGATTTAAAAATAAATAAATAAACAGTGCAAATTGTTTCAGGAGTGCGATGATAACAATTCAAGAAATACCGCAGATACGACCACCCAGCATATCAATTTCTCTGGCTCAGGTCAGCGTATCGCCAGATTGGCAGGCCCTGGTGTGTATGAAGTTTCTCCAGGACTGCTGGGACATTATGCAGTGTGATGGAAAATGGGCACTGCAAGCTGTAGTGCATCTTACATAAATCGAACGGGAAAATGATGTGGAGAAGTGGTGGAGGAAAAGAGTGGTAAGAGTGGTGGAGTGGCCGAGTGTGTGTTTTTGAGTGTCCGCTTTTTCGACAGATGCTCATCAAACAATGGCAGGCACAGTTACGGGGGTGGGAGGCAAACCTGTCAATCACGGCGCAGCCAGTACACTTCCATTTGAAAAAGCTGTCAGTCACCTGAGAGGTGCTGCGATGGCACGGTTGTCACCGGAGAGAGGGAGAGATTGGGCAGGAGGGTTGGAGAAACCAGAGGGAGAGAAAAATGACTTGGTATGCTGGACGGAGACGAGCTGCCACTTCCTGTTGCTGGAATCGTTATTGTGTGGCTGCAGGGAACATTATTGAATTAGATGCTTAATGCATGCCGCGGCTTTAGGCTGGTGTTTGCTTTCCTAATTATACGTCTCAGATTTTTCTATATTATTTTAAAAGGGATTATTTGACAGTTTCAGAAACAGGCCTATTAACTTTTGCAAGAGGAGGAAAACGATGCTTTTCTCGTGTCAGTTCACGAGTTTTCCTGGAGGAGGTGACTGAGGAGGTTACTGGGCTGGTAAGTCACTCACCTAAATCTTTGTGAATAGATAGCACGACGTACAAGTCACGCTCAGAGTGAGCATTAGCTTCCTGGTAACACGGATAACACTAGTTCCAGTTAAGCGACTTGATGCGGCTGAAGTCAAACCGATAACTGCGCAGTACATCACGGGGGCGAGGAGTAAGGTGGCTGCTGGAAACATAACAGAGACTGAAAACAACATCTGCAAAACTCACGATTAAGGAAGTTGGATCTAACTGGTTTGTTTTAGGGATCAGAACTATTCAGTTAGGGCGAGAAATAGATCATAGTTTGGGTCAAGTTACGTGACTTAATTAAGCTAAAAATAAATACAGAAACGTTGACTTTTGTTTCACATGGAAGACAGACAATCGTCCTCCTCCATACCTGGACTTTGTCACTCTGGGCTACGTTAAGACGTCCTCTGTTGCTCCTGTCAGGATTACTACAGCCACTAGAGGTCGCCGCTTAACAATCGATATACATATCGGTCATATTTGGCTGCTTTTGCAGATGATGTGTCATTTTACTGGCGAGGACAGCAAATAAGGGTCAAATTAATCTTGTTGAATACAGTTTTTACTTGATATCTGCCATCTGACACGACACGGTTGGATCTTAAATCTTTTGAGGCTGTTGAGTTCCTCTTCAAACTCCTGAAGGTTGTGATTTGTTTTCTTTTTTCTTATTTTATTTTCACTGAAAAGCATTTCGTGTGAGACAGAAGATCACACCAACACCAACAGAATTTCATTTTGGGTAAAACCTCTATTTCAATCCAATTTCCTGTGTTGAAAGAAGTTAATAATACAAATTGCACTCCAGACACATCTCTCTTTAGGTGTTTAAAGATTTTTGTTTTCATTTTCTTATATTTTAAACAACAGTCCTTACTGTCTTTGTGCTGAGAAACATCCTATCATCACCTTTGCTGGATAGAAAAACAAAACTCAACCCTAGAAATAAACATTTTCACACCAACTTGAAAACTCTCTTCGGCTGAGTGCTGCAGTAAAGTTGCTTTGCATGAACTTCTGACTTTCTGTGTTTGTGAGAGTTCAGGTCAGGTTCTGCACACAGTTGGTCACAAACCAAGACTGTGAAAGTACCTTCAGTTTACAAGTTCACCTACAACAGATCATTCTATGTCCTTCCCGGCCATCAGCTTTGTTCCTTTGTCACAGTTTGTCTTTATGTGTTTTATAAGAACACATCTGCTCTTGAGTGACCTCCCGGACATTCAAAACCGGATCTCTCAAAACATCCCACAGTCGGAAAATCCAGTTAAACACCAGATTTCCAACAAGCATTTATCCCAATCTGTTTCTGGGGTATTTTGTTGAGTGTGAGTATGTTAGAAATCTTGTTGTTGTTGTTGATCGGCTCCTCCGTCTGGATAATCTCTTCAGAAATATCCAAGATTACATTTTCCTCTTTGAAATTGTCATAATATTCCGTCTTTTGCTCTCTGTAAAAAGCCTCTCGCCTTCCTGCGGCTAGTTCCGTCATCATCACACCACTTCTAAGATCTTATCAGTTACGTTCATGCAAAAAAAAATGAAGATTGAGTCATTATCTGCTCTGCATCCCCATGATATGAAGTTGCTCCATACAGACCCTCCAAGTCTCTAGAAGCCAAGAGATCTCAACTGGATTTGAAAGCGTACTCCTTCAAAGCCCAAATCTTTACCAATTCTGGGATCCTGGGGCTTCCAGAGACTCTAGCTGTATGGAAAGCCATTTTATATTTCTCTTTTTCTTGTTTTTTTTGGTTGTATTTTTGTGTTTTGAATCCCAGATCTACGTCAGTTGTTTTGGAGAATGCTGCGAAGCACGTTTACTTCAACTTCAATCAACTTTCTATCAGCATGAGGGGGATGATGACTGATAAAAAATCTTCATTTTTGGGTGAACATGTCCTTTAAATTCAGAGTAAATGTCACAGTCACAAATTGTGAGGTGCTGTGGACAAAGTGGATGTATTAACAGTCCATTTTCTGAGCATTTAAAAGTGAGACTCTTTAACATTTTGTCCTTTTTTAAAAAATAAAAGATTGAATTCATAGGAAATCAAAAGCATTGAGTGGTTTTACTGCTACAGTCTATATGACGAGCTTTTGTGGTTATTTCAAGCAAACTTTAGATTCTGTAGGTGTTGCTATGTAACTACCATTCTCTGACTCACTGCCCATTGTCCTCCTGTCACACTTCGCCGTACTGTAATGGCCCTCTGTTCAGCTAAATGTGCATATGGTGGACTTGCTTTAAGGTCATCTCGCCCACATTGGCTTGAAACTCTTTCTTTTCGGGATGATTTACCTTCATTTAACACGAGGCCGGTGTTTCTCACCGCTGACAGGGTTCATTCTTATTATTATTATTGTTGTTATTATGATTATTATAGTATTTAGTCTGCGAGTGTGTTTGGGAGATGGTGGGAAATTGAGAATTGTGGACTGCGAGAACTGTGTTTAGAAGCCATGAAGCCGATGCAAAGACATCACACACTGACGTACGTCACACTTATCACAGTAAAGAAAAGACCTTTTCATTTTCTCCTGTTGCCTCCCTGTCCTCTCTCCTCTCTCCGTCTCATCTTTCTGGAAAATAGCATGTTAAAAGAATGAAAGAGCGTGAATTCTTCACGTGAGAGTTTTATGTCCTAGTCGTTTGCAGATTTCCGTGCCAGATTGCAGAGTACACGGCATCATCTGACAGTAAACTGGTGTGAGGCACGGTGTCCCGCAGTCCTGCTCGCTGCCCACTGCCTGTGAGCCTCTTCGCAACAAAAACATCCAGTCCTAATACCCGTCCAATAAGGCTTCTGGCTTAAGAGTTTCTGTGCGCAGTGATGTAAATAAAACCCTTGTTTTCCCTCTGCAACCTAATCCTTGGACTTTATTATACAGTTTAGCGTTTAGAGAATGTTTTTGTACCTCGAGCGTTATCGCCTCTCTGCTCCTCCAACCCACTTCCTTCCTTTCATCCTCCTCTTTCACGCTTTATCCACTTTCTCTCTTCTTTTTTTTTTTTCTTTTTTTTTCTCCCTGTGACCTGGGAGTACCAGCACAATATACTGTGGCCGGCTCACAAATAATACCAAAATTGAAAGCTCATTAACGGAAGATTACGGCTCCTCTGAATAGCCACCACTGGCCTTTATTCTGTGCCCATATATTGTACAAAGAAGCCAAACACAAAAGGAACAAACATTGACCCCTGCAGGAGCATGAAAGACTGCAGCAGAGCCTTTCTGCCACTATTTAAACACCTTGACCAGAAGTTGCGACCACTCTACTCATACAGCAAGCGAGGAATAAATTACTTTTCTTTCCAGAATAATATGATCAAGGAAGGTATGGAAAAAGAAAAAAAAAACACAGCTTGACATGATGCACTATTTAGTCGTAATAACTACTGCATTCGCTCCATTTAAAAAAAAAAAAATCCAAATACTAAATACTAAATACTAAATACGTTCTCACTGGAAACAATCAGAGGGGGGAAGCGTAGCGAGGGGGGTAAACCAAGCATGATTACTGTGAGAGAACACGGCAGGAGGTCAAAGAAAAAATGTATGGCAGAAGGTAAGAAGGAGCTAATTGGCCTGCTGAGCAGTGAAACCAGCCCCATCCATTCTCATGGCTTTATTAAGACATGCCCTTCATTAGGTGAGTACAAAGGGGACGGCGCACTGATCACATTTATCCCGGGGAGGTGAAGCGGTGGCTTAGAGAGAGAGAGAGTGTGTGTGTGTGTGTGTGTGTGTGTGTGTGTCTGTGTTTGCTTGTGTCGCAAGAGGACAGAGGGGGGTCTCCTTGTTTATATGTATATGCCTTTGTCGCAGTGTGAGCGTCAGACGATGAGCAGAAAGCCGCCAACAGAGACAGCGATGAGATGGATGAGGTGGGCGACGTGTGTGCGCATGAAGCTCCGCTTGTGTGGAGACTTTGTCAAGATCCCAGCGGCACACCTTGTGTGTGTGTGTGTGTGTGTGTGTGTGTGTGTGTGTGTGTGTGTGTGTGCAGGAAAGACATTTACTTGTGAGTGTACACCCGCTGTTTGCATTAGAGCATGCGTGTCTGTGCACAAATAAACTGATGGTGGTGTACTACACTATACTGTGCTATATGAAAACACACAAACAACCAAATGCATGGACAGTCTCACACACACACACACACACACACACACACACAGCAACACAAACACATTACAGCTAGGCTCGGTAGGTTTTGTTGTGTTTGTAGGAAATCTGTTCATCCAGACAGCAATCAATAAATCAAGTATCAACTGTCACTCGACGGATAACTCGAGTCTTCCACATTAGCGAGCTAGTCACACGTGAATGGCAGCCAAGATTTCCCAATACTAACATGCTAGCTCGACAGCAGTGAGTGCTAACAGTAGCCATGTTCATTGTTTACATTCACTATGATAATATTAGGCATTTTCTTACATTGTGAGCAACACACAAGGTAGGTACTGGTAGCGATTATGACGATGTGCTCAGTCACAGTACACAGCTAGCAGTGTGCTAACTCACTAGCAGTAAACACATAGCCCTCAGCCAAAGAACGAGTGAGAGGCAGCGGACTGTTATTTAGCTGCTAGCCAAGAAGCACAAAGCACACAGGCCCTGAGCCGAAGAATCGAGCCATCATGGCAGCAACATGCTCCGTCAACAACTGATGTTAGCACAAAGCACACAGGCCCTGAGCCGACGAATAGAGCAGCAGTGCCAGTAACGCACTCATTCAGCAGCCATTTAGCAATTACATGACGGGATGCGCGACATTCAGCAGACAGGGGACATTTTGTGTCATTGTTACAAGACACACAAGAGAAAAAAGAAAGGACAACAGAGGAGGCATGACAATTTTGGTGAGGAAGAGGCGAATAAGAAAAACATCATCAGAAATGAATGTTAAAACGACGTCTATTGAGGCTTCGAGACCCCTTTTATCCAGCAAACAGCTGCTACGTGACAATAACAAAGATCAACTGAAAGTCCCATTCTAGCACATTTAAAGCTCTCTAACAAGGCCATGGAGTGAAATTTGTTCCTCGCCGTATTGCACTGTGAAACAAGTGTTGAATCAGGAGAAATTCTGCATAATGGCCTCTCTTTCCAAACTACCTCGGCTATCAAGCGCTGTGCATGTTGACCTGCACTAATTGGCTTCCCTTTGTGGCGGTGAGTGGCACCAATTTAGACTATTATCTCCAAATTTTCACATTTTAAAGCAAGTGTCCTCTCGAATTAATTCAAATTATAGTCCAGGAAAGGAATTTAAAAGGCTTAAAGGCTTGGCATGTAACTTGTTCGACCTTGTGTAAATCACAGGCTGGATTTGTAATTATAACTTTGCTCGTTGAGTGTTTACCAGATTGCAGTGCCACCTTACATCGAGGATGAGGAATTTCCTGGTTTGAACTTTAACGTGGAAAACCTCCGAACCACTTCAGGTCGTCTCCTCTGACTAAATCAAACACGCAAGGCAGTTTCCTGCTCCACAACGCTGCCGCATCCGCATGTAGCATGTAGGTTCTGAATAAGTCGCCAGCCTGAGGGGAGGGGGGGCTTCTATTTGGCACCCCTCCAAATATCACTGATATTTGCACAAAGGTTTGTATTTACAGAGTATTAACTGATAATGCCGCGCTCTGATGATTAATAAATCCATTCTACGTGGTTTGGCTGACTTACAGAGTAACGAGGGGCGGCCAAGACGAGCGGGAAATGTGCTATTCTGTGGCTGACATGTCATCAACACATGGGCAACACTCCATTATCACGTCGAACTATAGACTTGGCTCGATAAGTTCAAGTGTGAGTAAGTGAGCGTGTGAGTGCGTGCCCGCTTACTTTCCAGCAGGAAGAGACGGAGTGAAGGATAAAAAAAAACAAAAACTCCTCTTTCCTCTTTTCCCTCTTATCATCCCTCCTGCTGTAACCTGCCCATACATTATTTAGCGCAGAAGAACATTGTTCAACTGCGTTAATTTTTCAGCAGGCCAGGGTCGGACTGCAGACACACCCCATCCCTAAGCCGAGGGGGGTTAGGCAGGTCACTGATGCGTGCTGTCTTTGTGTAGTTGTGCGCCGATTGTGTGTTTGATCATTCATTTCCTCTGACTTTTTTTTTTTTTTCTCACAGAGAACTGGTGGTACGTGAGTCTAACAGTCTGACACTAAGCCCTGACACTCCTCACACACAATTACCACCTTCAAATTCCCCAATTCTTCCCTTTATCTGATCTCACGGTATGTTTAATTTCAGATTGAAGATGTGGGGTTAAATCCTGCCTGTTCTCGCTCATGTGGACCTCAGCGGTGGGCATACTGAAGGTTTTTTTTTTTCCTGCGGTGATGTTTTTCGTGCAGGATTTTTTTAGCCATATGATCCCCGACACACGAGATGCTTTCTCAGCTTCATTGTGTCCCACAATAATACAGGAATTGATTTGCCTCCATAAACATAATAGCATAATATGCTCAGCGTACTGTGCGCCACACTCGCAGCACTAAGGAGATTTTTTTTTTTTTTTTTTTCTTCCTGGATCTTGTGGGAAATTAAAGCAGCTTGCTCCTGAGCAGACGAACGCAAACACACATGCTCCTAAACACACACATATACAAATTTACATCAGGAAGAGAAAAAAAAGGCAATTACTCTAAAATAAAAGAAAAGGAGAGGCATGTATTGGCATACAATTAATCATGTTTTCTTTCATTTTATAGTACACAATCTTTCCCATACGTGTGTATTCAAAATTATTTTTCTTTGTGCAGCTCTGTTTCACGGCATTAGCTGCTTAGTCTAGCTTTGCAAGTCATTATTGGAGGTGGGGAGCGAATGCTGTGGGGCAAGTGATAAAGGTAAGCATCCGAGCTGAGAGCTTAGCGTGTCGCGGCTAAAGGTTAGCTCGGAGATTTACGACCGCCGCCCCTCTTCGCCCCGGCCGTTTAAAGAGGCGGGCGCTTTTAATGTTTTTGAGCTGCTCTGATTGATCGTCGCCAGACAGTGCTGTCAGATCCCTGCGCTGCAGGAGATGAGGACAAAGGACAGGATAGAAATCTGAGTGATTGTCAGGGGAGGTGGTGGTGGTGGTGGTGGGCGAGCCTTCTCATGCCTGTGAGAGCTGACCAATCAGAGCGGGAGGCACTAAAACTCATCCTCAGACAGACGGATGAGTAGAAGAGCTGCTGCAATGGACAGAACAAGAAAATAGAAATGTTTTTTGGACATTAAAGCTTGTAAACCTGGAAATGAGTGAATATAATAGTAAATAATATTAGTAAGTATATATATAGTAGAAGTACTTGAGTAAATGTACTTTGTTGGAATTGTAGAACTGCCGCATGTATTAAGAGTTCTGGTTCATCTAATTCAGTCTGATTCTTTGGAGAATAGCAGCTCTTAGAAGACTATTGACCCCCTGGTAGAGTGTAACTATCACTGGGTTATAATTCGATATCCAAGGCCAGTGGCTCCCAACCTTTTCAGCTTGTCGCCTCTTCAAAACACATTAAAGTCTACTTGCTACACTTCATCGCATTGCAGGTTGCTGCAATCTTCTCAGATTCGTCATGCTCTGGTAAAAAGGTAAAGAAACTCTGTTAAAAAAAATACATTTTTGTAACATAAGTAGACTTTTGTTTGCCCTCATACTTTTTCTTCTGACCAGGTCGACTCTTATTCCCTGAAAAAAATAAAAGAGATGGATGAATAAAAATGGCAAATAAGGAGAAAAAAATAAATAAATCGCTAATGAACTCGTGGCCTTGGCTCGGTCGTCTTCCCTTTGTCCACTGAGAGTCATCTCCTGGACAGTGCAAAGGGTCTTTGGACCTGCAGCGCTGGAAGACCAGCAAGAGCAGAGATTAGTGCCCGGCAGCATGGTCTCATGGGAAATGCAGTGCTGAAGACGAGGAGGAGGGGGAGGAGGAAAAAGGAGAGGGAGATGGAGGCGTCACTGAGCCATGAATGGAACAAAAAGGGCAAACAGTAATGTGCTGGAGATGTGCCAAAAGCTGTGTACTAGTGCAAGATGTGTGTGTGTTCGCGCCGTTGTGTGTGTATGCGGATGTGTTATGGATGTGTGTGAACGGAATAGCGAACAGCTGATTGGGTCAGTATGAGCTGCGTGCCGTATATGTGTGTGTCCTCTGTATGGAAACAGGCTAGTGAAATCAGCAGCTGGCCTTGGTTTGAGTGTCTCCGAGGGATGAGTAAAATTGCAGTCAGCACACACACACACACACACACACACACACACACACACACACACACACACACACACACACACACAGCGAACCAACACGTCTGCCAGACGCCCTCACACACACACTCACACAAACTGCACGGTTCTCTGCTGACATACATACACTGGCACAATTTGGAGCTCCTCCATTTCCCATCCTGCTTAACACAAACACACACACACACACACACACACACACACACACACACACACACACACACACATACACAGCGAGAGGGCCAGACCAGTGTGCTAAATAAAGACAGACAGTAGAACAGATTTTCACACGCAGCGGGGCCATTAGCGGCTCAGTCAGACCACTAGCAAACTTCCATCCTCATCAGCATCACAAACACACACGTTTGAGGCACCTGGCATCACACAATGGCAAACACACACACACACACACACACATTCTGCAGACATGGATGGGAACCAGCGCTCAGTCACACCCAGACACACGTTTGTAGTGGAAGTATAGTCGGCTGCGTCTGCTGGCGAGCAAGTTTGCAGTCGTAAAAAAAAGTCTAATATGCACCTGGTAGTGTGTGTGTGTGTGTGTGTGTGTGTGTGTGTGTGTGTGTGTGTGTGTGTGTGTGTGTGTGTGTGTGTGTGTCTGGATGTGTGTGTGGGGCCCCCGGGCTGCAGCTGAAATATGTATGCTGTGTCCAGGAGCGCTGGGCCCCTGAGGATTGAGCTGGGAGGGAGGTTGCTACTCATGGCTGCCACTGCAGCACCACAGCCTTCTGGGAACTGGAACGCAACCTGTGTGTGTGTGTGTGTGTGTGTGTGTACAGACAGCCTGACTTATCTGTGAAAACTCAGCCATGTGGTTTGCATTAGGCTCGCTAAAGCTGAGAAAACTGTCACCTGCAACGCTGGTGAGTTTTCAGACACTGCAAAGGACTCAGGTGAATTTAAAGATGTGGTTTCATTAAAAAAAAAAGAAGAAAAAAAAAAGATTTTGGTTATTTCTCTGAGTACGGACGAAGAACACAAACTATTAAACTGATAATATTTAAGCGTATCAGCCGGCGTTGCCCTCAGTTTAATGCGTTTTTATTCATCATGACAGGGAATCCAGACACAATGCTGAGTGCGGAGTGAAACAACCTTTATCTGAGGTCAAAGGTACATTATCATGCGGTAGCGGCATAAATCACTCATCTGAAAGGATTCGCCTAAAGTCAGAAAGAGACGGTGAGCACATGAAAACAAACTGAAGATTTCACGGTTCGAATGCTGCTGAGACCCGTTTGAATTTAAACTATGTCTTCATTCTGTTAGTGCAATTATCTTCTTTGAGAGATATTCCAAGCTTGTTGCGTTCAGTCTTATTTTTCTTATAATATCACTGTGTGACGTCGGAGCCTAAAGACTGATGCAGGTGTTAAAGAGGTTGTTTTGACCTTTTTAAGGAGGGAAGTGGGAGAAATATCCCCGACTACAGCTCTTGTTATTTCAGAAATGAATTCTCCAAGTTCTTCGCAATTATGAATTCTCACCCCGGGGCAGGCATTTGTACCTGGCACTGTTCTCATTAATGAGGGACCTGAGTTAATTGACTGTGTGCTGCAGACTGGGTTTGCGAGCGTCCGTCTGACACGCTAACCTGCGACCACTAATGCACACACACACACACACACACACACACACACACATTCACATGCCCCGGCGTCGAGTTCGACCTGCGCCGCGGCCCCGGGGAGCGTCCCTCTGGCGTGAGCTGTGCAGTATGTAAATGAAGGGCCGCCTCTGTCACACAATAATTGCTTTGTGTTGCGCAGGAGGCACACAGTCGCACGGTGGGAGCTGAGTTTGGTTTTGTTTTCACATTGATTGGAGGTGCATAATGAGTTATTGTTCATTATGGGTGTGACTCTGCAATTTTTACGCGGTGACGGTTAATAAAGTTTGTTGGTTTTGGGAACGTGCTGCAGGGGACAGGACTGACGAATTACATTTCAGCATTTGTTGTTTTGATTGTGTAATATTTTTCAGAAAGTTCTTTGGGGTTCCTCAACGTATTTTACAGTTTTACAGCAGCAGTTCGATGCTAAGCTTCGCTGCCTTGGTCTGATGATGGAGATTAAAGCTGTGAAGCTGCAGCGAACAATCGACTGATCAATTAGTCGTCAGCTATTAAAATAATTCCCTGAATATAATTTTTCTGTTTTATTTACATTTTTATCACAGTTAACTTATTATCTTTGGGTTGTCGACAAAACAAGACATTTGAGGAGCGTTATCTTGGGCTGAGCGCCATTTTCTAAAGATTTTAGCGAAACTGATCGTTTCATTGAAGAAATAATTGGCAGATTAGTGGAAGTCTGTGAACCAAAAACCGAAACAGTGAGCTGAAAGAGGCAACATGAAGGACTCTGCGGAGTTTGTAGCTCATTTGATCAATTGGTTGTGAAAACATATCGACTCTCAGCTTCAGCATCATAGTAACGACTCCTAGTCGTAGCAGTTGTCATATTTTGGAAGCCCTTCTTCTGTGTTTTCTGACTCTGGCGTCCCCGGAGTGTTTCTTGTCCTGCTGCGTGTGCTGATTCCACAGTCAGATATCACCGATGAGCTCTCATGGACTTCCTAATGAGAGCAACTACTGCAGATACTCATCAGTGATCAATGTTTTCTTTGGTCTGGCAACTTCCTGTGGGTAAACGAGCGCCTGCATATGGGCGATACGGTACGTTTTGTTCACTTCACCGCTGTCTGCCTCTCTCTCCCCGTCTCCCTCCGCCTGCCCCCTCTTTCCCTTCCTTTTATCTCCCCCATCTTAGATTAAAAAAAAAAAGCAAAAGCGCGCATCGCCAGGGAACAATTAGTCTCGGCCATCTCCAATCACCCGTGCACATCTCAATCTCCCCTCATTTTTGCAGCCTATCTTCCCTCTTTTCCAAGCATAGAATTAACCCAAAACCGCTGTGGGAGAAGCCCAGGCACTCCAACTCTAAAGGCACCTCGGAGTCTATTTTACATTTTATCTCTCGTCTTGCATCCTTTAAGCCCTCCGTCCTCCCGCCCGCCCGCCCGCTCTCTCGCTCTCTCATATATCATTTTCACCAGTTCTTTTTCTGATATCGCTTAACCCGAGTTTTCCTTCTCCTCGCCTGCTTCATTGTGGATTCCTTCTTCACACTGACAGAGACTTCACTTCACAGTGTGACTTTCTGATTAGCCGTGTCTCTGTTTTGGCTCTGCTTTTTTTTCTTTTTTTTTCTCCTAAATATATATATATGCCGCTGCTGTGAAGCAGGGGGGCCTTTCTTCATGTTTGACTAGCTTAAGGGATCACATTTTAACAGAACACAGCGCAGTCGGGATGGCAAGGGGCACAATTTCCAACTTGAAAATGCAAGGTAGTGATCTGAGCTGAATCCAACAGATCAATACTGCGTGCAGCTTTATTGAGTCTCCTCCGTCTTCTTCTGTTTGTTATAAATATTTATTCGGTATACAGGCTGCTGCAGCTCAGTTCAGTCAAAGTATTGTTTATGAATATGCATTAAGAAGATGCTGTTTTTATGAATATTCATTGTTGATCTATCGACATGTGTCATGCACTTCTGAACTGCGAACAACTAGCTAATATCTCTTGATTCTCATGTTAATGCAGCTCTGTGTGTATGTATACATGATTGATCTTTTTATTTCATACGTTTTCTGAGGGGGTATCAGTTCTCAGTTCATTTTGTCGACCTCCCTAAACAAGTTTTATACAGTATCTGTTTCAAACAGGTGTAGATTCAACTCCTGGAGGCTGCAGTTAGTGGTGCTAGTGTGTGCTGGAATTTTAAACATCGACACAATACCTTGGAAAGTATCGGTAGTCGATACCACCTGAGCAAATTGACGTTACGCTGAGGGCGCGGCAGCATCTAAATGAATGTACTCGTGACCACAGTTGAAGTACTTTCTGATCTACTGAGACTCAGCTGGTCTGAGACTCCTCAGGTCTGATCCATCTGAGGGGGATCAGCTTAGCCTGAAGAATTGCAGATGGCTGCCGGGCCAACGACAGGCCAGAACACATCATCAACAACAGTTTACGTTCATCTTGTTTAATGCTTCGGCGATGTAGAAATGGCAGCTGTCACCAACCTTGAAATTCTTTGTACAGAGGTGAAGTTGCGACGGTATGGCTTCTGCGGTGCCGTGAAGGCCCAAGAATGAGGTGCGATAAGTTCATCCTGCACCCCCAAAAAGCCCCTTTTGTGACCGCAGTCGAGTTAAAATCAGCTGTGTTGCCATCTTCATTGTATCCCAGCTGCTTTGAGACTCACATTGTGTCCTTGACTTGATTGTCGAGGTAATCGTTGTGCTGTTTGTCACACAATATTAGATTTTGTGCGAGTGAATTTATTTGTTTTTCTCCCATTTTGGACCTGGACATCAGCTGAAACTGGGGATTTCATTGGTTTAATGTATATCTCCGTCATTATCTGCTGACATTGAGGTCCAGCCAGATATTTATTTCCCTCCCACATGAATTGCTTTTTTAAATGTTTGTCATTTTGTTGTCGGTGATGTACATTGTGCCAGAATCTTTATTGTCACTGATCCCTGAGCAGCAGTGGGCAGCCATCACGAGGCACCTCAGTCGACCCTTAATAAAGTTTTCAACGCCTTTCCACATTCATTTTCTGCCAAACGCTGAGTATTTTCCAAACGGCCCTCCTGCTGTCAACCAAACGCCGGTTGTGGATGCTCTGCGTTCTCCATCTTTAATGAGTTTCAACACTGTGACAAAGCAGCAGAGCGAATGAGTCGAGTGAAGAGAAGAAGAAGAAGAAGAAGAAGAAGAAGCGGCAGTATGAGTGAGTGAGTGAGGTGGGGCTGTGTGGGCACTGCAGCAGGGCGACACAGCACTGCCTGTACCAATGCGTCGATACTGAGAGAAACGAGTATTGATACTCTCTCTGTTTAAAACAATATGTATCGAAAAAGTAATGTTTTTGACAAAGGTAATTACTTTATTCTTACAGTCGTCTCCAGTACTTTGTTCAAAACCCCTCAGGCCTTATGGGCGAGAGTAGGCCATGAATTACAACGACGTCAGCGTGAAGAGGGAATTGCCAAGTCTGCCGGGATGGGAGCGTTCAGAGCTGCAAACTGCAGAGCGTTTCATTAAGTTGCGTACCTGCCTGATAAGATTCTATACCTGACACACAACAAGCGCAATCTTCTCGTCAAAGTAAAGCTCCGTGCTTCCTCCTCGAAGCCCCGGTGACAAATCTGGATCTGTGAGTGAAAGTGAAGAGCTTGTAAATCATCTCTCGCCCTCTCACTCTATTTAACTTTCATCCCTTATTTTCCTCCCCGTTCCTTCGCTTATCAGTCTACCTCCAGTGGATCTGTGGAGCCAAAAACTGAAGAACAAAATATCAGGACCATAGATCATTTTGACAGTTTAATTTCAATGCCTGATTATCAGTCAATTTGATAATTATATTATCCAACCATCCAATTAATGTGTTCTATATTTACAATGATCATCAAGTAAGCTCTCCATTTTTGCATCATTTATCAGGGGTGAGATATTGGAACGGTGAGGGACCTTGACAGAATGTGCGCGAGGCTTCGTGATTGAGATGGAAACGTCGGTGTGTTGCAGCGCTCAGCGTGTGCATCCGCCTGTGGAGACGTTCTCGCTGGTGTTCCTCAATCCGTTCCTTCACACTCGGCAGAGCGTGCTCGAGAAAACACAGAAGCAGCGAGAGACAAAGCGAAGCAGAGTGGAGGCGAACGAATGGTGAAAGGATTTCATGCCTCCTCCTCGGCTTCGCTCCTCTGCTGTCTGCTCTGAGGGGAAAGCAGTGCGCCGTGCCAATGAGTTACCAGTACACAAATACACAGAGCCGGAGACGCAGGAGCAATCTATCATGACTTGACGTCTCTGCTTCCCTCGTCCCTGTTAGCCAACAGACAACTCTGACGCTCCCCGGAGCGAGTCGAGATCACCCAACACAAGCACGGAGGGATTAGGTAGCACCGAACGGGACACGTTCAGAAAAGGTTTTCCATCTGGAGTGTGGCAGCTCGGTGTTTACCCGCCAGTGGTAATCAAACACAGCAGAGTTTGCTTTGTCTTACGAGAGATCTGAGCATCTGACCATCCACAATCTGTTACAGTCAGATAGATGTGAGCGCAGAGCGCAGCTCTGTTCAACTCTCACTCTGATGTTTTTCAGTAGTTTGACAACTCGATGTTTGCTCTTCATCCGTGCCCACCTTATCGGGATGAAAGATAAGTTGCCGTGAAATAAATTTGCTTTGCTCTCTTTCTCCTCCCCGATGCTCAAACATCTTTTTCTGTCAGTCTTTAGTCTGTGTTTTCATGTGCACATTCGAGCCTCCGGGTTCATGGAAATGTGTGGGATTCAAGAGTGGGTGTTCTTTATTCGGATGCTTTTTTGAGGTATTTTTTTGATCGTTCAGTCGAGCAGCTAGATGTCTTAATTAAAAAAAAAAAAAAAAAAGGAAGAAAACTTTAGTCAACTCAGTTCTTTATTCTGTTTTCTTATTCTTTACAGATGACGTGCCTCCGTACTTCAAGACGGAGCCGGTGCGTAGCCAGCTCCACCTGGAGCGCAACAGGCTGGTTCTGACCTGTATGGCCGAGGGAAGCTGGCCACTGGAGTTCAAATGGATCCACAACACCACAGAACTGACCCGCTTCTCACTGGAGTACAGGTACAGTCAACCTGAGTGCATCTGATTGCCTGCTAAGATGATTGGGCCAATGAACATACACAAAGCCAGCAGACTCACATACGTTTGGTCAAATGAATACCAATATCTTTCTGTTTGACATTTTAGACTAAACAAGCTAAAGACCCAGCAACACTGTGGTATTTCAAAATGTAAATAGGAAATGATTGCAGCAGCTCACGAGGGATTTTTGTTGTTGCACTGATGTTTGGACTGAAACTAGAATCTGCAGCGTTTCCTCTGAGGTGTCGGCTCGCTGAATTAAAAACAAAAAACAAACATATTTTCTCACAGTAGCTGTTGTAAATATGTAAAAAATGTGTTTTAACGATCTCATATTGATATTTCAGTAGGAATCTGTTTCATTAACATGGAAAAAGGGGTATTATTTTATATGTACAAGGGTATTTTATTATGTTCAGCACTTTTTTTAAACATGTTACACAAGTTCACTCAACCGTACCTGCTCATGTATGTCTCGACCCACTGAGTTATAAAGCTCGGACATGTTTTGTTAATGAGCTCTCAGTAAACCTGGTATTTCCTCTCTTTACTACAACAGGGATGCAGGATATGGATTTTTCAGCCAATCCCAATAACCCGATAATTACCTGCTTCTCACGGCCAATACCGATAAGACAACCGATATTTCACCTAGTTGTTTCCTGAAGCGACGTTTCTAACCTGAAGTCCAGCGAACCTGAGGCCCCGAGAGGCACAGATGAGATGATTCGATATTCATGTCTTTGATAAGATTACTTGTGACGACACTCAGATTCCTTGTACATACATTCCTGATCATTTATCAGGTCGGCGCTTCACTGTTAAGGTGTACAGTATGAACAAGAACCTAATAAACTACACTGAACATACTTCTGCTACTAATATTTTTGGTAGTTTTTAATATCCTAACATGATTTTATGAAGCAGCTGGACAGCTGAATATTCCTCTTTTCAAGAGCTCTCAGTAAAAAACACTGAATTTCATCAAAAGCAAGAAGGACGGTATCACGAGCGCAAAATTAACTTCAGTGAGAAACATCAGTTAATCAGTTTCCTTGGCTGAATGAGCACCGAGTATCTTTACAATACAAACTATTAAATGATGTTTTTTTTTTTTTTAATCAGGTCTGGTTTCCCAGCTGCTTCATGTGAAGTTTACGAGAAATGCGAGTATTTCTCATCGAATTAAAATCAAGGATAGCTCGTCGTAGTGAATAATATGCACCGCTGTTCCATCGACTGAAGCAGCAGCCAATCAGTCCCCGTGGCTGAAGAGTAACACGGATCTGTTAAATCATATCTGTTTTTACCTTGTGCGTTAACGTACCTAGACTCATTTCTTCAGCCTTCACCATTCGCCCTCCGTCCCTGCATGTACACTTTCCTCAGCACATCAGAATATCTTACTAAGTAAAGATGCAGCTCTTGCAGCCTTGCCTTCTCTCTCTTTCTCTTCTTCTTCTTCTTCTTCTTTTTTTTGCTTCTGCCTCTCTGCTTTACCCTCGTGGCTCCGTGACCTCCATCACTCTCTCTGGAGAGGCGAAGCGCACAAGCGAAAAAAGCGAGTGAATGAGGGTCAGGGCGAGGGAGATAAACCGTCTTTAATGGTAACTGGAAGATCTGTAATGTGACAAACATTGCTCTTATCGCAGAGAGCGGCGTGTCCGTGTGTGCAGACAGCAGCGTAAATGAAGCACGACAGGATTGAAGCACACAAACACACACACACTCACACTCACACACACACACACACTCTGCTGATCCTAGCTCTGCTGCCGTGGTCGTGTGTGAGCGTGCACGTGAAAACAACAGGCATGCGAGCGACGTCGGCCTTGTTGATGGAGTCGGGCTCGTGTCCCGACAGGTCTCTGGAGACAGATAAGACCAGAGTGGGAACACTGGTGTAGGGAAGGACAGAAGTGACACACGCATGTTCGAACATCAGAATTGATCAGAACACCACTTTCTGCGGCGCCTCAGGGTTTCTTCGACTGCACTACTGGGTGATAGAACGAGTGACGGCCGTGCAGGATCCTGCATGTAGAGGCAAAACGTGTGTTCACTGCTATATATCCCATAAAAGTACGATTTAAAAAGCAGCGTTTCCAACTCCAGGTGCTCAGGCATGACATAGGTGGGGTTAGCCCTTTAATAAATTGACAAACTGCAGTGTAGAACACGCTCCCTGATGAACGAGCGAGCAGAAAATGATGCTCCTAATACAACATATTTTACCCGCCGGCATTGATTATGTATCAGCTGAAGCCGAGGCGGTCCATGATTGTGCAGTTATGCGTGGTGTTAATTAGAAAACATATTGATCTTTGAGCGTCGTTCATTTTTTAAGGTGCTTTTTTTTGTTGTTGTTGTTGTTGTTGTTGTTGTTTAGTTTGCCACCAGGTAGGATTTGCTCGGACACGATCCTCCCTTCTAATCCTGACTCACAGGGGTGTAGCTGCTGAAATGAACTGAAAATCAACCAGCCACTCCTGCACGAAGAGACTTAAAGTGCTAACGAATGAGGACATTTCTGCCACTAGGGGTCTAACTCTCAGTCAAATCAATGATTAAGGCCAAACAGTCCCATTTTATACACACTCAAAGATGCCAGCCAGCTAAATACACCTGATTTTTTTTAACTAACTGAAGCCTTTCTTGTGAAGGCAGTTGGACAAATTGACTCGGATGGGCACCAAAAGTTAATGTGATCTTCTCTGGGCTGAGACCTGTCCTCCATCCAGGTGTCACGGAAATCACTTCTGTAGTTTTTGGGTCATCCTGCCGACAAACCAACAGACAAACAAATGGATACAGGTGATAAACAGTGATGGGCATCGCAGGCAAGAAATGATATTCGATAATCACTGGGAACTATTTGACGAATAAGTATAAGTATTGTGTTATTTCACGGTGCCAGTAAAAACACAGGAACAGAACAACGTGAAATATATGGGAAAAAAAGACAAAACCATAGTCGCATAAACTGTTAAAATGATATAGTTCAATGACTTTTCCAATGTTTGAAAATCTGTCTTTAAATTATAGCAACAGGCAACCAAATGAGACACTACACATTTCTCCACATTGGAACATTACTGGAAACACTGCTTACTATGAAAGAACACAGTGCAGAACGAGCATGAAGAAAAGATGATCTCATGGTTAAGTGCAACATTTGTGCCTCTTTCCTTTATTTCCAGTTGTTGCGTTGTTGCTGTTGGTGTGTGTCTGTGTGTGTGTGTGTGTGTGTGTGTGGGTTTGGTTGCAGTGCTCCTCACTCTTCAAGTCGCCCTTTCCTCTGTGCCAGGAGGGTATTTGAGCAGAGCAGACCCCCATATTAATGAGGTTATGGTAGAGGTCCCCCAGTGCTGAGTGCTGCTTTAAATATCGACACCGTGCGACTTGACCTTGTGTCCTCTGGCAGCCGATCAATACTGCGAGGTGTGCTTGTGTGGGCATTACTATTCAACATGTAGGTGTGTGTGTGTGTGTGTGTGTGTGTGTGTGTGAGAGAGAGAGAGAGAGAGGGCTGGAAGAGGAGAGAGAGTGGCACAGTTTTAGTGATCTGCTAAAGGAAGTGCAACATTTTGGGGAGAACAGGCTCAGCACTGACTCACATAACAACAACATCACCTATAGTATCCACAAACACACATCCACATTGTTTGGCCGGCTTCCTGCCTTCTTTTTTCCCTAAATAATCGTTTAAATCATTTATCTCCAAATTCTATTTAATTAAGATTGAAGATTACATCCGGTAGCATTTTAAACTCCGTAAACCGGGCGAATTATCCGGCACAGTAGGAGGCTAGGCTTCAGTAGATCAAATGTGAGTTTAGACACACAGTGTGGCAGCGCAGCTTCCCATTACATGACCAGAAAAATAAAAAACCTCCGGGGCGTCTACCTGGCCCGTCACCAGGCTTTATGCCGCCAATTAACCTAGATACTTAATCACGAGAGTTAATTATTAATCAAACCTCAAGAGTCACTTTTGTTTGTCAAGCGTTTTCCCCGGTTGTGCCGATGGAGTGTAACCTCCGTGTCCTCGAGGGAGTGGTTACCTTTTCCACCAATTTTCATATTGTAATGAGGGGAAACAGGCAGGAAAAACTCGAGGTAATCTATTCAACAAGTCGGTCACAGAAGGGCGAGCATGGCTGAGGAGACGTGACAGTTTCTCGCTGGTTGACTGTACGTCTCCGTCTTCTTACCTTCCTGTCTCGTTGTCGACTTTTGAGAGTTTAAAATTAGTTCCACAGAACAATCACAACAAAACAAGTGTGTGTGTGCGTGTGTGTGTTTTTTTGTATTGGTCAATGTTGCTTTTCCCCGTCGAGGCAGAAGAAAATTAGAAAATGAATGTAATACTTTCTCCAGTAATCCCATTCAGATGTCATCGCTTACTATTTTTTAATTTTCATGCATCGTTTCACTGTATACACAGGCTTGTGTGCTACCAACACCATAATCAGCATGATTATGGTTGTTATCCAGTCCGTCTGTCGCGTTGAGCGGTAAGTAAAGTGGCCATGTTGTCGTCGTTTTAGCTTTTCTTTTGCTGCGTGTGTGACACTTATTTTAAAAACTCAGCGGCTTTGAGCTTAGACACCAGTAGGCCGTGTGATGAGGAGATTTTGCGTGGCTAGAGGTTAACACAGTTAGCACAGTGAACATGAGGCTGTGATTCAGATAACTTTATTGGCACATCGTTTCAGGACAGAAACATCATGACAGAACAGAGAACACACCGTTGTGAGGTTCCTGTTGGTTAGCGTCACGTTAGCTTCCCAGCTCACCACAAGCACTTCATCCAGGCGCTCCTGGACATGCTGGCAGCACTTCGTATTCATTCCTCCAACTGTTTTTAGTCCAACATCTCAAAGCCCTTCCTAAATGCTGCTACTAACAGAGATCAACAGCAGATTTGACCAAATGCTTCGCACACAATGAGAGTGTTGAAAAATAATCATCACGGTCAGGTGAATAAAATGACTAAATAGGTAAAGATGAGTATAAGAACGAGTAGAACCATCTGGTGATGAGGCCTTTAAAACCAGGAAGAGACGACAGTCAATGATGTAGCTAAAATCTAAGATGACGTATAGTCTCGTATCATAACGATATGATATCAAAACATGGAAAACTAAAAATCCTCCTCTCCATCTCCCTCCACCTCCTCGTCTCGTCAGCCTCTTGATCCCTCTCTCATCCCCCCCTTTTTGTTCATCCTGCGTCTGTCTCGGTCTAATCCACTCATATACCTGAAGTACCGCTCAGCATCCACAGTTTGTTTTTTTTTTTTATAACAGATATAATTTCATGGTGGCTCTGAACAAATTAACACAGGTTCAATGCGATATTTTTCCATGTCTGGGGGACACGATGACGAGCTGAGCTTGCTAACTAGATGGAAATGAAGGAAAAGCAGGGCGGGCAAAGTGGCGGGTAGATGAGTGTGTGTGTGTGTGTGTGTGTGTGTGTGTGTGTGTGTGTGTGTGCAAATTGATGTCTGCTTTTTTAGACCTCACACATCCATCAAATATTCCGATGTTGTGATGCATGTGATTGAGCTTCAAACCATTTCATTTCCGTGAATGGAGTTAGTTCCAAACTTAATTGAAAGCAGCAGCGGTTTAGTGTTTGAGTTCCTGATTGATTCTCTCTCTGTATGTTTACTGGTTCCAACCCCTTGATTATGTGATATAATCTCAGCAGAAAAATAGAAAAAATTAAATAACGTCTAAAAGCCAAAAAAAAAAAAAAAAAAGAGAGAAAAACAAATACCTTTTAGTATTCATCTGATTTTGGCTGCCAGAAAACAGCAATTCGTCATAAACAATCCCCCCAAAGAGCCGAATCCTCCACAACCAGACAGACTGAGAGAGTCAACTTGTTTCTCTATAAATAACCGTAACACAGAGCCCCAACAGTTTGCTTGTTAGCAGGTTGGAACCAGCATGTGTGTGTTTTGTTTAGATCAGAAGGAGGGTTAAGGTGCGCGTTTGCCCATTAACTCACTTTCATTCACTTTTTTTTTTTCTCCATACGCATCCTCCGATATGTTGTTATTTTCAGTCTGGCATCGTTCAGCAGAGAAATTCACGCCTTGCTCCGACTGCTGTGGCTCATTTCCAAAACTCCATTGTCTCACCGAGTCTAGTTCAAATCTAATCTTTTTTTAAAAAATTCCCTATTTAATGTACGGCAGCTCCTCTACATACACTCCTTCCTTTCCTTCCTTGAAGGCTCTGGTGTGCAGCTGTGAAGAGCCCTTACATTGGGAATAAACCAATACATGGAAAATAAATCAAATGAATATTAAAACATGTGGAGCTACTTCACTGGATGAAATGAGGGTATCCTTGGAGAAAAAAGTCCTCGCTATTATATTAGTTGCATAGAGTGGATAATCACCTGAAACTAAGAAGGGTTTGGTTTCTATGGTGTCCAAGATGATTAACATACATCCAACCCCTCACAGTTTTTGACACTTTCACACTTTCAGTTATCATAACCTATGTCGGACACTCTACAGCGTATAGTCTGCTGAGCCGTTCTGCCTCGTCCTCCTGGCAGCGAGCGCGGTGGTACAGCAGCCCTGTGGTGTTTCCTCTGAGCGTCACGGTCGCCGTAGATTCCCCTACACGAGTGGAAGGGGAGTGTGATGGTGATAAGTACCACAAGGTTGCTGTCAGTGTGCGAATTCACTGCTAGATGCCACTAAATCCTTCACACTGGTCCACTTATTTAATAGTGGCATCTACATGCATTTTGTCACCATGTTAGTTCTAATGAGAGCAGCGATGTTCTCGCTAAGGAGAAGGAGTAGCACGAAAACATCCAATTACAGGCAGAACACTTGCCTGTACTTTAGTCGCATCATGTCAGCGCAGAGCAGCATCTCTCTCTCTCTCTCTGTCTGGATGACCTTAATGGATTCCCCTCTGTAACTTAAAAAAAAAAACGTCCATTTTCTATCTGCCTTGCACTTATTTTTCTCCAAAGCCTCCAGATACAATAGATTTTTTTTTTTTACCTTTCTCTCTCCATCCTTGCACTCGCTCATGCCCCGTTTCTTTTTTTTGGGGGGTGTTTTTTTGCAGCAGAGTTGGAGTGAGTGAGTGAGAAAGTTCAAGTGAAACAGTGTTTGTTTTTTTTTTTATTGTGCACATTTAGCACGTTTGTGTGTCTTAAGTTCCAGTGTCAGGAGATATAGCTGCCTTTCTAAATGGTGATACGCAGCCAGGATGATAAAAGGCACAAGGACATCTTGATTCTGTTAAAAACACGACTGACTCGGCGTGAGCATGTGAGTGTCCCTCCACCTCCACTCACGCCTGTGTGGACGCAGTATGGTTTGTGTAACGCTGCACCTGCAGTTGGATGTGGTACAGTACGATACAAACATACTGGTGAGGCTCCTGAACATTTAGCGCTGACCTACATTCAAATGGATGCTGGCAGGGATGCTGCCGTCTGCCGGCTTCCCTCTGATTCAAACGGACCCACACAGTTCTCCTAAAGAAAACGGGTGGCTGCTGGTTTTTAGTCTCATACGGCGGTCGTAATAAACCGCATGTCACAATTTACACAAAAGGACCCGAAGACTCACGCAGAGGCAGGCAGGTAGGGGAACAAAAAGCCAGTTTAAATGCTGATAACCCAAATCCAAAATCCAAATAATAAAAAGGAAAGGTAACAAAAGGGCTGGCAAAGGAGAATAACAAAGCAATACAAAAAAACTGAGGACAAACCAGAAGAACACACGGAGCAGATTAGGATCATAAGGAGAACAGGAGGACCGGAGAACAGGCACAGGGGCCGACAACAGACAAACTGACCAACAATGAGAAGAGACACAGGATTAAATACAAATTAAAGTATCAGCGGGAGGACACTGGGGACATTTCAGTGCCAACGAGGCTGATGTGAGCACAGGAAGGGAAACAGAACACCAGGAACACAGAACAGGAAGTGGATCAATACAAAATAAAACAGGAAATCAACAAACCAGAACAAAGAATAGGTAGAATAGTGGTGCACGAATTAAGTATCTAAAATTGTCACACTCCACTAAATCTGCATGACAGCTTTAGTTACTTGTTACTTTTCACACTTCCTGTCCAGCGAAAAACAAACCTGACTCTCTCTTTTTATAATAAGTCTTAGATCAACGTCACAGGAGAACAAACGATGATCTCACTGATGGAGATGAAACAGCCAAATAAAATACAGCTTGACCTGAAACATCTGAGGCAGTAAAATGCAACGCTGCACACTGACGCATTAATATTAATCAAGAAACATCATTTTACTGCATAATGTGGATCTTCTTCTTTTTGATAGTTTGAGAAGATTTAGCTGATGATGGTTTTAGTGAAGTAGCTCAGGGATCTGATGCTTCTTCCACCACTGGTTGCTCGTCAGTGGCTGATTAAACATCTGGTCAAAGCTATCAAACCACTGCTGACACCACAGCAACACGTTTTCATTTTCTCTCTTTTCAAACAACACAATATACTAATCCTTCAATGCATCAGCACAGACGGCTGCACAAGAAACTGCACAAACTCTTGACTTCCTACTGTTGTTCCGGTTCTGACACCAGTATCAGAAAATGCCGCCAATGCTGCCAAAAATGCAGGTATGAATATGGGCGAGTCTGTGCACTGATCCGAGACCAGGATATTTAGAAACTGGACCCTGCTACTTCCTAATTAGCTCCGTTAGCTCTACAAGCAGACAAGTTCTGTGAGTAAGTCTTGGGGAATTGATCGATACTCGTGGTCGATCCCCAAATCCATATCGGACCATATCTGCCTTTTTCAGGGAGTCAAACTCTCTTTTATTGTAGTAATCCATCAATAAGAATCTTGACCCTTTGTTTTGTTTTTTGTTTTTTTTTTAGGTCCAACATGACCTTAAAATAAAATAATTCAAACAGTTTAAGAGAGATTTCCTTTGAGGTTTTCTTGATATTTTCATGTCTGGATGAATCTCTCTTCAAAGATCACCTCTAACAGACTTAATCTGAGTCCAGGAAGTGTTCCTACTTTTAATTTTCTTAATGACTGTATGATAACGATTTAATGACAGCTCTTGACATGTGATCTCAAATATCACTGACGGATATCAATCAGTAAATGAGGCAGCGCTGCCAGTAAGTCGGTACGACTGACAGAGGAAGTTCAACCTGCACCACCCGTGACCCCGGCCTGTATCCAAGCAGATGCATGGAGCTATCTGTATATCTGTTTTACGACCAGCACATGTGCTAAGATGATATCAGATGTGAAAAAAGCTTCGCTGCTTTCAGCTGCTTGCTGCTGAGGGGAAGTTCGGCTTCTCTAGGGCTCAAGGCTGGTGTAGTAAATAAAACAGGAGATGATGAAGCCGACAAATTGACATAAAAAAAGGAGTGACAAAATACAGCTGACAATAGTTTTGCTGGAATTGTCTCCATCAGACAGTTGTCCATCTGTTTTATCCGTAGAGAGTTAGTGGAGGCCGTCCCTCTGGGCCTGCGGGATGAATTACCCCGCTATTGATTTCCAGTAGCTTTAAGCCAGAAGTCCCCATTACCTGTCATCTGTTGTATGTGGCCGGCATTAAGAAGAGAGAACAAGATCCAAGCGAAAGACTCTCGACCTATAGAATGTAGAAGTAGACCTCGACACACGATTCAATAAACTTTCAAAAAGACATCCTCTCGACGACATATAGCACGTTATTGATTTGCCTCGGCGCCGCTTTCAGAGACATCGCCTGCAGCTCACTGAAGACCTGGAGATGATTGTGTGTCCGTGTATTTGTCACCTGGTGGAATTTCTACTTGTTGCCTTCTGCGATGGATATTTAAAGTCGTGTGAGCAGATAATCGTCCTGTTGGAGTAATGACACACATCAATCCAGACCCATAAAATTAATAATAAGCTGTCAAAAGTCATAATCGTCCCTTTTTTTATTGCATCTGTTTATGTGATAGTGAATGCACCAAGCTGCTGAGGTCTCCTCACATAGTGAACTCATTAACGAAAGTAAAGCGACATCCAACTGTTTAAAAGGGTTATGACTTCTTCATAAACCCGAAACAATACAGAGGGAATAAAAAAAAAAGAGTCTGCTTTTTATTACGAGTTGTAAAACGGTTGTCGCGTGACGTCTTTAAGCTCAGGTCTCCAGTGATTTGTTGTGTTTAGCAGAGAAAATTACATTAGCTTGAAATTATAGACCTTATTCTTTTTAATGACAGCAGTTGCGTTCATGCCAGAGTTAAAAGACGTGAGCGCCTTTTGTCTGGCTCAACACAGATTTATGATGTATCACGATTTACTGTCACGCAGTTGAGGCATAATTACTATGTCGTAGGCAATGTGGGTGTGAGGGGTTTATAATCTCGCTGTATAACCAGCAATTTAGGTAAAATGTTATTGGAGCTAACCTTCGGCACAGGTAGGGATGTTATTATGGGAACGCTCGCTATAAAGTGCACCGCGGCCATCTTTAATCAGAGATTATAGTTTTGCCAATCATTTCCTACCGTCCCCTCTCTCTCCGTGCCTCCGTCATTTCGTTCTCCGAGCCGCTGTTTCCTCGTGTCCCTCTATCCGTCTCCCCGCCACTCCTCCGTCTAATCATTTCTCCTGAGTGGGGCTAATTAAAGGGGATCTGACGGAGTGCGCTGACCACAGGAACATCAATCAATCTCTGTCCGACACAGCGAAGCCCCCGCTGACTCCCCCAACCTGCTGCCAACGCGCAAAGCTCCGCAAAAGGTTAATTGTATTCATTATATAAGGGACAGAGCGAAAGATGGAGACGGAGGGAGAAAGAGAGAGAGAGAGAGCGCTGTCTAAAGTCACCCTGAAGGTTCTGGCTCTGGGGGTGAATTCTTAGTAAGCGTCGGCGAGGTTAAACTTGGATCAGCGACACCACCTGTCAGCTCCTAACGTCTGCTTCTTCTCCACCCGAACACGTGCAGCGCAGCGAGGAACTTGTTTTTTTTTTTCTTTTTTTTTTGTCACTTCTTTATTTGCACCCTATTCCATCATCTATTCACCTCATCTCACTTCCATCTATGCATAACACATAAGCGTGATTGTATTAATTTAGTTGATGGAACATATGAAAGGAGTCACACATCATTAATGAAGCCTCCTGATTAGTTGATTAAGCTTTAACAGACTTTGGGCTAAAACTCATTTAGTCCTTCGGGTCCGACTGATGCTGTCACTAATGAGGTTTGATACGGCTCCATTCTTTTTTTCTTTCTTTTTTTTTTTGTTATGGATTGGAACAACCTCTTCTGACACATCCAACCATTTTGTTCGTGCGGCTCTGCTGCCATTTGTTAGCAGCCGCTTTCCGAAGCACGGAGGCAGCTTTCCAGAAACTTTGATCCGATGTTAATGATGTAGCATATTATCCTGGTAATCAGTTGGTTTTTTTGAGTGTTGTTTCGCTGAGCCTGATATCATGTTCGCGTTGGAAGATTTAATTTTTGGAGGAGAATCGTCTTGTTGTGGTTTTCCCCGAGAATTTATTCCTTATCCATTTGATGTCGACGATTAAGTGGTATTTCTCAGACGCTCCCTCGATATTTTAGGTTTCAGCTGCATGAAAAACACTACAAACAACAGTTAAATAGGGTTGATATTAGGGTGTAGCTGTGCCAGAAAAAACCCTACTCTTCTTCTACATGTTAATCAACTTCCAACAATTCATGGAGGCTATATTGAAAGCTGACAATCCCACAGACAAAGTTCCATTTGGTCAGTTTATTCTCCAAACGGACAAAACAGCACAGCACCAGGCCCATTTCAATCTGTGTTTCAGAGGTTCTGGACCCAGACGACTCGCAACATTTTCGCATTAATGTTTCCCTTTTCATGCGAGTGGCAGAGCAAACCAACAGGTGGCTGCTATGAATATCAACTCAGTGATCTCGCACATTGAAATGCGACCCAGAAATTGAGTTTCCCGACACATACGAGACACATCGAATGGTGACGGATGAAAGAAGAAGCTGAGCTGAGAGCACAAACAAAAGGAAATGTAGGTGTTTCCGTACAGCGCAGGAGGGGTTTCCAGCTCCATCGTCAAAAAAACACAAATGAGAGGATATCTTTTGAATGTTAGTTTGCTTCACCCGTTGGTATAAGTACATTAGATCATATAACAGTCTGTTATGATATTTAGAATTTGTGAGTGTGTGTTTATGATCATTTTACATTCTTCTCTCTTTGGCCTCTGGCAGTCTCTTAAAACTTTTTCCACGTTTCTGTTAATGTGCTGTATTTTCAGCGGACCGCAGGTCAGGATTACTGTTTGTTTATCCAACATCACGCACAAATATTAGTGCTTATGGCTCATCATGTCCTCAGTTGTGTTTTTTTATGTGTGCAGGTATACAAACTTTTCTGTAAAACAGCTTGTTGAGAGCTCTCCTGAACATCTGAATTGCTCTCTTTTACTTCTCTTGTACTCTTCTCCAAACACTTGTTCCTGCAAAAATAGAACCCAATAAACTAAAGGTTAAATCACTCAAAAAAAACATTTTTGACAAACTGCATGCGGTTACTATAGAAACCGCTACATCGCATCACTGAAGGTTACGCTCAGACTCTCCGTCTTTGCACTGCGCAAAGCACTTTTGAGCACATATCATGCGGGAATGTGACAGCAAAGATGGCAGGCGGCACACTCATGCGACAACTGTTTCACCTCCCACAACAAGTATTTATTTTGACAAGAACGTGTTGTGCTAGAGTGGCTCGAATTTAACATGTACAACTCGCAGTAGGCTAATTCACAACTTATACACGTCGTGCCGCCGTCTAACATGCCATTAGAGACTGTCTGTGGAGGCACTTTAACAGTTGGCCGCTCCGTGTATCTCCCACTGTGCTGCCATTTATTAGTTATTATTGGAAGGCTGTTAAGAAGCCGATGCCTGGTGTTCTCAGCAGTCTAGACGCCTGATCTCTGAAATGAATTACTTGAATGACTCAAAATAGATGGCATCCATTCTGTATCTTTCACGGCTACACCCCAGTGAATTGTAGATATTGAAAATACACGAGCACAAACATTGATTGCTGATGAGTATCTACAGGAGTCTAGCTAATAGATAAAGTGTTAGATAGCTGCAGGCATCGATTACACAAACATCCTTGTTTTCATTGCTTGAGGGAACATTAATTTACTGGACCCTTACTCTTACCCTGAGAACTACTTCCCACACCGTGAGAACTACTTCCTTAACCCTGAGAACTACTTCCATAATCCTGACAACTACTTCCTTAACCATGAGAACTACTTCCTTAACCCTGAGAACTACTTCCATAATCCTGACAACTACTTCCTTAACCATGAGAACTACTTCCTTAACCCTGAGAACTACTTCCATAACCCTATGGACCACTTCCTTAACCCTGAGAACTACTTCCATAACCCTGAGAACTACTTCCTTAACCCTGAGAACTACTTCCATAACCCTATGGACCACTTCCTTAACCCTAAGAACTACTTCCTTAACCCTGAGAACTACTTCCATAACCCTGAGAACTACTTCCTTAACCCTAAGAACTACTTCCATAACCCTGAGAACTACTTCCATAACCCTGACAACTACTTCCTTAGCCCTAAGAACTACTTCCATCACCCTGAGAACTGCTACTTCCATAACCCTGACAACTACTTCCTTAACCATCGGAACTACTTCCTTAACCCTGAGAGCTACTTCCATTACTGTGAGAACTACTTCCATGACCCTGAGGACCACTTCCTTAACCCTAAGAACTACTTCCATAACCCCGAGAACTACTTCCACAACCATGAGAACTACTTCCTGTTATACTAAGAACTACTTCACTAACCTTGACAATTGCTTGCCTTATCCTAACCCTTTCCCTAACCTTGACCCAGTTTAATGATGTGCGTTATGGGGTCCAGCATTTTGGTCACCACAAAGCTGTCTGACCCCAGACTGTGAAGGGGGAGGAGAGTTCCTTTTTAGCTTACAACTAGACCCCACACACACGTTAGCCATTAGAGGTACAGTTAGCACTGTCCTTAAAGCCAAAAGTGCATACTTGTCCGCTTAATATCACCATAGCTCATCCCTGCTTCGTCACACTCCCTGGTCTCCCTCCAAGAGCTCTGCGGCTTATGTGTATCTTTGTAGTCTCAGTGAAATGAATCATGAGAGTGGATATAATGGTGATCACTTTTGGAAAGTCCCTCCACGAAGGCATTGTTGCAACAAAGAGCAGCTGATGTCATTTTGTGGAGAGCGAAACACTTTAAATTCCTTCACTGCAGTGGTGTGGGAGTACCGGTGTCAGGTGGTGTTTGACAATCCAACAAGGAAGTCATTTGCAGCCTACAGACACTTTCATACTTACTTACAATTGTAGTGTTTATAGTTAAACAAAAAAGTGTGAAAGTGTGTAAAAAACACTAAAGCGTGAAAGCTTCTGCAAGTGCATTGTTATCTTTTAAATGATGTGTTGGGAGAAATTATAAGAACATTTCTGCATAGATGGCTTATTTTTAATTTGGTGCGTTTTCTTTAAAATGTACCATTTTCAGTACAATTTTAGTTGAGTGTACAGCAACTTTTCAAGAGAGTGCAGTGGGACAGACGCTGCATTTTCACAGTGATTTACATCATGCGTGTCAATTTGCGAGATAAGTTTTGATTATAGTTTCAGTGACGGGTTTGCAGAGTAACTGAGAGGCACGCATTCTGAACATCTCCACTTGTCACTTATTCTGTATGCATCAGCTGTATCACCAGCTGTGGCTCAAGTTATACACCGTGCTGTGTATCAAGTCAGTAGTCAAGTCTCCACAGAACACACAGCAGGTTTTATAAAGTATATGTTACGCTGCCTCCACATGGCAGGGAGGCAGTACTGCCACCACAGCTGGACACTGAAGTCAAGGTCACGGTGTGGAGAGAGAGTGTCAACTGCTGGAGACATTGAGCTTCAACCTCTGTCCCTGGGGATTTTGTGCAAACATGCATGCGAGTGTATTTACATGGAATACATATGAATGCAATTCTTTGTTGTCTGTCTGTGTGAGTGTGTGTGTGTGTGTGTGTGTCTTGGGGGAGTGCGTCGCTGCTGAAGCTGGGTTAGCCTCTCGAGCATCATTATCATTGGAATAAACAACAGCTAAGCTCCGATGTCCTCCGTGCCCTTGTTCCCTCTATTAGATGGTCTTAAGTTTGTGTGTGTGTGTGTGTGTGTGTGTGTGTGTGCGTGCTAAGACGCTCGTGTGTGTTTGAGCTTTTTTTTTTTCCGCCACATTCTTGTTTACAAAATTGCAAAAGCCTGTGTCTGTGCCCTGTGTTTTGATTTCGGCCTTTTTGTCTTGATTAGTATGCCCATTTATTGCGATTTAGGAGGATCCTCATCCGTATCTCATGTGTGCGTTCCCGTCTGTGCTTTTTAAAGGTACCTAATCCCTTCGTTGGACCGCTCCCATGCCGGCTTCTACCGCTGCATCGTGAGGAATCGGGTCGGAGCCCTTCTGCAGAGGCGCACGGAAGTACAGGTGGCCTGTAAGTATCAACACGGGGTTGCAGGTGAAACGCAGATGAATGGGACCCAGTGGATCTCAGAAAAGGAGGGATGACAGATAGATACAGAGTGTGTTTGACTGCCTGCAGTGTACGCAGTATGTTCCCACTCTGTTTGGTTGCCTTTGTATCAAGGACTGACTGGGGAGGGACAGATGCTGGCAGGGTGAAAGATCTACCTGCATATCATCTGGGGTGTTATCAACCCAGACAGCTGTTCCGCTCAGCAGTCTCATTAGATTGATATTGTTGCCGTGGTTGTTTTTAACTTTGCTTCGTTTCAGTATGACCAACGCTTACTCCATTCTCTCTCTCCCTCTCTCTCTCTCTTTTGTCAACAACATCTGTCGTTTTCTTCTCGGTGAAAATGGGGCTCCGATGCGCCGCCTCTCTGTAAAATTTCCAGCGCCACTTTTCAGGCCGCTCGGCTCACTCATCTTGTTAACGAGCTATTACGGACGCGCCGCTGAGGTGTCTGGAGTGTTGTCACTTCAAATGCACCCGGCCCCCTCACCCTACCCCCCCCCCCCCCCCCCCACCCCCGCCGCCCCATAGGCCCCACCCATCCTGTGGCCCATTATCCCGCCTTCCCAGGGTATGCCAGGTTCATTGGCTTCCCCTTGTTCCAGCGACATTTGAGTGGATGTGACACAGCGCTGTACCTGACTGAACAATGCAGCCAACCAGGCGTGAGAGAGAAAGAGATGGGAGGGAGACGGCGACGGCTTAACAGTCCCACCGGTCCACTTCTTCAGTATTGGGCGAACATATTGTAGCTGTAGCCGACTCCTTCTCTTCTGTATCTCCTTCTCAACCAGCTGCAGTCTGGCTCTCTGTCTGCCTCTGTCACCATTTCTTTTTTGTTCTTCCTTTCCTCTCTCTCTCTCTCTCTCTCTCTCTCTCTCTCTCTCTCTCGACTTAGTCTGTTGTCTGGCCACCACTGCTTTCTATTTATTTCCTGGCTCCCACCCCACTGTTATTCTGTTTCTCTTTATTCCCACCTCTTTCCATTTCCATAATTCTTTTCTTCCCTCTCATCAGTCGCTCATGAAGGGGTACGGACCGTGAGGCAAAGTAAAAAAGGAGAATTAAGGACACCTGCAGAAGAATTGGATGAGATAGATAGAGGAGGAGGGGGGGAAGAGAGAGAGAAAAGAGACAGAGGAGGCAGAGATGGGGAGATCTCTTTTACAAGCTATTCCATTGAGGCAGCACAATTAGGATTGCGGAGACGCACCTCGGAGAAAGGGAAACATGCCGAGGCGTTAGAGTTTGGGGAGGGGGGAGGAGGACGTCACATCGTCGAAACTGCAGATCAAAGTCGGGATTTGCACACTTCCCAGATTTTCATTTAAGCTGAGAACCACAGCTGCACCGCAAAGCCAGATTACCTTATTTTTCTTTTTATTCTCTTTGAAAGAGAACCGACAGAGATGGGAAAGTAAGATTGCCATCGATGCACAACCACTCCAACGTCCCCCGGTTCAAAGCTCCATACCTTGATCTCTACATTTTTTCAAAGATATAATTATTTCTAAACTGTGTTAGAACGTAATTGAGTGTTTGATGTCACGTTCGAATGATTTCAGCAGAGCTTGCTTTATTGTCTCCAGTGAATCGGAGAGACAATTATATGATCCTTTTCTCGCCCAAGACGATTTCTTGGTATTCAGCTGTCACATCTTCGGCTTTTTTCTCTCTCAGACAGCATTGGGAGGAATAAAAATACAAAGTCTGCTTGTTACCGCTGTCCTATAAAGGTGTACAGTCAGCGCGAGGCATTCTGATTCCAACAGAGAACGAAAAAACAACAACGATCCGACGTGAGATTCTAACCTGCCCGTAGATCTCAATCACAAACAGGCAGAGCGTGGTGCGGCGATATTAGCACAGCATTTTTGTCAGCTTTTTAAGATTATAATGAGGCATGGGAGGAATAAAAGCCGCCGTAACAAATGAAATGTATTAGGAGATAATAGAGTAGCGGCCGTGCTGGTCATCTACTATGCTGAGTAATGCGCACATTTAGCGCGATCAAGATTGATTGCCCTGGATGCCTCCACACGGGAGGATGCGGAATATGAATATGAGTCAATTTAGCGTCCCCTCTGTGTCCCTCTGTGAGTCATTTCATTGTCCTCCTTCCACTAGCTTTTCTTGATGTACTGTGGAAACCATGGCAACAACAGCGGCGCTGTCCATCAAAACGGCTCGATGTAACATTTCAGAAACAGAAAAGCAGATGGCAAAAAATAAAAAACCTCTGTGGGCACCAAAAGTCAGATGCAAGAAAGGAAAAGGAGAGTCTGTGACTGTACGTCCACTTTTCTTCTTTCTTACTCTTTTCTCTTGTGTTTGTTTGACTTCCTGTAGTCATGGGCAGCTTTGAGGAGGGTGAACGCTCCCAGTCGGTGTCTCAGGGCGAGGGCGCCGTTGTCCCAGCGCCACGTATTCGCAGCTTCCCCCAGCCACAAGTCACCTGGTTCAGGGACGGGCGCAAGATTCCACCCAGCAGTCGGATGTAAGTGCTTTTATTTATTCATTTTCATTCCTGCTTTCTGTGGAGTCTTTACCTTCATATTTGTGTTTGATCATGTGAATACTTTCTGTTGCTTTGTTTGTTCCCGGGGCTCTTTGAGGGGCGCTTTAGTTTGAGGGGCGCTTTCTGTTCTTTCCCCGTCGTTCGTCATTCATCTCGCTACATTTCGTGCTAAAGGAGAGTTTGAATTTCTCCTGCAGAACAAGGCCCAAGACCAAAGCTGTTCTGGCACTGTGTGAAATGAAATCCACTCCCCGCTCCCCCCTCTTTCTCATTTGTATTTGAAAAGAAACCCAAACCAACCACTTTTATTGCAGCATATCTGTGTCACCGTCTCTCTTCATTTTGGTCTCCAAATAGGAGGCTGAGTGTTTTTCTGAGTTCAGCTATCAATGCGTGGCAGCCGGCCGCGGTTGGTGTTCTCACGGCATCATCAGTTCCCAGCGCAGGTATCGAGCACTGGAGCAATCAGACGGGATTGTTGTTCTGCTCTCTGTTCTGATCACTTTAAATAGAAAGGTGTAAATGGGGAGGTCGATTGGGAATGATGTCTTCTCTGTCCGCTCAAGAAAGGAGCATTGGCCACTTTTGGTTCTTGGTTTTGTTTCAGTATGTTCCGGCTTTTGAAACGCAAAAAATCAAACACAAATGTTATCGATGTATTCGGGGTTATGAACGGTTCTCCTGACATTCTGTCAGACTCACAATAGATGCAAAAGGATACAAATTGATGCAACAGAACTGGAGATATCTCACACACGTTATTCTTCCTGGGCTTGTCCTGGAGCCTACATTACCCACAATGCAACATGACCAGCAGCTCTTGCTTCTGTATTATGGTGGGATCAGCTTACCTATCCTGGAGCGGAGATGAGTTGTTGGATGACTTGAATTAACATCAGCTTTGTATTTATGACTTTCGGTTCAACACAGACTCGACTTATGTGACTAGATATTTATGTATTTCTAGATATCGAGATGTCACATTTTCGATTTTCCATGATTGGGAGGATTTCTGCCTTTTTTCCGCTGGAATACTGTGTGTGTGTGTGTGTGCGCACCTGTGAGTGTGTGTGTTTAACACACTTATCCCCGCCTCATCACATCTGCATCTCACCGCGGTGGGAGGCGACCTTGCCCTTGGTTAGAGTGAATCTTTCTTATCAGCTCCTCATCATCAGTAATCATACACTGACCTAGAATGACAATGAGACAGTGCAACCCGGACTGACTGACTGAGGGAGCTCGAAGGCCGCGGGTCAGACGACCGCTTCGATTTTTTGGGTTCCGGCTTGTTGTGGAAATCTGAATTACCTTTGAGAAGTCGTCAAGAGAAAAGGTCGAACGACGGTGACCTGCGGAGCTCCGTCTGCGTATCAAAGTTTGGCGTTTGAAGAGGTTATTGTTTTTGAAAGTTTGACGAACACTCCTTCAACTCTTTATTAGTTTCACAGTTCTCTCCTTCAGCCCTGTTCTCCTCTCTCGCTTATTGTTCTCGTTTGTTTCTTCTGTCGATGTCTCTCTCTCTCTCTCTTCCTCTCTCACTCCTTTTGTCTCCATTATCGGCCACCCACTGCGTGTACTCCGCTTCTCTTCATCCTCACTTCCTACCCTCTAGCTCTGAGAATGCTAATTCCGCGCACATTACCAAGGTCAGTGTGTGCAAATGAGCACCGTTGATAACAGGCAGCCTCTCTTTTTTTTCTTTTTTTTTTATTGAAAATCATTTAATTGAATTTGATTCGTGCCACTAGCGTTGACTCTGCAGAGGCATCAAAGTCTGGCTGGCAGGGAGAGACCGAGGGAGCGCCGGAGAGAGAGTTTCTTCACCGAGCTGCAAGTGTTACCTTGATGAAGGCTCTTTCCAAGGACTAGTGCTCTCCAGAGTCACATCCAGCTGTTCGGTCTGTCTAAACATTGTCACACTGGCTCTTTATTTATAATGGTTATAGGCATTGTGGGACTGGTAGTTGCAGCTTCAGGATCTATTTGTGTCTCTTTCACGGGTCGAAGGTTAGAATGTGGAACAGCAGTGAAGTGAGGACTTTGACCACGGTGACCACTATCTTTTCCTTTTCTAATATCTCACACTGCCCTGCTGTCTTGCCTTTTTTTTTTTTTTTTTTTTACTCCATCTTCCCCACCGCCTCTGCTCCTTGTGCCTCGCTCCTGCTATCCCCCCCCTCAGGTGTCATAACTTTAATTTGCAGGCTCTCCAGGGGTTCATCTTGCTTCTTCTCTCTGTGCTCTGCGTAATCACACCCCAGCACTGGAGGAGAAGGAACAGAGCAGCCAGGAATAACTGTGGTAATCACCTCCAACCGATCGAACTCACCGCTAATAAAATACGGCCCTTCGCTGCAGGATGTCGTACGAGAACTACGTCTTTTGTCGCATTGTATGTACATCCATTGTGATCGTTTTGACCTGTGCTGCGTGTCGCCGGAAGCGCTTCTCGCTGGGTATTCACTGCTTCGTAATGCGTCACACGTCTGTCGGGGGTGTTCTTGTCTTGCTCTTGCAAGATTTCTTTTAGAAAGGTGGCAGAAAACTTGAGAATGACTCCAGGATGACACTTGTTGGATTGCAAGGACGTCTGAGAGGTCACGTCCTGCGCACAAATCAGGGATTCTGATCACAGGTAGAGTCGAGATGTACAGAAGGTTTTATTGGAGTCACAAACAAAGCAGTGGGATTAGGGATGGTAATTTGTTATGCAAATGAAGGATCAAAGTCATTTATCAAATGCAAATCCTTTAAATACGTGGAGAGGTGTTTAAGGGACAGGCAAGACAGTTCTTTAGCTTCAGCAGCTTGCACACCAACATCAGTAACCTTGTTTTGAGTCCTGTCCTGGTTCTGATTATTTCCAGGAAGTGTTTCCATGGAGCAGGAGAAACAACAAGTTGACAGTATTTCAACTTTTATGCCCGTCTGAAAACTGCCAGAAGAACAGTGGGTTTGCATGATCATGAATATGTTAATCAAATTATGAGATAATTGAGACTAAATATTTCTCTTAAACCTTGACATTGACACACCTGGTAATTTAAACGGACCCATGATTGAATATGTTATGGGAACCTCCAGGATGGGTGCAAGCGCATACGTAGCGTAACGTGAATGCAGCACACCAGCCGGGCCGGGATGTGTAACGGAAACCCAGAGAAACTTGGTGAATGCTGCATTTTTCACCTCCCTGCTGCCAGTTTTCCCCTGGCAGAGCAGCGTCTCACTGTGCCACAGTGACTGCTCTCTCTTTGCCATGTGGCCTCTGCAGCTGTTGTTCTTGGCGTAGGCGAGCACTCCGGCGCTGTCTCTCCGAGCACACCCATAAACTTGCGGATTCAGTTATTGTTACTCTCTCGTGGTTCTTGTTCTGGCAGTCTTGGTTGGAGACATTTTGTCCTTGTTGACTCCTACAGCCGGGATCGGGTCCGCAAAGGATCAGTTCAACCCGAGTCTCCTCGCGTCTTTGTTGTGCTGTGATGTAGAGCAGGATGCATGGAGGGAAAAAGAAGTTATTTAGCACTAGCAGTCATTATTCTTCCCTTATTGAATGGAAATGCATTTGGCAGGGTCTTTTCCATTCAGCTGCCGTGATTTGTTGTGTTATTTTGGAGACTTAATGTGGTGTATAATCAGAGGCTCCTTCAGTAAACACATTTGCCAGGAAGTGTAAGGCTGGAAGGTGAGTTTGCGGCGGGTTGCGCTGTAGCGCCGGAGAGCCTGTCCTCGCTCGCCATTCCACCTCTTACAACAACTCACTACCTGCCAACCGCTTTTCTTTTTCTCAGAAACTTTCCATTGACACGCTGGCATGGATTTATCTGCATTACACTGAAAACAACCTTGTAGAGGTGTCTGTTAAGACAGAACACAGAGGAGCCTGACCCGGAGGAGTCAGTGGGAGGACATCCCTGACACACACACACACACACACACACACACACACAATTGCAATTCCCCTGAGTAATCTGCTGTAGCTACTGATCAATTAATGGCCCCTGCCTGTGATGCTCGGGTCCTGTCAGTCTGCTATGGATTCCCCATTAGTCACGAGGGCCAGCGAATAGCCAAGCCCTTCCTCTGCATTTCCCTACGACCAACTGCTCGGCATTAGTCATCAGCCCAACAATCTGCAAGGCGAAAAGGGACGTGATGTCAGGGAGAAGTGACACTAACAACAGAGCGGCGTGCACATGGATGCATGAGATCATTTATTCCGTGTGTGCGGGGCTGCAGTGAGCTGGGTTTTCTTTCAGTATTTCATTGATCGCTCTCTCGATTAACATTTGGTTTTTGTCGTGTCCAACCAACTGTCCAAAACCCGAAGTGTACAACGACAGACACGCTTCTCTTGTGAGGCAGATGGATTAACAAGATTATGTAATCGCTTCAGGCCATGCACAGGTCGAAGTCAAAGGCATGGAACCAATCGCAGCTCGCAGCAGCAGCTACGGTCGCGGTTAACGTGTGTCAACCAGTGAGGGAAGAGACTTTCTGCTCGCATCAGTAATATCAGAGTTGAAGATTATATTTCATTGAAGGAAATTCAAAGAATGGCACTGAAGAAATTGAATAAGGTAAAATATGCAGACACATATCGTTGGATTCATTCGGCGGACAGATTTAGCGACAGCCTCCCGTGTTTGGTGTCGTAAGCACCAGCAGAAACTGCCTTGACTTCATCCATGTGTCACCGTTTGGGACATCCTTTTTTTTTTTTGTTTCTTTTTGTTTCTTACTTCACTGAATGATGCTCTTCTGAACACTCAACCATCCAGCGAGCAACAGGGAAGCAGAAAGCTAACAGTAAGCCACAAATCTCGAGTTCATGCCCCCGGTGAGACAACAAGAGGCTGTTTCTTCATGAGCAACTCTCCCTTACCTCCTCTCATCTCTCTCACTCCTCCTCCGTCTCTCCATCACCAGGAGCTGTGGCTCTTTCATCACAGGTCTGCTGAGCGGTAGGATACGCAGGCCGTAGAGTTTCTCTCTCTGGCTTTTCTGCTGCCACCATCCGTCTACTGGCTGCAGCTTGACTCATACCTTCGCCAGCCATGTGAGCTGCTTGATCCCGTCGACCCCTCTCCCCCTCCCGGGGGAGGCCATCAGCCCGACCGGGGCCATTTGTCTGCATGTAATGGAGGTCTGAGGCTGTGGAGCGAGGTTAGGCCCCTCACGGCCCGGCGGAGAGGGACGGCCGCGACAGATGCCAAAAACACTCCCAGGCGAGTGTGTATGTGTGTCAGAACAGGCACGGATCTGTCACACCGTGTCAGCGCTGGATTAACACCGCAGATATGCATACGGACTGACAAACGGAGTGGCTGCGAACAGGAAACAAAGACGTGCTTTTAAAGCGAGCTGTTCGACCGGGGGGACGACGTGTTGTTAATTAAAGACAGCAACCCCTGGATCATTGTTTATTTAATTTCCCTGCGATGTAATTTATTAGTAATAATGAAAATTACAGAAGGGAAGCAATGAGTGGCAAATAAAACATTTAAACGTCCGTCACTCTGTTGTAATCAAACATAAATCCTCATCGTCATTATTGATTAAAGTGCTACAGAATCATTATGAGGCCGGCAGTCACTGGAAAGCCACCCTCAACGCTCAACATAAATAAATTGATCCACAAGGAAGTAATTGCGTACGAGACGAACGCTGCTTCTCTGCTGCGAGCAAAGCTGTGGTTTTGCACATAAAGCTGCACAGTTGGCCGAGATTTTCTTCCCAGCAGCCGTCCGGCCTGCCAGACTCTCTCTCTCACGTGGACTGCAGCTCTTTCTGGAGGATAATAATGGAAAAAAGAAAATTGGGTTGGAACAAAAAGGAAAAAGCGTTCAGAGATTTAGGAATAAATCTACAAACCAGGGAGAGACGGAGGCATGTCCGCACATATCTGATTTGTCCGAATGTCTCGGCTCTGTGGCGTGATAAATTCCCCCGCGCCGTGCCGGATACGTGGTAAGCCTTTCGTTATGAGCGAGCCTCAGACAGCTGCTCGCACGCCGCTGAGGGACTGGCGCAGAAAGGATCACCAAAATGCATTAAAAAAAAACAAGATATTACGTCGAGAAGCTGGTCAGAAAAAAAAACCCAACAATTTCATTACCTCTTTTAGCCAAATTCTTATCTCCCTCTTTTCCCCCGTTCCCTTGATATACATGTAAAGCCATTCAGGATAATTGGCTTTTTAACTTTTAATTTCTTGCAGCAACGTGTGGTCTTTGATCCCCGAGGCCCGGCGAGCGCGGGGAGTGGTTAGATCTGCTGAACACGCTGAGTTACAAAGCTTTGTTTGACCCCCACTGCAGCACCCCTGATTACAGGCTGAGGAGAGAGGATGCTCAGCGGGGGGAAGCACAGTAAAATGAACTAGCCAGAGCAAACATTTCCTCCTGCTCCTGCTAACGCTGATGAAATCAGGACCGGCTGTGGACGATGGGGAAATATTAGTTGAAGCTTAGTCTGCTTGGTTGGACGAGGGGGTTAATGGGGAAGAACTTTGTATGACGCTTGACATTATCACAGAGGAACGTCTCCTGCAGGTCAGACGAAGATATTCCTCCTTTAACTTCACAGCACAACCCTGTATATTCATCTTCAAGAGTCGCTTAAGCGGTGGGTATGTTTAGCACCGGATTGTGTCCCCACTTTAGAAAAGGTCCTGGGAAGTCACCTGGGAATTATTCAGCGCTTTGGACACTTCCCGTCCAGGCCACATCGCCCCGCCAACCCCCCTAAGGGATCAATAATTCATGGCTGTGCGTCCAGGATGTCACCGCTCCAGCGAGCTAGCATTAAATATTTACCGCAGATCATAAGCTGCAGCTATTGAGGCCTGCCAGCCCCCTTTAGGAAGACTGTTTTCAGTCCCGGCATGCGCAGGGAATCCCAAATGAGCTCGGTGACTGGGGCCGCTCGGAGATATGCGACAATCAATCAGTCTGTAGGCGGATCTCGTAAGTCATCGTGCAGGAAATGCTCTCAGCACAGGTTAGCTATATGCAGCACTTCTCTCTGGGCTGTGTGTCGAATGCTCTGCCTGCATGCCCCGACAGGCTGCCGGAGAGTTTGAGAAGTGTGAGGACACCTGTATATACTTTCTCTCTATGTGCAAGTGAGCATTTCTTCCCCCCCTACTCACTTTCTCATCAGCTCTCTTGCTGCCTTGATAAGGCACAGCAGGCCCCCTCGGATCCCCCACTGATGAGTCGAAGGATGGAGGAATAAGTGGATGGAGGAGTGGAGCGGGTTAGATTGGAGGAGGAGGTGGAGGAGAGGGAGAGGGAGAGAGAGAGAGAGAGAGGGAGAGGAAGGTCATCAGATGTGAGACAGGATTAGGACATTTTCTCTTTTTACACGTGCAAACAAGCAGCGCTGGATTTTCAGGAGCCATCACTCGCAGCGCTTCACAGAAGTTTTTTTTTTGTTTTCTTATCGATCACTAAGATAGCTGTTATTCCAGATTTAGCCCCACCAATAGCCGTGGGAGCTATAAAGAAAGCATCAAAGAGAAAAAAAATCAAACAGAAATGTCACAGAGTACAGAGGGTGGGCCGGAGTCACAGCCATTTGAATGGTATTGATTTGTTTCTCTGACAGTCGTATTTCCTTCTGAAAGCTTCCTGACCGAAACTCTCTTTGTCGGCCCCGCTGTAAGAAATAGGAGAAAAAAAAATTATGAAATGTGCAAATGAAATGTGGGGCTGGTTGCTTCGACACGTGAACACATTCGACACAGGGGATGGATGGAGTGAAGGAGAGAGCTCGGCCTGAACGGTAGATGGGACAGATAAGGCCGGAGGAAGAGATGTATGTGGAGGAAGGCACCGGGTTGGAACGAGCTATCTACCTCCAGATTGTCGAACAGGCACAGATAATAAGAAAATATTGATTGTAAACACAGTCAGGGGGCTGTAACATCAGGCGGCGGATGGGAGGGGAGTGGAGGGGAGGGGAGGAAGGTTTCTCCCTCGCTGTTTGCCACATTGACGAGGGAGGGCTTGATAGAGTCAACAAGACACCAGGTATTAGCCCCTATAGGACGCCTGCCGAAAAATGGATCAGTGTTTATTTATTCAGGCGCCATTTCAGCCGCGGATCGAGCAGAGACACTATTGTTTCCGTGCCAAACGCCATCGGCTGCCAGAAACAAAAAAAAAAAACAAAAAACGCAGGCCGCAGGAAGCAGAGGGGTACAAATAGCCAATTAAGAGCTCTGGCTTATTACACTGGGCTATCGCATTTCAGACCGGACCATAAGGAGAAGTATGAGCGAGGGAGGCTGCCAATAATTTCCCCCTCGCTCAGTCAGCAGCAACACATTGTTTACACATTGTAAATCGATATACCTAATGCGGCTTGAGCGGCGTAATTAAAATGTTAAAATGTTTAATGCCCCTTTCAGCCACAGGATCAAGTGCAGACACACGAGCAGGCAAACATATTCAGCTCCAATTAGCAGGTCTGACGTTATCTTCAGAGGCGGATGACGTGCTGTTTATTCCTCTGTCTTAACTTCCTGAGTTTTTAATTGCAGGATTCCTTCTTTACTTTGTTTCCCGTCCTCAGTGCCATCACGCTCGACAACACGCTGGTCATCCTGTCCACGGTGGCGCCGGACGCCGGGCGCTACTACGTCCAGGCGGTGAACGACAAGAACGGAGAGAACAAAACCAGCCAGCCCATCACCCTGTCAGTAGAGAGTGAGTCACCGCACACTATAATACACGCAATGTAATGTAATCCCACCAGGTCGTGATGGAGGGACAGGTGAGAGGCGTGCATGCACTGAGAAAGCACACTGAGCCAGAATGAAAGGTAGAATACTTCCCTCTGAATGGATGTGAAGTGAAAATATAAAGAGGTGGAAGTATTTTGATCGTTATCCTTTAATAATACATCATGATCTTTTAGTTTGTCATATATTTGTAGTGTTGTCGTCCTGTGAGAGTCACAAATCTCTAAATGTTTCAGCTGTGTGAGCAGCAGAATAGTTTATTTAGCTTAAGAGGTAAGATAAATCTCTGGTAATGGAACATTTAATTCTTCTATTCATCACCACATCCACATACTTTGTCTTCAGTCTACACGAAGGGTTTGACAGCTCGTGAGACGAGATGAGTCGAGCATTTCCATGTGACGTTGTTGTCGGTGCAGCGGTCAGTAACGCAGCCAGGTCATCACCTTTTCCCTCACAACTAAAAACATTAGCTTATTCATTCATTGGGTCTATAATGGAGACGTGGAAGGCAGATGGAACTGGTGCCAAGCTGTCGGCCCAAATGGATCAACTGGAGATTTCGTGCCCAGTGACCGACCAAATGTCAGGTTTAAAGGGAGCCGATCTAAAGGCCGATGGCATCATCGGTACACTGCGCGATCGGCTTTTAATTCAAACAGATTTGTTATGAGCACCCGAGTGAATGTACATGGGTCAGTATCATGGCTGCCATAATGCATGATGAGTATTTTAAGTAAGCACATGATCTCATCAACACATGTTCGCCAAAGAAGAAACTCTGAACACTTGAGTTTTGCTTGTGATGGGATATTTCCACTTCACTTTCAAGCAACTACCACTGCAGTGCAACAGCTCAACCTCCTTAATCAGATTTCATTTCATTCAGTATCTGCATCCATATTTACACATTGTTCCGGATGCTCACACACACACACACACACAAGGTTCGAGAAAGCAACAGGGACAGCCTGTTGTATCGCCGAGTAGCTCTTAATATTCACCAGCATACTTAGCCCCCCCCTCCCCAAATGACAGAAACACAAGATACACGACTCAAACCAATTCAGCTGGCTTCAGCTCAGCAGAGTGAAATATAAGAGGAAACCTAACAGACAGCATCTTATGACATGGTAGACTGGAGCTGGGTATGGGAGTGAATGAGCAGGGTGAGGGGGAGAGATATTACAGCTGACAACACGAGGGAGCAGAAATAGCCTGTGGCACATATGGAGAACAGTGGCAGAGTTGATTATACCAGCGCAGAGCACACACACACACACACACACACACACACACACACACACACACACTGTGGTTCAGGTTAGATAGAGAGCGTAGCGGGAGGTCTCAACTCGGCGCTGTCAGGGAACCACGCCATGCATTTACATGAACACGCCACATATGCTGCACACAAACACACACACACACACTGACACACTGTGAGTGCAAATACAAAGAGGTGTGTCTGCGTGTGTGTGTGTGTGAGTGACTGAGTGCTTGCATTTTTCTTTCACCGTACGTGCACACGTATCAGTCAGTATCTGCTACAGCAGCTGTTCCTGCAGCGACGCCTCTGACAATGCATTTCCCATGAGCCTTCCTGGCTCCGACAGTGCTTGCCTAAGCCCGAGCAGGAGCGAAGGTCAAGGAGAAAACTCTTAGGAGAGGAGCGTTGCTCATTTTACAAGTTTCCACGGCCGGATGAAGTTTAAATGTTTGTTTTTAACTTAAGCAAGAACAACAAATGAGGCAGTTTCTGTTGCTGATGATGTTGATGCTGTTAAAGGAGAGTAAATACTTGACGTTTTGGGTCTATATTCTCTCTCCGTGTAACAGAGGTGGGGTCAGATACAAACAGTTTGAATGGCGGCCACAGTTTTTGGGTCTGAAAAGAGAGCCACAGTATTATTTTAGTGGTCTAACCTGGAAGTTATCACTCCTCTGGTTCCCTCGACAAAAGGCTTTTGTTATTTCTTTTGGGATTTTGGCTTATTGCAGAAAATTGCTTCAGCAAACACAAGTTTATGATACTTACTGTTGTTGTTCAGTATAATAATCCTAGTCTCTCTAATCTCTAGTTAGGAGATAAGTCTGTGTGTTCAATCTGAGGACTTTTAATGTCTTCAAATTGTGGGTTCACGCTTGGGGTCGGTACATGTTTAGCCTAGCTTAGCATAAAGACTGAAGGCAGGTGCAAGCAGGTAGCCTGACTACGTCTGAAAGAAAAGAGTACGTCTATCAAGTTGCCTCTTTAAATCATCTGATTAAAACATCACTGGAGTTGTTGTTTGCCTTGTTTTATCACGTTAGAGCCTAACTGGTTGTTTCCATAAAGCTTTGTCTTCATGCTAAGCTAGTCTAACCGAGTCCTGACCACGGCTCGGAACTGAAATATGTAGCAGTGGTTTCCCCGTGACAAGCAGTCACACCTGGATGTTGTTTAAAGTGCAAGCCAGTGTGTGCATGTGTGTGTGTGTTTATGCCTTCACACACGGGGCCAAACACATCATCTAATGACCCAAGATTGCTAAGATTGAGCCATGACAGCCCCCGTAGCTACATCTGACATGTGCAGCCACAAGCACACTCCCAGGGCTTGATGGGATTGACAGATCAGTGTGAGTTTATCACAGACATGACACATCTCAAGCAGCACACACACACACTGTGCTCTCACTGCCATGGGCTGTCTGTCTCTGATGCTCAAAACACACACACACACACACACATTTTTTTATGCGGATATGAAAATGTATGTGTATGCGCGCACACACGCGCGCTGCAGCCTGTTCACCCCTTTAGCTTTGTGTTTGTCGGGCTGTATTTTTCCATCCCTGTTCCTGGTTCTCCCGCAGACATCTTATTATACACAGTCAGTGCACTGTCTCGTCCTGTTGGGCCCATCGCTCCGTCAGAACTCGGATACAGTGTGTCCGCTGGTCAGTTTCAATATGTCACGTCGATGAGCGCGCACACACACACAGTGCATCCGGTGGAAACATATAGGACGGCAACATCAAGATAACCCGGTTATATCTGCTTCTATTTATCCACCAAGATCACTTCTCCCTGCTTAAACTCTCCGTGTGTGTGTGTGTGTGTGTGTGTGTGTGTGTGTGTGTGGCGCCCTGTCTCTCTAGATGTTGGCGGTCCAGCAGACCCCATCGCCCCGACCATCATCGTCCCTCCCAGGAACACCAGCGTGGTTACGGGCACCTCTGAGGTCACCATGGAGTGCGTGGCCAACGCCAGGTAAACATCAGCTCACAGATCACAGATCTTGTTAGAGGGTCAGTTCACTCAAAATCACTGAGGATAATTCAGATTATTAAAAAAAAAAAGACATTAATTAGCAGAGATTTTATATCGTCATACCACAAAAAAAAATATATATATATATATAAAATAATATAATAAATTAAATATCATGTGTGATTCAATGTAGTTTCAGTCTTGCACGTTTCTGCAGACACAAGCGTTCTTCTCTGTTGGAATAAAGCAAAGCCGACTCCACTAATGATATCCCTCGACTCACGGAACAGTTGGCTCCATCTCAGCCTGTAAACTTTTGATTTTTTCTTTTTGGATTTCAAATAGCAGAACTTCTAGCATATTAAACAGACTGATGTATATGTGTCACATAAACCACCAAACTTTTACCACCACGCAGAATAAACAACATCTGACTCCCAGTTTTTCACCCTCCCGTAGGCCTCTCATCAAGCTGAGCATCACGTGGCGTAAGAACGGCGTGTTGGTGACGAGCGGCTTGAGCGACTTCAACCGCAGGCTGACCATCCTCAGCCCGGTGGTGAGCGACGCCGGCTTCTACGAGTGCGAGGCCATTCTCCGCAGCAGCAGCGTGCCGTCAGTCAGTGCCGGGGCTTATCTGCACGTTTTAGGTAAGAATCATAATCCTAACTCTGCTCTTGGCTGTTGAGCCGACATCCCACACGTGTTGAATTCGCTCAGAGATTGCGGCTCAGTTTTCTTCATGCGACTCACAACAAGAACATGCTCAGACTTGCCAATGTATCTCCTCTGACTCCTCGCATGTTTTAAACTTCTGCCCTTCAGCAGGCGATCTACATACGTCAGTCTGTGCTGTTGATACATTGAATATGACTGTGCTGCCAAATAAGAGCTGGATGTGAGGTTATCAGGTGATATTATTTATGTGTAACTGTGTTTTTAACCTGTTACTAAACTTGAAAGGAACCGTCTAAGGGTGCAGAGTTGTATAGTGTTGTATCGTATTGTATCACATTGTGCCCTTTTGTATCGTATCATACCGTAGAATATCATATCGTATTGTATCGTATCGTATCACAGCTAACAATTGCTTTCAAATGAAATACTTTGCTGATTTATGCAACAGGCTGATAAGATTAAGATACGTCACTAAATGTGTACATTTTGGAAAGCATCGTATGTCTGCAGCTGGCAGTGGGCCATCGCAGCAAAATAAGAATTCATATTTTAATGCCACTACAGGAGAGACTTAATGTTCTCTGCTATCAGCTGGAAACAAATGTGCATCTATCAGAACTGGAACTTCTGTTTTTTCTTTAGTATTCATAAAAATTAGCAGCCTTAGCAGCCTTTGCAGATACTCATGTGAGTGTTGATCTCTGAGTCCATGCAGGTTTTATCAGACACTGCACTCCAAGTTGCATTAGAGGTGTTTTTTTTTTTGTTTTTTTTTTCGGTTTTTGTACAGTGGCCCCTGAGGACAAAACACATAACAGTGAAAGCACAAACATTAAGGAAATGTGCTCTGAATCCTCACATCCAGGCGAGCCGTGAAGGGAAAGCTTTAGCCTCTTTGCTGTCGCTAAATGAAAAGCAGTCCATCATTCCTTTCCTGCGTTTTGTTTATGTTTTGATATTTTTCACCTCATGCTCGTACGTTTGCTCTTTGTGTTCCGCAGCACATTTCCCACTCCATGCTTGCTCTTTTACATTCTCCGCCATTGTCCCTCAGGTTGAACGTTATTTTCATTTAAACCGTTCTTATTATGCACAAGGTTAAGCGACAAGGATGTGATTAGTCATAATGCATAATTGCTGGGCAGCGTATATGCTTTCACATCAACACGACAGTCTAAACGACAAAAACAAGCCGCGGCCACATGCATCACGAGGAAATGTGGGAGTAAAGGTAGCATTTATATTCTGCAAGTTCAAACAAAAGAGCCGGATTTAAATTGATATAAATATAACCTGTCGCACCGTATGAATGTGGCAAAGGTATCGCCGTGAAGTCATGAGGCGGCAAAGTGTTATTGATTTAAAAGGGTGAGGCTTCGGGTCGGCCGCGAGAAACTATTTAATATAACGTCGCCAGCGTCGCTCTCCTTCCATCACGCTGAAACACTTTGATGTTCTCAAGGTTGTGATGTGATTCGCAGGACGAGGTGTGCTGAACTTTTCCCTCCACACAGCTGACCGAGCCTTTCCTCCACCCATGATATGAGGGATGCATTTAAAACCATTACAGGGTACCAGTTACTGTATCATCACATTATTTTTTTTTCCAGCTACACTTTTACACCACCAGGGAAAAAAAATATATTTACGCCGCAGCATTTTACCCCCACGGTCATCAGGAACACACACCTCACCGGTGTCACGACTGTACTTTTGCAGTCTCGCTTCTTATTTTAGCAACTTTTTTCACATCCTGTCTCTCGTTTTTTTTTGTTTGTTTGCTTGTTTTGACCCCAGAACCGCCACAGTTTATTAAGGAACCAGAGAAGCACATCACAGCCGAGATGGAGAAGGTGGTGGACATTCCCTGTCAGGCTAGAGGTGAGCTGTGTGTGTGTTTGTGTGTGTGTCGGAGCATGTTAACCCTCTGTTGGCCAGGCAGCTCGTGAACATTTATGTTTTTGTTGCACTTGTCACATTTTTTACTCCCCCTGGAGTTGGAGTGGAGATGCAATATATAGGTGTTGCACCTCTGTGGAAACAGGAGAATCAACAGCTGGCTGTGAGATTAACCTTTGCTGTGTATTTTGTACAGTTTTAGCAAATGTAGCTGCCATGAATCATTGTAAACACTATTTTAAAGCTCATATTTATTTGTTATTCCTGATGGGATTGTTCTTGGCAGAGAGATTAGTTCAAAGAATGTCGGCAATTTAAAAAAAAAAAATCTGAGGATAATTTCTGTTTTTGCAGTTTTTGATGAGGATAAATGGTGTAAATTTGGTGATTTAAAAAGAGAAAAAGAAAGAATGCAATGAAAAAAGGAAACACTACCTGCTGCCTGTAAACGCCTCCGCCCCTCTGCAGGAGTTCCCCAGCCGGACATCGTGTGGTACAAGGACGCTGTGCCCATCGGCCCGGTGAAGTATCCCAGGTACCGGGTGCTGGTGGGAGGCAGCCTGCAGGTCAACGGCCTCCTGCCCGACGACACCGGCATGTTCCAGTGCTTTGCCAGAAATGCTGCAGGAGAAGTTCAGACCAACACTTACCTGGCTGTTACCAGTGAGTGCTCCCGCAACTTCTCACTAAATTTGTCCTTTTCCATAATTACTGCTGTTAAAGCTCGACATGTTTTGTTAAAACTCATAATTAACTCTTATTCAAATAGTGTTAACACATGTGCGGCTCTCTCAGGCCCCCCCTTTGTCAGATTCATAAAAAGAACCGGTAATAGCTTTACAAAAGTGGAAAGAAATTCCCAGCAGCAGGACGGAGAGAGAGAGGGGGAATACATTTGTTCTTTAAATTCATCATTGTGATGTTTCGTGCAACTTCTTCCTCAAATATAACTGCAGAGTAAAGCAGAGGAAGTGACAGAAATTGTGTTTTTTTTTTTGTTTTATGTAACGCTGAGGCCGATCCGATCCAGTACTGTTATTACAAACCCTTTAAACGGGGTTGCCATAGCGATCTGGTCTCTGCTGGCTCTTTGTGCGTGACGCCTTCTTAACCCACAGGTTAAATGAATTCCTTTGGAATAATGTAGTTTATTCTATTTATAATGAGAAGCACTGTGGTTTCACTCCAGCCTCATGCAACCTTACAAAGAAGACAACAGTACCATGGCTACGGTGGCAATGGCGCTGTTGTTGGGCTGGTCCAGTCCTTAGTTCTGGACCAGAACCCGCCAAAGTTGGCTCATTATAAGATCCAAAACTGAGTTTACACTGTTTAATTTTGTGAGGGGAAAATGCCCTTAAACAATATTATTATTTAGTTGTCACTGATTATTTTCATATGCTAAGTTAGCTGTGCAGCTAGCAGTTTGGATCTGGAGCTCAGGGGAGAGTTAGTGTTTACACCGCTGACGCTTTGGACCAGAACGGGCTGGGGCTAGCTGGTTAGCATGCTAACTTCAGTAGATATCTCTGCAACACAACAATGCATAAACATTGAAATGTCAAAACTGATATGTATACATATTCTGTTCATAATCTGAGTAAATAACTCCTACGTATCAACCCTTTTGGGTCCATGTTGCATCAGAAAACAACTTTGCGCCCCTGTTCTCGTCTGAAACATCGGAACAAAATATCAGATTGGAATGCCATGAGATGTTTTCACGAGTTTATTTTTATTCTTTCAGAACTAAGTTAATTGTACTTGAATTCTCCCAGTAATTAAACTTTAAATCTGAAAATGATCCCTCCACCGGTTCAGTTTACACGGCTACACGTACCCACACCGACCTTAATGCCGTCCTGGCTGCCGCAGTCGGATCACCTGAGTCACTTAGCATGTGTTGATGTGTTTGTCACTCCTGAGTTTTAAGAAATCACCAGTAATTTCTCTCTCTCTCTCGCTCTCCCCGTGCAACTGATTGGCAAGTTTGTGACATCTAATTTTCTCCACTCTGTCTCACTTCCTGCTGCCTTCGCTCCACGCTGCAACAATTCCTCAGAAAATCGTGATATGTTTCTCTCGCTTAGTCATTCTCTTCTCTCTCCCCGACACATCTCCTCTTCCTTCTCTTTCTCTTGCATCTCACCATCTCCCCCTTTTTTTCCTCAGCAACGTTCACGTCCCCACTTCTTCCATTCCTGCATCCTCAGATCAGCACCGACACACTCCCCCCACTCCTCCATCCCTCCGGGGACTGATACAGTTTCCTGTCATCCCATAAAAGCTTTGATTTATTGCATATCACAAATAGGGGATTTTAGTTATCTACATATTGCCTCTTTCTGTCTATTCCTCTCCCTCATTTTCCTCCTTCATCCTCCCGTACTCGCGCAATCTCTCTCCGCGGGTGTGAAAAAATATCCCGGCAGCAGACAGTCGTGGCACCAAGGTGAACGCTGTGTCGATCCGTGAAGAATTAGCGGGACAAAGCGTCGACTAAACAAACAGCGAGATTCAGCAGTCTGGTGCTTAGAAAAAACACATGTTTGAAGAGGGGGTTTCGCAACAGACAGTCATTCTCTCACCTCTGTAACCATCTTACCTCTTTGCTACGCTGAGCTCTCTCTCTTCATTCTGTGTGTTTTGTCTCCCCTCAGGCATCGCCCCGAATATCACAGCCGGACCCTCCGACAGCACCGTGATCGACGGCATGTCAGTCATCCTGCACTGCGAGACCTCTGGAGCTCCGAGGCCGGCTATCACCTGGCAGAAAGGTCTTTGTTAGGCACACACACCTGGAGATTATGACTACCCCCCTCTTATCTGTGACACATGCGATCACAGTTTGTCGTGGCTTAACAAATAAAGCCTGATTGGATTCCTTTACCAGGATTTCGCCTGTGCCAGGCTTTTCATGTTTTCAATAGGAGATCAGGGAAACACTGGCCGTGTTTCTCCTCATAATCCTCTTCTTCTCCTATTCTGTCCTTGAATGCCTCTGTTTTTTTTTTTCTTCTCGCTTCTATTCTCTCCACGTTTATCTATATTTATGTATCTCCCTCCTCCATCTTTTTCTTCTTCTTTCTCGTCTTCACACGCTTAGGTGAGCGCGTGCTGGCGAGCGGTTCGGTCCAGCTGCCGAGGTTCACCCTGCTGGAGTCGGGCAGCCTGCTCATCTCCCCCTCGCACATCTCCGACGCCGGGACCTACACCTGCATGGCGAGCAACTCCAGGGGCATCGACGAGGCGTCGGCTGACCTCGTGGTCTGGGGTGAGCGCGCAATTTCAGACGGACAAGACAGACACATTTTTTTTAAAAAACACACCTGTCTTGACGTGTGTCGTGAATGTCCGAGCAATCCGTCACAGAGGTTGAGAAATGATGTTGTGCAGGATGACAATAAAAAAAAAGCTGAATCAATTCCTTCAGACACAAAAGCAGTGTTGTGTGCGAGTCTGAAGTCATCATCGAGGTGTTTTCTGCGAGAAAAACCATCAAGAAAACAAAATACAAAACAGCAGCACGTCATTTCAACTGAAATGAGTTTTTCTGAAATTTGTTTGTCTTGTTTTTTCCTCTTCCTTCCTCCTCAGGAAGATCATTTTGTGGGCTGTTATCTCTTCCGTAACTTTCTCTCTCTTTTCGACTCGGCAGCTCGCACACGGATTACCACCCCCCCACAGGACCAGAGCGTCATCAAGGGAACTAAAGCCATCATGACCTGTGGAGTCACACATGACCCCAGTGTAACCGTCAGGTGAGGATGCGTCCAGTTCAGATCACTGTATCTGTCCATGAGGGGAAGCAGATTAGTACAATTACAAGTGACATAGCACAGGAACGTACAGGGCAGCAAGAAGAAGAAGAAGAAGAAGAAGAAGAAGAAGAAGATGGTGTCATCCTTCATTTTCTGTCTTCAATAACAAAGACCAAAGCCAACAATCTGTCTCTAAATCATTTATGGTTCTGTGTTTTCCTTCAACACAAGCGCAGCCACGTGCCGTTTTCTATATTTAGCTGCGTTTTCACTGTCACACAGCTGAACTGATTGACCTCCCAGCGTTCTTCATTAGCTGCATTTACATGGACTCTGCTGGTAATCACAATAACAGCCAGATGAGAATGTTGGAGGACGAGTACGAAACATGACGACAGCAACACAAAACCGCTCTGTGTGTGACGCGGCTTTATTTTGTAGGAGACATTTAATGATTTAGAGATTGTTGAATGTTTAATTAGAAAAACAGCAGCGATGCAAATAACCTTCTTCTTCTTCTTCTTTCTTCATTTTCTTCTACTTTTGTTTTTCTTCTTCGTCTTCTTCTGTAGTATTTGTGGTAGATTAATGCTCGTCAGTAGGCAGAAGCACTTTGAGCATGTAAATTTAATTTGCCTTTGTTTTGTAAATGTTATTATTAATTGTTAAATACTGAGGTTATAACCAGATGAATGCTTTGTGGTGTGTAAACAGGTTGTTCAGTGTCAGACAAACGGTTAATTCGGGATCTTTAATTAGAATGATTTCAGTCATGTTGCAGAAACACCGTCCGTGTGTCTGCGGCTAACTGTGATGTGTTTTTTAATCATGTCGACTCCACCGTGGAGCTCCACCGGCACAGAGGAGCATCCATCTCAGGCTCCGGCTACACAGGCAAAACACATTCATTGTCGGTTTTGATCTTCACACAGGATTATTTAGCAATTAGAATAATATGAGCTGGACTTCTTCTCCTTTAAGGGTGTCCACAGTGTCCACAGATCAGAAAAACAATGAGCCTCAAAGCCGGGGCATCCTTTGGTTCGACCAACAAGCCCTGATCAGAAGACCTCCACTGATGCACCCGGCGTGGCCGCTCGCACAGATCCTCCTCTGGCGGATTCCATTTTGCTCATGTAGAAGCATTTCTATGTTTGTTACGCTTTACACATTAAAGTGAAGACAGTAGAAAGAACAGTTGTTTTTAGATCTGGTGATAACGGTTCCTCATCAGTAGTTTATATCTGCTGTGTTGTTCGTCTACACCTTCACTAGTTAGTTAGTCATTTAACACCCTGAGTGTTTATTATTTACCTCTCTGTATTTTCTGCTTCTCCTCCCCCACAAGAACGATACGGCTTCCCTCGTAAATACACGTGTCGAAATATAATCACTGCTCAAACACAGAGAGCCGTGTCCGCAGTAGACCCGCCGTTTGTGCAAAGCAAACAAGGCTGAGCATAATTTTCGACCGCGGTTGTGAACGTGCGTCATGACATTAAAAGAAGCTCACACGTCACGCATCAGCCCACCGCCTCGGTCCAAACCCGGCACAGACGCACAACGCTGAACTCTGAGCTTGTAGCCGACATCAGTGGCGATCAATAGACCATTTTGTCCCCTTTCTACTCAGAAGAGAAGCCTACATCTGACGCCGCGTCTGAGCTGTGCAGTTTGTTTGATATGCAGCCGTGAGCCACTATGATATGCATGCGGGGCAGCTCTGACGGCGAGCTTGAAGAGACAGGGGAGACAAAGATGAAATACCTTGCTAATGACGTTCTTCTCAGGTTGTGGAGCAGTAAAAGATGAGCACAGCAACAGTTTACCTGTCGCCTCGCTGTCAACACGAGTTAACCTGCCATCTGAAGCTGCGGTTCAGATTCCAGCAGGTGGTGACGAAATCAAAAATGCAAGCCGGGTTCTAGAAGTCTGGTAGAGACTCTGTTCAAGCACTTCGACGCTCGCAGAAGAAATTTGAGAATCTGATCTGACAACGTGACCGACACTGACGCAGAGAGTGAGTCAGCACCAGCAGACACCCGCAGATATCTTGTGAATTCATTCTCGCGTTTAAAACAGTCCAGTACAGGTTCACCTGCCGCCAACATGGGATCTGTTTCCATTCATCAGGATCTTGCCCTTTGCATTCACACCTGTGGAGATCTCCACGTCCTGCAGAGCGTAACCTGTCCATGGTGGCAAATCAGCCAAATCTTAAAAAAAAAAAAAAATCACAGAGTTCCAGGGTTGATGAAACCTTCTGGAAATTATGAAATGCCACCTATGACTAAATCTTTATGTAACACATCATGTTACGCGTGTCTCTGTATAAAGAGCACGACGTCTGTTTGTCCCGGTGTGGTTGCAGGACAGGCGTGCCGGTCGCTCTGTGACTAGATAAATCAGATAACTCGCTGACAGCAGATCAGCCGCACAGATGAGTGAAACTCTGGATATCACTCATTCACACCTGCTTTTATTCTTCACACAGCGTCCAGAACAATGCATCTTCCATCTGGTGCTCGAGTGGCACAGAATCAGCGTATAATCAGATATTAACAGAGAGCCTTTTGTTAGATTTACGACAAATATCTTTGTTATTGCCATGTCGTGTGCAGATGCCAGCCTCTGTTGTAAAGATTGCATTTACACCTGAACACAGTGTGAGCTCCCAATCTGGTCACATGCAGCGCACGTGTCCAGATACAGATCGCATCTTCATGCCAGGTGTAAATCAGATCTTTCTGTAAAGAAAATAAGCTGCCAGTAGTTTAATCTTTCATCAAGTAATTACAACAAGCTGTCCGCTTTGATTGAGTGTGTTTTTTTTTGTTTTCTGCTGCAAAATGTGCAGTTTCCAGTGAGGATGGAAGCTCAGAGCGAGGGGCGCGTGACGCAGCTGTCATCAAGTTTTAACATTTGGGCGCTTGAATAAAAAAGGCTAAAGGTTCCTTCTGAGTGAACTGAGAGCTCATTTATTTCCTGCCTCATTTTCCTGCCGCCTGCAAAAGAAAGCAAGTTTGTTCAGGGTCCAATCACAGCTCTCTTGACTTTGAGCAGTCTCACTCTTCATACTTGTGTTTTAACACATTTATTCTGCTCAAGTTTAAAATCATTTTTACTGAGCAGCGAGGCCGGTGGAGTTTAATATCTGTTGGTTGTTCTTCGTAACATTTTAGATTTTGGGACTTGTGGACTCTGACCAGAACAATTTGTCCGACTTGTTAGAGATCAGTCCGGTTTAATCAAAGAAGGCTCGCACTTCTCTCCTTGTTTGACTCAGTTGTACGTTCTTCTAATCTCTAAATCAGAGAGGGCAACACTGTGTTATCATTAATATTCATCCATCAAAAAACTAGTGACTAACAACCATGTAACAAACACCACAATCGCCCTTTTAAAAAGACTATTTGGTGCATATCAGCATCCTCAGTATGTTCCAGCTGTTTGACCGGTTGCTGTTGATGAACTGAGGGTGCAGCAGGTGGTGCATGATGGTGGTGGTGATGGAGTTAAAGGACCGACTGTGTGTTGCAGAAAGGTGAAAAGCAGGTCGAGCTGCTACATGAAAACACTCAATCCACAGACAAACAGAAAGTATTCAGGAAATATGAATTTTTGTTCAAAACATTGAAAATTTAGCACTGAAGTTAGCATGCTAACTGGCTGAGCCACTAACTGCACTGCTCTCTGAGCTAACACGCTAACAGCAGCTACAGTTAGCAGCATTAAGCAGTGCAGTTGGTGATGTACTCCTTTAAACCTTTAAAGAGAAGTTGAAGTGTCTGACTTCTGTGAGGTCATCATGATGTCACAACTGTACATTCACGGCCCTTAGCCACGCCCCCCAGCTTGGCTGTGGTTGCAAAAACACAGGCGAAGCTGCTGCCTGCTCAGGCCTGTCAGAGCTGACCAATCAGAGCAGGCCGGCCTTAGAGACAGAGCGTTTAGACAGAGGGTGAATGGACGGAAATGAAAACAACATGAAAATATGACCAGCTGACTGATATTTTTTGTGCTCTAGGCACGTCTGGGAGAAAGAGGGCTCGGTGATCAGCGTCCAGTCCATCCCACGCATGCGACTGGATTCAGACGGGACCCTCCACATCTCCCAGACCTGGTCAGGGGACATAGGAACGTACACCTGCAGAGTCACCTCCGTCGGCGGCAACGACTCCCGCAGCGCACACCTCCGCGTCAGGTAAGCACCCTCCGCCTCCGGGGACCCGCTCAACTTTTTTCCCTCTTTCCCTTTTTCCTCTCACCTTTTTCTTCAACCAGTATCCTCCGTGCAACATGCACGTTCTCTGAAGCGAGGCAACACGCACACACACGTATGCGTGCACGGAGCCAGACGCCTCCAACACCACTGCCACTCTGAGACATTTCCACTTAAATGACACCTGCTCTTCCTCACCTCTCCTGTCCTCATTCTCACCTGACACACTTGCATCCCCAGGAGACCCCCCCCTCCCCCACCCCCCCAACCTGCCTCCATATTCCCTGTCTGTGAGACTACACACACACACACACACACACACACACACTCCTATATTATTTTTGTCATCTCAAATCTCCTCTCACTTTCTCTCTCTCTCTCTCCAAAACTTTTCCACGGTGTGTCAGTGCAGAAAAGGATGAACTCAATATGAATGAGACGTCTAACTTTCAGTCTGCCAGCAGAGTGATGGACCGACCGGCTAATTGTTTGTGTCTCCCCCTTTGTCCCCCTATTGGCGTCTCGTTTGACTGAGTAACTGTCTGTATCCGTTCATTCCAATAAGGTTTATCTACCAGTCTGTCTATGCTTATCAGAATTTATGGCTGAATGAATTAATGATCCTCAGCTTCGGCCTCGTTTATTCATGTCTTTGTCTGTGCATTTTCTCCCGATCTGTCTCCATATTCCTTTCAATCCATCCCCCCCTCAGTGATATCTATCTCATTTTGTCTGCCTGTGTACATCTTGACAAGCAGCCGTCTCTGCAGTCATGTCTTGCCACGTTTCATCACCTGTCTACCTGATCTCACCGCTATGAAACATTCAGCTGCACTTCAGATTTGGACAAGACGCCTTCAAGAGAAGACCTAAAATGCTCTGTAGCTCTCCGTCCCCGCGGAGGATTAACTGTGACGGGAGGGATTCTTTTATTTATCGGAGTTGTCCCGGTGTTCCCTGCAGGCAGCTGCCCCACGCCCCCGAGAACCCTTCAGCCCTGCTGAGCACATCAGAGAAAAGAGCCATCGACCTGGCCTGGGCCAAGCCGTTTGATGGGAACAGTCCCCTCATACGCTACATCCTGGAGGTTTCCGAGAACAGTAAGTCACATCTTAGAGGTGTTTGTGCAATCGTACATCTCAGCATCTCATCTCCAGTCCGGCGAGCAGCAAACTTGATTACAACGTTGATTCCTGGGCGTCTTTTCACCCTCAGCTAAACTGTGGTTACAACATCAGCATGTCACAAACACAAAGTTGCGTTCAGCTGTAGGTTGAAGAGGGACTAAATTGATTAGTGTAAAGATATTTCTCCAAAGTCATATTGCCATAACTTGTCATAAACATGGAGCTATGCAGGCTGTGAGCTGCTGACAAGGACGTTGCTATTGCAGCAGTTCTATACTTTAATGTAAAATAAGACAAACTACCGTGAAGCGTAAGCACTGACGCAGCTTTGACTTCACTGAGCTGCACCGACTGATGAAATGGTTGCATCTCCGAGGCTGGTGCGCCCGGCCACAAGGCCTGATGGTTCGATCTGTAACCCTGCAGTGAAATTATTGGAGGATTTGACGTTGAGACATTTTTATTAATCCTCCGTAATGTGCAAATAATAGAAACACCTAGCATGACAGCCTGAAAGTGAAAATATAACCATCCTCAAACTCACTTTTGAACCAGTTTTAAATGTATTTTCCCGTGATCGATGAGACCTCACGCGAACGTCCATCGCTGTGTTTAATCTGTGTTTGAGTCGGATGAGTGAACTCGACACTTAACAGCTCTGCATGTAACAAGACTGTCGGTACCCTGCAGAACTGTGTTATCCTGCAGTTCTCTCGCCTCTTTTTCTCAGCGTGACTCGTTTTTTTTTAACTGAACGAATTTGAATTTTAAATTGTGACCTGCCGTGACAAAATGATTGCAGGCATGTGAAAGTGAAAATCCCTTCTGAATATTAGTGAAATTTGCTGGTAATGTTCGACTCCCCTCCTTACACCCAGAAAAAAAAAAATGAAAAGTTCAATTTTATGGGACGTTAAGGCGAAACTGTTAGCATAGCGGTGAATGACATGTGTGGACTTTGTGTAACAAGGTGTAAAACTTGCTTTCCTTTGTTCTAGATGCTCCCTGGGCCATCCTGCTGGCCAATATCGAGCCGGAGTCCACAGCGGTGACGGTCAATGGCTTGATCCCGGCGCGCTCCTATCAGTTCCGCCTCTGTGCCGTTAATGATGTGGGGAAGGGGCAATTCAGCAAGGAGACAGACCGGTGAGCTCCAGCCAGATCCTACATCTATTCCGACCCCTTCCGCATCAATACTATCACAGTTTTTTGTCACTTTTATGGAGGCTATACAAAACACCAGCATCTGTTTTCCACCAAAACATCCCTTAATGGTATTCTGATTTATTAGTGCGCCGTTTAAACTGCAGTAGCAACAAGAGATCTTTCAAAAATGTCAAAAACAAAAACAGACTCATCTGCAGAACTTTGGAGGTGAACAACATGTCGTGCCTATGAAATACGTTTCCTAGACAACCAGTCCCGACTGATCCCTTCAGTCAATACCCGCTGAAGAGGCACATAGGTGTAAAGCCTACCTGAGCGGATACACACACACAGTACATGCACAATCATATGTAAACACACACAAACACCCACGGGCTCTCACGCTCTGACAGCCGCGGGAGGGATTCAGGTCCGAGGCGACATCGGGTTTGGCCTCGCACAACTTCAAGCACTCCCCGACCCCTTCCCTCCCTCCCTCCCTCCCTCCCTCCCTCCATCCCTCCCTCCCTCCCTCCATCCCTCCCTCCCTCCGCCAGTCTGTCACGCCGCCTCACGCTGCCAGCTCGCCAGCCAGAGGAGAGCCACGGGGGGGCTCCGTCTGTGGGTTGCAGGGGGGCTGGCATCGAGCGCTCTGTGGCGCCATTTGGTACTAAGTCACCAACCGCTGATCTCACTTCCATCTCCTGCACGCATCCTCTCCACAGGCACTCACAGGTGGTGTTTTGGCGGTGTAAATATATGGCTGCTTAGGTGGCTGGATGGCCCTGGCGTCCTCCTGAGACTCCCCTCAGATGTGGTATTAAGGGGAGGGTGGGGGGAGCAAAGTCACACAAGGATCGGTCGGGGTTTGTAGTCGCTGCTTCAGTGTAAATTATACAGGTGTTTAGCTTCATACGCTTTGTTAGCAGGAAATGTTCTTTAAAATTATTTTTAACATGTTTGTGTGTCTCCTCAGTGTCTCTCTCCCGGAGGAGCCTCCCAGCGCTCCTCCACAGAACGTCATCGCCAGCGGCCGGACCAACCAGTCCATCATGATCCAGTGGCAGCCTCCGCCGGAAAGCCACCAGAACGGCATCCTCCGGGGCTACACAGTCCGGTAAGATCCTCGTTCATCCAGCCCCTCCGCTGACACCTGTCCGTTCCTTACTTGTTATTTTCTGAAAAGGTGGAAGCTACAAGCAGAGACTCAGTCCAGCGTGAGGTCCTCCCACGTGTCCTGTTCTTTAAAATCTTTCCTTTCATAGTAGGAAAACCTGTGCTCCTCTGCTAATCATGGCGTTAGGAACTTTACTTTACTAATCTTTAAATCCTTCACTCGTACACCGTCACATCCTCAGATCCTCACCAAATATATCATGAAATCCATCCATTTAATACTGTTTTTATCTCTGTTCTCTGTCCGTTATCTCATTATGAACTGTATGTTTCCCAGAAGAGCTCCTGCAGTGTCAGTTAACCACGCTGCATTTAAATAATAACTCAGTCTGAGAGAGGGAAAACTAAGATTTAATGGCGGGTTTGACTTCGCAAAACTTTAGCGCTTCTAATAGGCAGAGTCAGCAATATGCCAAACTGACTGTAATTCCTGTAAACATGTAATTAGTTTGGGTTTCTGTCAGGCTTTTTATTCATTACATCCAAATGAAACAGCAGGTGCTTCTCCAGACAACAGTCAGTGCCGTCAGTGGTTTTTAATTGCCTGTTTGCTGGTGCTTTGTCTCCCCCTAGCAGGGAGTCAGGTGTACTGCAGGTCCTGGCTCCAGCAGCAAAGCAGACACAGACAGGGATTTATGTTGTTGAATAGTCCAGAATTCAGAGTTCACGTGTTTTCCTCAGGTATCGTCTGACCGGGCTGCCTGTCGACTACCAGATCAAGAACATCTCCAGCCCAGATGTGACCAACCTGCTGCTGGAGGACCTCATCATCTGGACCAACTACGAGATCGAGGTGGCTGCCTACAACGGGGCGGGTTTGGGAACTTTCAGCCACAAAGTCACCGAGTGGACTCTGCAGGGAGGTGAGCGCTCGTACCGTCAATTTCATTGATCCGAGAGCAGAGCTGATCTGCTGACCGCTTTCTTTCTTAATTATTGAATGTGTCATTTTCAATGAGTCTGCAGTTATCCGTGCTAATTTTAAGCTTTAAGGTGTGATGATTATTCATGATTAATAAGGCTGCGGTGCAACTTCCTCCCAGTGCAGTGTTGCTGCTATCCGACAACAAAAACTCTCCCACTTTGCATCGAGTTTATTTTTATCTCTGACTGAAATCATCTACTAAAAGCCGGCACTGACTGATGCCCAACTACATTAGCATTAAATCTTCTTTGTACCGACCACACAAAGGCGTGACATCCCCCTGAAATCCATAAGCAGCTTGCACAGTGGCAAACAAACCCACAGAGAGCCTTTGGTATTAGGTGTGAGTGTCATCAGAAAGAGAGTGATGGCAGTATCTGCCCTGACCTGTGCAGCGCCGATCAATACCGACATCAAAATAGATGCAGGCAGACTTCCAGCAGTCAACCGAGAGCTGCTCTCACACCTTTGTTTTATGTCTTTTTTCCTTCCCCCTCTGTTTCCCCTCCTCTCTCCCTCTCTCCTCCTCCTCCTCGGCCTTCTCAGTGCCCACCATCGCCCCCGGTAACGTGCAGGCCGAGCCGGTCAACTCGACGACTATCCGTTTCACGTGGATGGCGCCCAACCCGCAGTTCATCAACGGCATCAACCAGGGCTACAAGGTCAGTAGCTGCCGCCACCGGCAACCATCACGTCCATTGACAGAACTGTCAGAGCTGAACATCTCCTGTGTGAGGAGGAGGAGGAGGAGGAGGAGGAGGAGGAGGAGGGAGGGAAGAGCCAGGGGGCAGAAAGATATTTGGCTCCGGCGTGAACGATGGACTTTGTTCACCCATTTGTCAGTCGGAGGTCATTCTCTTTATCGTCGCGGCAATTTTTCATACGTTTTTATTGTGAAGCTGCGCGCACGTAATGATGAATGTCTTCATTATTTTGTCATGGGCTCTTGAACGTAGTCCATCTCTCTGTCTCTAACACATGCCTCATTGAAACAAATGTACTCTAACCCACCGGGAATCATAAAGCCACATCCACACGGCAGTTTTATTTTCCCGTCGACTTGGTTGAGATTTAATTATGTCACTGGGGTTTCTTCTTTTTCTTCTTTTTGCCCTTCGTTTCTTTGTCCGTCTATTCAGCAGCGCTCCACAGGCCTCACTCGGCTGGGTGGGAGCGGGTCACTGTACAGACCCAGCCTGAATTTTAAATACCAGATATTTTCTCCAGGGAGAGGCTTAAGCAGCGGTGAGATAAAGTGAGTCTGCAGAGTGTGAAAGGTGATGGAAAAGTGGGGCAAGAGGAAGAATCTCATGGAGAGGTGGAGAAGAGTCTAGCATCTATCCTCCTGACATCCTCTTGCCAACTCCTTACTTCCCTTGAAGCTCTCTCATCCTGGAACTGGAACCAAACCCAACAGACCTGCCATCAGGACTCATTACCGAAGCACCTAATCGGTCCCCTAATCCACTTCCCATTTGCAGATGCTATATGGTCCCCAATCATGAGCATGTATCCATCTCTGGAGCCCTGCCTCTCTCTGCCTCTCCCAGTCAAAACCTCTTCAGGGCATCTTTCTAAATATATTTGGCAGAGCTGTGATGCCAAAAAAGAGAAAGAAAACCCTCAGAGTGGCTGAGGACTACCAGATAGAGACACTAATGTTAGTTTTGTGAGTGCAAATGTGTGAGAGTTATTACTGAGAGAAAGAACGTGGCTGCGTTATTTTCGTCTGTGTGGCCAGTTTCCCTTCACACTCGCTCGTCTGCTTTCAGCTGCTCGCCTGGGAGCGTGGCAAAGACGACGACGTTTCCATGGTGACGGTGCGGCCGAACTTCCAGGACAGCGTCCACGTGGGCTACGTGACAGGTCTGAAGAAGTTCACCGAGTATTACACCTCCGTGCTGTGTTTCACCACGCCCGGTGACGGCCCCCGCAGCCCGCCCAAAGCGCTGAGGACACACGAGGACAGTAAGTGACTCTCACTCTCCACGGTGGCGGAGGGGGACACGAGCGTCTCAGAGTAACACCTCCTGCGGGCGAGATCTATTATTCATGCAGAACGAAGTTGTAGAGAAGCGCTAATGACTGAGTATATTCTGCACTCAGCCAGGATCATCATAATTGGGGACTTAGTTCCCTCAGAGATTATTGGGTAAGCTTTAAGAACTCTTAATTTCCTTCAGCTTGTCATCAGACAGTTTTGCCAGCAATTATCTTGTTTTTGCTGATTCTATTATAAACATATTTTAAAATGCAAATGCCGGCGCCGGTTTGTGGCTAAAAAGCCCAGCGTGCCAGCTAATCAGCAGTGAACTTATACCTGGTGCAGATTGGCTCGTTTGCCCGTTGGCCTGACTCATTATGCTTATTTTGTCCCCGTCCAGCCCCCGGTGCTGTGGGTCACCTGAGCTTCACGCAGATCCTGGACACCTCGCTCAAAGTCAGCTGGAGTGAGCCGGGCGAGAAGAACGGCGTTCTCACAGGTACATTCACTTCCCGTCCAGAGTTAGGCTCACGGTGATGAGGGAGAGGCAGTGTGTCCGAGGTTGTGTTTGTCTGAGCTCTGCTGAACGAGAGCGTTCACGAGCAGCAGCATCGAGGCGGAACTGAGATTGGGAGATTTTTGTTGTGCATTGCTTTTTAACGACCTCATTTAGCGAGCCGGGTACGTGTGCACACACAGGACAGCTGCTTTATCTGATTGTTGTTTGTTTTATCCGCCAGCCGCTGCCCAGGCCTCCTGAGCTTATAAGACACCAAATATACCAATGCAGCAGTGAGACAACACAACACTTGTCGGAAAACAATACAACTTCTTACATAAAACATACGTTGCAAACAAAGAACAGAACTGTCGCCTCTCCCAAAAGTTCTGCAAATAAAATAAAATCTGTCACAAGCAAGGCTCCGCTTCCTCGAACACAACTCTTTTATAAATGAATACGTGAGAGGAAATGAAGAAAAAGAAAAAGATTCACAGCCTTTAAATCATCATATTCTATAAAGAGAAATAAAACATCACAAAAACATTTCTGCTCATGAGGCCGTCCGTTAGACGTCTGTATCGTACAGAAAACACCAACACAACATCTCTCTTCATGCACGTCGAACGATCGGTGTGTTACCTGTTGCTGTAAACCCGCCACTGGCCAACTATCATCACAATCATCAGTTTATGCCCTAATAAATCTGGCTTTGGCCCCTAACAATGACCCTAATTGATGAGTGGCTTCATAAATCTGGCTTGTGTTCCCAACTCTAACTGATGGCTGTCTTGATAAGTTTGGCTCAGGCGCCTAAACCCAAACCTTCCCTGGTTGTTCGATGTACGAACAGAATCAAGTCAGCAGCTGTCGCTTTGTCGTTTTGTGAGAAGTTTAGCTGTTTTAATGCCTCCTCACATGCAAAACAAGTTCTCCCTGACAGTGTTGCTGCACCCTGGGCTTTGCTCCACCCAAGACGATTGTGATTGGTTTAATGAAATGCAAACGAGCCAGATGGTTGTTTTTCCCTTATATCGGAATGAGAATCGGTGCAGCATGGAGATCAGGTCCGCCTATGTGTTCAAATTAAAGACTTCATCACACATGCAAAATGTCCACATCAGATATCTTCCCTCTGAGCCACTGGTACTTCTGTATCACTTAATTATGCACAAAACTGAGTAAAGACCAAATGCCCGCCAGTGACATTAATATTCAAGTGTTTACAAAGGTTGAGATTTAGCAGCACAGAGCGAAGTGTTTCCTTTCCAAACATTTTCAATGTGCTGCACTCTCCCCGGAGACAAACGCTGACATGCCATGTGAAATTATTGATTTGCCAAGAAATGCTGCCTAATGCCTTATGCAATCACATGAAAAGAGCTGCTGGCCAACGAGCAAATTGCATTAACTTTGAGAGGGTAAGCATGCGTGTGTGTGTGTGTGTGTGTGTGTGTGTGTGTGTGTGGACGCGAGCGGGGAGGAGGATGTGTGTGCGTGCGGGGAGGTATAATCACAGGCTGATTCAATTTTTGATGAAGTTAATTTAATATTTCTGTTAGCTTGCCCCGTTTCGCATGCGAGCTGGGAGTCGCTGTCGTAAAAAAAAAAAAAAAAAAAAAAAACTGCTGTCGGATTCTCCCTGAGAGGATTCACGGCCTGTTGCTGACAGCTCCCGTCTCTGCCGCTCTTCAGGTTACAGGATTTCGTGGGAGGAGTACAACCGGACGAACACCAGAGTCACCCACTACCTGCCGAATGTCACCTTAGAGTACAGAGTCACCGGGCTCACCGCTCTCACCACCTACACCATAGAAGTGGCAGGAATGACCTCCAAAGGCCAGGGCCAGCTGTCCTCCTCCACCATCTCCTCCGGCGTCCCACCAGGTCAGTAAACAGACAATCAGCACAGCCGCAGACGGGTCGGTGCGGCCACGTTACAAGATATTCTCACACAGTCATTTTACCCAAAAGTAATGAAATATTCAGCTCTGCCTTCACCTCAGTCTCTCAGAGGTGAACGAAGTTTCATTCGTACTGCTCATAGCTGTAACAAAATCTTGTCGTATCCTTTCCATAAACAACATCCCAATTACTCTGCATGAATTAGTTTTCAGTGGTTTTAATTACTTTCCACTCGAAGGAGCGCTACAGAGAGGATTGCACTTCCAAAAAAAGTTTGGGGGACTTTTGAGTTATCATCAAAATCGAAGCAATAGAGACCAAGATTTGTTTTCCGTGAGACCAATTTCAACTTCTCTACTCGGCTGAGACCAAAGATTTGTTTCTAAACTTTCCCGTCCCTCCTGCCTCGCTGCACCTTCTGTGATTTAAGGGTGGCTGAACTCGGAAGGTTCCCAAGAAGAGTAACTAATGACTAGTAATTAATAAGTAATGCATCAGTTGTTAACTACTCAGTATCATGTTTCTCTGAAGGGGCAGAAAAAGAGTAACTAATGATTAAGTCATTATTAATTAGTGACTTTACTTGTTAACTGCTTAGTTTTGTGTTTCACTTGAAGGTGCACAATCATACTTACTAGTTATGAATAAGGAATTAGTAGCTAATCATCACGTCTCTTGTCTTAGATATCCTGCATGTTTATTTCCTTGTAGGTCAAACTTGTCACCACTACGTTTCCCATAATGCACCCCATTGTCGTCCTCCACTGGCGCCTCTGTCTTACATCTGCAATCTGTAAAGCCGGCGTTCTCTTAACGTTTTAAAGTCTGCAGCCTGAGCCACGATGGCCTCTGCTGAACCGTCCTGCATATTTACTGTTTCACATTAAACTCAGTGAACGCGCTCCACGTTGTCTGGCGCCAGACACAATGAAATCGGACCCCAGCCACCTCAGCTGGGACAAAAAAAGAAAACCTGTGCACGTTTGCCCCATATCTGTAAAAAATAATAATAATAATACCTCCCACGAGAGCATTAAAGACAATTTCAGAGTTTAATGATTTCATATTTGTAAAATTGCGTAATAGAAAATACAGTTGCTCGCATCAATTACCAGCAGCAGCATTCAGCGCCTGTACATCTGCGAGACCTGGGGAATGATGGGCGTTTATATTGAGAGCAGGCTTCAGAGCAGCAGTTATGGTCCCCAGAATGGTGATTACTCTCATTGTGTATGTGTAAAGAATACACCTATGTGCCTCCAACTGTGCCATAACAATCCAGCTGAACGCCGCCTCAATAATCAGTCAAGCAAAGGATTTAGAGATGGCAATTCTACTACGGCAGGTATAATCTGCATTTCATTAAGTTTGACTACACCAGCATTTAAGCAATCTTGGCGAATAAAAAAAAAAGTTGCTTTAGTGCGCCCATGGAAGCCATTACATCCTTTTTTAATATTAGTATCCAATATAGCGAAGTTAATATCTTCAGCGAGGATTTATGGGAACTATATGTTATGCTTGGTTTAATGTTTGTCTCGCGGGAAGCATGAGGGGGGAAAATATATGAAGAATCAATTGTTTTATGCACAAGCACATTCTCATATATTCCTACAGAGGCGCATAGAAACAGAAAACATCCGTACGCACACAACGATGATATTCATATACACAAAGACGCCCTCCCGCTGAGCTATGAATCCCCCCCGTTTTCAGATTTGTTCCCCCCTCTAGGATTTCCCGGGGAGTAATCCATTCTTATTGTTTACTCAGCTCAAGTGTAAACGGTAGGATATCAGATTGAATCGTATCTCCAGATAACTGCAGTGTAATTGACATTCATGGCATTGTCTCCGCCTGTGTACTGCGCGTAAGCGTCTTCTTCCAAATCTGATCTGCTCTCGCCGTCTGAGCTGAAGTTGGGTGCACGAGGGGGGAAAAAGAGAAATAAGTTGAGGTCGCTGGGAAAATTTCCCTCCCGTGTGCCGTATCTGTGCGGCCACAAGAGGGTGCTGTGGGAGGTCGAAGCAAAGTCTGCAACCCAACAGCAGCCAGCGTGAGAGGAAGCAAATCAAAATGCACCTGTGGTCGTGATTTGTCCCTCTGTCCTTTCCTCTCTCTCTTTGCCTTCGTCTAACTTTCCTCTCTGCCCCGTCACAGAGCTTCCCGGTCCTCCCACCAACATGGCAATTTCCAACATCGGCCCGCGCTCCGTCACCTTGCAGTTCAAACCGGGCTACGATGGCAAAACATCCATTTCTCGCTGGCAGGTGGAGGCCCAGGTGAGCCAGGTTTAATCCAGAGCTGAACTTCTAATCCTCCCAGTCATGTCGTGTTTAGCTTTTGGAGTAATTGAGGGTCCCGACAGGTCCCTTGAAATCCTAGAAATGTTGTGAATTTTAGAGAAAACTATCAGTGTAAATAGACACTGGTCACTGAAAGTGCTTGAATTCATTTATTCAGTGAAAGAATAGAGTTTGAATTCTTGTGATATTGTGATAGTTCATTGAATGTATCTTCAAACTGTCAAATTATTTCTTAAAACTGAGGACAACCCCCAGAAAAGAAAAACAAGACCTATATCTGCTGCAGTGGATCAGTTTGTTACAGTTACCTGCCTCCAAAAACACCAAATAACGCCACCTCAGATTAGGGAGACTGCCTGAGTCAGACCTCCACGGTCAAATTGCCATAAAGAAATCCCAACTGAGGGAGACCGACAATAAGAAGAGGATTCATTGGGCCAAGAACCACAAGGACTGGACCAGTGGGATCTGTACTTTTGTCTGATGGAAACAGGCTCTAAAGTTCTCTCCTTGAATTTGATGTTTATGAAGACGTGGGATCCCTGCTTACCTTCATTTATGATGGTGACATAAGCAGGATCTCAAGATTGAATCCAGATCTCACTGACTGTTTCACATGTAGAGGTCTGTGTGTGTGTGTGTGTGTGTGTGTGTGTGTGTGATACCTGCTGAATTCGTTGCTGAATCTCTGATGTCTTGCCCTCAGGTGGGTGTGGTGGGAGAAACTGAGGACTGGGTGATGGTCCACCAGGTGTCCAACGAGCCTGAGGCACGCTCCTTAGAGGTCCCAGGGCTGAATCCATACACCTATTATAGGTAACCGTCTGGGAACTATGTCTGCTTCAACATGTCGGTCTGCAGTTATCTGTGTCTGCTGCGATGATATTATTTTCTTGGACTCTGTGTAGCTGCATTAAGCCAGTGTTCACCATTGACATAATCTACATTCATTTATTCTGGAGTTTCTAAAATAAAAGGGCCATTTTATGCCTTTTAACAGGGTAATTATACCATTTCTTTCTCCAAAAACCACGTCAGACACTCATTCGAGAATTCTTACATGTAGTACATTATTATAGTAACAGAATGGTCTTTCTAAAGATGAACCTGTATATAATCTAAAGCCAGATGACATAAAAATGTGCAGAATGAGACATATTACAGATGAGGTATATTTGCACTTCAGCATCTCCCAGGAGCTTTATCTGATTCTCTCCTCCTTTGATTCAGATTCAGGCTTGTTATGGATATTGTGATTTTGAAATTATTTTTCAAGCGTGCTCATGATCTGTATCCTGCCGCAGTCTCGCTTGTTTTCCATAATCACACTCAATATCAGAGATGAGAATTTCACAGAGCCGATCCCAGAAGACCTGACAGCAGCTACACTTCTCCTCATCCCGGCATCAGCGCTGCCACTTTACATTTGAGTGGAGTTTGAGCTTCTGTTGGATCAGGATTTTGTTTCCGGTTTTTTTTGCATATTCAGGCTGCAGCACAATGCTCTGATCTCGGTTCAAGTGCGATAAGCCTTATGTAAGAGGATGCAAGTACTCCAATAATGCTGCAAATTCACTGCCAGACTCTGTTAAAAGGAAAACTTCCTTTTTTTTGCAGATGTTGCATTGTAATATTTTACTCCAAACACCAGGTTCCGCATGCGCCAGGTGAACATAGTGGGAGTCAGTCCCCCCAGCCAGCCCTCCAGGAAGATCCAGACCCTGCCGGCTCCTCCTGACGTCGCCCCTGCCAATGTCACCCTGCGCACGGCTAGCGAGACCAGCCTCTGGTTACGGTGGATGGTAAGTAGGACTCTGCCTCTGAATTATCCATAACTTCCTCAACTTAAGGAGTCTGGCGTTCTTGACCCACTTTCTCTCTACAATCCCCTCCCTCACTGTTCAGCCTTTGCCTGAATGGGAATACAACGGGAATGCTGAGCAGGTGGGCTACAGGGTTCAGTACTCCCGCGCAGGCTCGCAGGGCCGGGCTCTGATCCACATCATCGGCGACCGCCTGGAGAGAGAGTTTACCATCGAGGACCTGGAGGAGTGGACGGAGTACGAGGTCAGGGTCCAGGCTGTCAATGGAATCGGGACGGGGCCCTGGAGCCAGCCGGTCCGAGGCAGGACGAGAGAGTCCGGTGAGCCAAGCACCTTCTCCGTCATCCTGAGTGAAATAAAACACCGCTTCTTTTCATCTATCGATCCTCGAGTAAGAGCTTAATTGCTCAAAAGTGCTTTTGTTTGTTGCTGCCAAGTGTGTTGTCAAGAAACAACAATGAAATGAGGATTCGTTCTCTCCGAGGTGTTTGTTTTACACCTAAAACAAGCCGACAGCAACACACACGCACACACACCTGCAGGAGCACCGCTAACACATTCTCATTGACTTTCTCATAAAAAGAAACCACAGTGATTACGTGTCTAATGTCAGAGCTGCAACAATCAGTTTATTAATGGATTACTCGATTTAGGGAAAATTAATTAACAGTTATTTTGATAATCAGTTAATTATCAAGCAGAAATGTGAGAATATGCTGCTTTTCTGTGTCTCACGTGATGGTGAATGAGAAGTCTTTGGTTTTTTGTACTGTTGGACCAGAGAAGTCGTTTGAAGACGTCTCTTTGGGCTCGTGGATGTGGTGATGACGGAGAACATGAATGGATCCGTCTGGCATAAACCACGTCTCCGGAAGCCTCCCCACCCCCAAGATCTCAAATTGATTTGAAAGGACATCATTTACAAGCTCGCTGTGTGGTCGAGCTCATGCATCCACCTCAGACACGATGCACACTGACGCTTTGAGCTCAACTGCTCCAACAGCCAGAAATATTTTGTGCATGTCTTAAAATTCACCCACATTTCCATCGGCGTGGTGGTAATTACAAAAATGACTTCCAATTTTCATTTTTGGGTGAACTCAGCCTTTATTCCGTTATTTACAGCCCTATTATCGACCATTTCTCACAACATCTGTGCAGAATATCAACAGCATTAGTCATATTTGAAGTAACACTTGCAGTTTACACTTTGCCATGTGTCAGAGTTGTGCGCGAGTCTTCTCACCAGAATCCTTTTTAAGCAGAAACACTTCTTTTCCCTCCTCGCCTCGTCTTTCACCTCGCTGACCAGACGTCGGGTAGTCGGGAATGGAAGGAGTCTGAGGAAATTAACAACACATGGACACAAATGTGGAATTCCTGTGCTCCTTCTTTTTTTCCACTCACTGCAGCAGATTCTTCGGAATCAGCGCAATATGTCCAGGGATGAGTGCCAAGGAAGAGAAAGGGCCTATTCTGTTTTTTCTGTTCAGCAGGCCTGGAGGGTTTACCAGGATATCAGAGGCTGTGTGCAAACACAAGCACAAATAAAAGAACCGTAGCAGATTACATAAAAACGCTTCTACATTCCTCCATCCACACAGGGAGCGTGGCGAATTAATTCTTTTTATAATATATGGCAAACAAAGCAGGAGTAATATTCTCGCTGTCTTTGTTTTCCAGTCCCCTCCTGTGGACCCACCAACGTGTCCGCCTTCGCCACCACCTCCAGCAGCATCCTGGTGCGCTGGTTTGAAGTTCCTGAGCCGGACAGGAACGGCCTCATTCTGGGCTACAAGGTCAGTTTGTGCTTTACATTTATCCGCTGCTTATTTGTAGAGCCAGTCGATGTCCAATTAGTTTGTAGAGATCTAAGAATACAAAGCAGCAGGGTGACGGTGTTAAAGGCTTCGCTTTTTCCTCCTAATTTCTTTAATATCTCCTGGCCGGATCAGGTGGTGTACAAAGAGAAGGACTCTGACAGCGCAGTCCACTTCTGGACGGTGGAGGGGAACGCCACGCACAGCGTCCAGCTGACCGGTTTGGGGAAGTACGTGCTCTTTGAGATCCAGGTTCTGGCCTTCACAAGGATCGGAGATGGACGGCCCAGTTCTCCGCCCATCCTGGAGAGGACTCTGGACGATGTGCCGGGACCTCCGGTGGGCATCCTGTTCCCCGAAGTGCGGACCACCTCAGTGCGGCTTATCTGGCAGTCGCCCTCGCAGCCTAATGGCATCATACTTGGTTAGTAACCAGTCGGTCAACTAGTGGATTGAACATTGATACAACATTAAAAAATTACCGACCGAATGTAAAGAAGTTGAGTCATGCAGGTCGTGCTGTATCGCAGGCAACCCAGTTTCTTGAAGACTTTTCATCTCTGACCAAAGAGCCTTCTTCAGTTCTAGTTCCAGCTGCCTGCGATAAAGCGCTTCAAATATAAAGAAATAACTCTTTTGATGTTATGATGTCATGCATTGTTGCAGAGACATCTACTGAGGATAGCATGTTAGCCAGCTAGCCTCCCATCAGCCTCCAAAGCTCCTGTGTTAGCAACACAAACATCAACTCTCATGTGCAGTCCAGACTGTTTGCTGCACAGCTAACTGAGCCAATGTCTGTATGGCAGCTACAGCCAGTGGTTTCTCTGTAAGAACTGGACATACTGCACTTTTAACAGTCTCTAATGGCTCTTTAATACATGCAATTTTCTTACCTGAAGTGCTTAATTTCGACTGTTTTCTTACTTTTCGACTAGTTATTACAGTATTTTTTTACAGTATTTATCAAATTTTGCAGGGAAATCTAGAATGTAGTCTAGAAATGTCAACATTGTCTGCAGTATTATTGGTAAATAAACTGGAAACTACCACATGCTGCACTCTTAGGGTCCTTTATTTAGGTGTAATGTAGCGTTAGACCCACTGGTGTAGATCCTGATGACTCTCAACTCGCTGGTGTAGTTGTTTGATTTTCATCCTGATGGACTGGACACTGTCAGATCTTGTTATACTGCAGCATTGCTGTGAAGGGAGTTGGATTCTCCTGTGGGATAATTTGGGGATTTCCTCGCGAGCGTCTGATTCCACATGCGTCTGTCAGATCATTTATTTTAAACTGTGCATTATGACAAGCGCAGGAGCAGATGCTAATGGAGTCGTTTTGGAGGAGACAAAGCAGCTTGTTGCAGAGTTTGCTTTTCCCTCGTATTGTCAGGAAAAACAACGCAAACAACAAATGCTTTAAATACCTCGAACACATTTCTCTCGCGCCCAGATTTAATTTTACCTTGCGTGACACCACCTTCTCTTCCAGCCTACCAGATCACGTACCACCTCAACTCCACCAACAGCAACGCAGCCACGGTGGACGTTCTGAACCCCAGCGCTCGCCAGTACACGGTGACCAGCCTCAAGCCGGAGTCCGTCTACGTGTTCCGCATCACGGCGCAGACGAGGAAGGGCTGGGGGGAGGCCGCCGAGGCTCTGGTGGTCACCACGGAGAAAAGAGGTAATGATGATGATTTTACAACTAACACATTAGAGTCACGAATCTCACAATGATTTTATATGTCTTTGCAAAGTGAAGCTGCGTGTTGAGCGGACAGGAAACACAGTAACAGTCAGTTCCTCAGAGCAGACGCAGGTGCGTGAGCTCCGTAATGACTCGACCGGTGGAGAGCCTCGCTAAGCCTCGCCCTGCGCTCACTTCATTTCCAGTGAACAGTCCAGTTAGCAGATGTGCTTCATGAAGGAGCGTTTGTGCCCTGTGGGTGTTTATCGGAAGCGCTCTGATGCAGTTGTGAGAAACGAATAAGTCCATCTGCTTCCCCCTGGAGGCACGTTGCAGATTGTTTACTCTGCAACTTTCATTTCCCAGCTACTTTTCATTCATCAGAGTCGCACACTGTTGTTGTTTTTTTCCTTCCTTGTCTGTGCAGTGTAGCTCATGCAAATGTGAACAAGCAATAAACAACTTTTTTCTCGTTTGCCCGTCCTTACTTGTCTCTTTGTTACCTGATGTGTGTGTGTGTGTGTGTGTGTGTGTCCGTCCCTCCAGCTCGTCCCCAGCCCACCAGCCGTCCCATGGTTCCTCAGAAGGACGTCCAGGCCCGCCAGGTGTTGCTGTCGTGGGAGCCCGGCAGCGACGGCCTGTCGCCCGTGCGTTACTACACGGTGCAGCTCAGAGAGCTTCCTGAGAGCAACTGGACCGTCCACTCCGCCTCCGTCAACCACGAGGCCTCCTCCTACATAGTATCCAGGTAATGCTCTCTAGCTTTTTGGGGGGGGTTTTTTGCAGCAGATTTGTTCTCTTTAGAGGATGATACTAAATAAAACAACACTTTATCTTCTCACAGTCTCCACTGCTACATTCACTAAATATTCCCATGGCTCTTGTTTACTTGGCAAATAAGCAATATCCTCATATGGATGTTTCCAGGGTATTACAGTCTGCTGAAGGACATAAACAACCGTATAAACTAGTCACAAACATATAAGGGAATTAGAAATGACGCTCAGCCGACGCAGCAGACAGCATTAAGGACTGTGTTCAGCTGAAATGTGCGCCTTGTAGTTTGCTTGTAAAGAAACATGTAGCTCCCGCGGCGAGACTACATTTCTCTTTTGATGTCTGAGGCTTAAAAAAAGGCTTAAGATCCGGCGCTGTAGTTTATCATCCAGGTTGATGTGCTTCCCTATGCTTCCTCCTCGTCAGGCTGAAGCCCTTCACGTCCTACCAGTTCAGAGTAAAAGCCACCAACGACATCGGGGACAGCGAGTACAGCGAGGAGAGCGAGGCCATCACGACCCTGCAGGACGGTAAGAGAGATAAAAACCTCCTCATTCACAGTTTTAAAAAAAGCAGCTTGATCTTTAAGCAGCAGTTTGACATTTTGGGAAATATGACTTTCTCGCTTTCCTTTGACTGATACTCCTTTAATATCTGTACGGTAAACACAAAGTCACAGCCAGCAAGCAAGCAGCAGATCGGCTTATTTTAGCAGAAAGACGAGAAAAAAATGGAGGATCTGGAATCAAAATACCTACAAAGCTTACGTATATGTTTGTTTGGTCCATTCAAGTTCGGCAGCGATGTGCTGTGGTTCAGTGGGGAGTTATGTGCAGAACTTCTTGCCGTGTCCGCTGGTTTCCTGGCAACCTCACTGTGGTGACAAGACTTCAGGAAGTCACTGCAGCCAAGAAAAAGTCCTGCACATGACAAAAATACACATATTTCCTAAAGAAATCAAAGCAAAATGTAAAACCTTTTGTGGCCCCAGAGAAGGCTGGATATAATCTGGTGAATTTCCTGTAGTGATGTCACTCAGTGGCTAAATTGCATTATGGGTAATGTTGCCAGGCTGTAAAAAATCAAAATCAGCAATGTCAGAACCAGAGTTATTGACTTTTTCATGTCACGCGTTCTACTTCCTTTTCAAAACCATTGGGCCTACATTACCCACAATGCAGCTTGGCCACGGAGTGACATCACTGGAGAAACAAAAGACTTAACTCTACTTTTATCGCGTGTGCAGTTTTACCTCTCAAGACCTGTTAACCCACTTTAATGTGTAAACTAGGAGTTAATCTTCAATTTGGTGATATTTTAAAGCAACTGTGTTTTAAGATCTTTGAGAAAAGTCTAAGTTGATAAGTAATAAAGCTCTTTAAGTCCTTATAAAATGCAAATTAAATTATTTAATATACGTGTTAGTTAGTTGATACTATTCAAACTCATAATAAGCATATAAAAATATGATGTTTTTTCAACTGACTGTCATTAAAGATTAGGAAATGATCCCCTTTTGTTTTACTTACGTTTTACCTGACTCTTCAGAAATCGTCCAGGTGTGATATTAACCTCACTCACATCTGTATCGCTGTGAAAAGACTGTGATGTCTGCATGAATCGGCCCGTTGTAGTGGAGCAGACGCTGCTGGCGGAGGCAGCAGGTGATGTCATGTGTGCACCATCTGCAGTCACCATGAGACGAGAGGGGCAGCGTGAAATCCCTGGCAAAGGTTCATCCTGCGGCTGTTTAACTTAACTAAAAGAGGAATGTTCTCTCAGAGCTGCTATTTTTAACTCATCCGTCAGCGGTTCTGTTGTGTGTTTATGCTCCATGAATGCCACTGCACACGCTCAGATTAGGGCGTCTTGAATCGTGCACATTTTCAGCTCAATTTAGCCCATTTTTTTTTCTCTCACTTTTATTGCCCCAGCGCCCGACGAAGCACCCACAATTCTCTCCGTGACGCCACACACGACGACGTCGGTGCTGATCCGCTGGCAGGTGAGTGGAAGACGGTTTGTTTTATGTTTCATTGTCTGCAACCAAAAAAAATAGAAAGTGGCCTGTAATGAGAGGCCGTGACAGCGCGCAGTGAAGGCCTGTACTTACCGACTGGATGCTGCAGACTTTTACAGGCACCCTCACCTGAATTAACAGGTCATATAGAGGAAAAACAGGAGGCTCCGACCCGCAGTTTTACTTTTATGGAGAACACTTGTAGAGTTTATAAGGACAGAGAAGTGCTTGTTTCCTCTGCCTGCCTTCTTCCCTCTGGCCTCGCTCCCTCGTGGGGGATTTCTCTGTGTGACTCACCTGTGGATGAGCTCAGAGTTCTTTCTTTTTTTACTGTAAGTCTCCTCAGTGACGGTAAGTTATGGACAAAACACAGGGTGAGGAAATGGAATTATAGACACAAGAAACAAATGAGGAAAAAAGGTGCAATTAGCCATTTATATGACCTCATTAAAACTGGAAAACTGGGTCACATGTGGTACTTTAAGCTAATTCTGGACCTCAGTTCTGTAGAGACATCAGACCTGAGCTCCACATTTGTTGTTTTTCCCCCCTCACAGCCCCCCTCCGAAGAGAAGATCAACGGAATCCTGCTGGGCTTTCGGATCCGGTACCGTGAGCTGCTGTACGACCGCCTCCGCAGTTATTCTGCTCACAGCATCAACAGCGCGTCCACCTGGGCCGAGCTGAACGGTGAGCCATCAGTGCAGCTAACATGGAGGATTCAAGTCGGTTCGTAACACGAATACGCTTTGCAGGATCGCAAACAACACGCTGGACTGTGAGTTAATGGAAATAAACAGAGACGAGCGCTTGATTCTGCTCATCGGTTGATTGATTTGCAGAGATCGTGCGAGCTTGCAAATCCATCTTCGCCAGGCGTTGAACTACGTGCTAACACGGAGGTGCTGAACCAATTAGCATCCTTTTGGGAACTACTGTGAGCTGGAGACGGAGAGATTCTGGTTCTCCGTTCCCATCTGTAGAAATTAATCAAGGACAGAAAGGACAGCAGTGGCGTGTCCCCCCCCCCAAAAAAAGCCATTTCTCTCTCTTCCGGCTTTACCTCGGCAACGTTTCATACAATTACCCGACTCTGTCACGCTTGATTAGCGCTCAGTCTGTCTGTGTCAGCAGCACTATTATTTCTGTCAGAGGGAAAACTTTCACAGACAGGCCCTATTCTGTTCCCGAGATCTGCCCGCTGGTCTTGACACTTCACAGCAAAACATTTCATCTTGTGATCAGGAGCTATCGGCTGCAAGCTATTATTGGTTTACTCAGGAGCTGCTGTGTTTCTGCTGCTCTGTGTAACTTAAGCCTGTAATTTTGCTCTTGTTGAGTCATTGCGGGGCTCGCGGACAGCTATGATCACAGTGATTGTGCAGGGTTTTATTTTCTCTTCATGACGGGAGTGATGCCCTTCTGAACAAGGAAAATATTATACTTTGGACACTAATACTATTGTCTCTCCGTTACCTCCCTCCTCTCTCCTCTCTTCTCCTCTCCTCTCCTCAGCCCCCTACAGCATCCGGAATCTGAGCGACTCCACCATGAACCAGTACGAGCTGGACAGTAAGTTTTGTCACATCTCCGTCTCACACACAAAAAAACACACACACACATGTGTGCTCAAGGATTCGAGCCCCAAACTAATTAGGTTTTCTTTCTCCTCTTTCTGTCGGATCTCACCATATGTCTCGAGTGCCCCCGCCGCCTCGAATGGAGATACAGAGTGTCGAGCAAATTGGCACAACATTTGGCCGCTTAGAGTCGCATCACATCGGTACAAACACTTCTACCGAGGCCAGCGGAAGCACTCTGTGTACAGAAATTCTTGGACGCCGATTACACGAGCTCGCAGTCCAACACAGTCCAACACAGTCCAGTGCAGAGTTTATTTGGATAAACACCACAAAAGCAGAGGGGCCGCATATTTCTCCTGTACTCGTTATTATGTGCAGCAGAAGCGTTCAGTTCCCAGCAGCCCTGTAGTGAGGGATGGTGGGCCACCGGCGAGGGATCGATGACCTCTGTGGATAGAAAACATGGGGTGTTGGCGCAGTTCACCGTTTGGTGTTAGATACACGTAACTCCTAACTTCATACATCTGCTTGTTTACTTCCACCGCAGAGCTCAGCAAACACAAGCGCTACGAGATCCGCATGAGTGTTTACAACGCCGTGGGAGAAGGTCCGAACAGCCCGCCGCAGGAGGTGTTTGTAGGGGAAGCAGGTACGTACGGCTCCTGACAACCTGTGTGTTCAAGTCATCTCTGTCAGGAGCATGCAGGTGTGATCTCGCTTTCTGAAATCTCTGGGATTTTCTGTTATAGGTTGAACAGTTTAGGGTGTTTTGGCTCAAAGCTACAATGCCGTCTGCCTTCTCGAGCTGCCGCTAATGATTATTCAGCACTGATTAAAAATGAAAGATTCAGTCATGATCTATTCATCCTCACGCAGATAGAAAGTCAGGTGATGTTTTTTTAAGTCCGTAAAACATTTCTGAAGCTTCACAAAAACAGTGTTGTTGATTCTAAACTGCTAATCCAAGTCTCTTTAATCACAAATTGATTTGAAAGGATGTTATTTACACCCTCGACCCCCAATTTAAGACAGGATCAGCGCTAACACAGCGACAGTGAAGCTGCAGGATATTTTTGACATCGATTAATCATTTAGTTTAAGAAATGTCACAACTTTCCGAGAGCTCAGATCGACGTCTTCAAATTGCTTTTTTTTTTCACAAAGACTTTTCATTCACTGATAAATGACAGAGAAAAGCAGCAGATCTTCGCATTTGAGAAGCTTTAAAAATTACTCAGACAATGAATTGATTGAGGTAATTTTGTGCCAAGCGACTGATTGTCTCATCGACTGATCTACTAAAAGGCTGCAGCTCTGATGTCAGTATTTTTACTGACACCAGAAGCTCAACCCGCCACTTAAAATGCATAAAAATGTGTTTTAATGTGTGGATCATGTGTGTGATGGCCTCCCAACAGTGCCGACAGCGCCGCCTCAGAATGTGGCCATTCAGTCTGCGACAGCCACCCAGCTGGACGTGACGTGGGACCCTCCACCGGTGGACGCACAGAACGGAGACATCCAGGGCTACAAGGTCAGAGTCTCCAGCAAACCCTGCTGAGTGCCAACACATGGAGACAGGAGCGGCATAATTATCAGTCCCCTCCTTAATAAGACAACATTCTCCTCTGTTTTCATCTTACAATACAAGCATTTAGATGTTCTTGTTGTTTACAAGCGACTACATCCATTTGCGGTTAATCACCATTAAAGGCACATTTTTACACTTTCAGCCGAGCGCTGTTTTCCAGAGGGGCTCTCAGTGAAAGGTTCACTCTGCTGCTTAAGAAAACATTTACAGGGAATAAAATGAAAGCGCCTTCCCTTAAGGGATCTCGAAATAGGACTGAGTTTTATCGAAGCAGAGGTAGCTCTATTCCCTAAACGGGCGTCTGTGGAAGAACATTAATATCTATTTATTGCCTCTCTCATTCCACGCAGGTTTACTTTTGGGAGTTCCAGCGAAAGAACGAGACGGAGCGGCTGCGGACTCTGTTCATGCCCGAGGGAGGGGTGAAGCTGAAGAACCTGACCGGTTACACCACCTACATGATTAGCGTGGCGCCCTTCAACGCGGCCGGGGACGGACCCCGCAGCGCGCCGACGAGGGGACGCACTCAGCAAGCAGGTACGCCTCGCCGCCAGACACCAATAAATATGCTAATTCTTCACCCGCCGTGACTGAGTGCGACAGTCAGGGACTGCTGCAATCAAGCAATATCGTAAAACAAATATTTCTGCGCGTAATGAACACATGATGGAGAGGCGCTGAGGAAAAGAAGACAAGCTGAAGACAAACGAGTTAACAGGAAGACATGACTAAAGCAGATAGATGAGAGCCCGCGCAGCCGTGTTTGTTCATTTGTCATGTTTATGCGCCAGTGGTGGTGGTGGTGGTGCTGATGTGAGTTTGGAGAAAAAGCCTCAGAGTTTTTCCCTCAAAGTGGATGAGTCACCCATGAGGAAAGAATTTGTTGCGAGGATGATGCTAATCGTTGCTGTCAGCATGCCAAACGATGTTAGCGGAACCACACACTGAGCATAAGTTCCTAATCAGCAAACCCGCTCCAAACTCATTTGCTGAATCTCCTGTTTTGTCTGAGAAGTAGACGGTATGGAAACGCTCCGAACGAGGCGCGCTACGTCTACACACCGTGCCTCGCTCTGTCTTTCTTTCTTTCTCTCTTAGTTTGTTTGTTTGTTTCTGTCCCTCTCTCTCTCAATTTCTTTCTTTCCTTCTCAAACCCCCACGTGTAAAAGAGGAAATCACATTTACATTTTGGTGCATTTTGGGTCGCCATGGCCCCTATTTATTAATGATGATGATTATATATTTTATATAAAGGGTTAGTTTGTCCTCCCACACAAACTCTGCACACATTTATCAGTGGAAAACCTCAGACAATTGACAATTTGCCATCCGTCTGTTGACCTCTGACCTCTGTTTCGCTCCAGCTCCCAGTGCTCCCAGCTTCATCCACTTCAGCGAGCTGACCACCACCTCCGTCAACGTGTCCTGGGGCGAGCCCACCTTCCCTAACGGCATAATTGAAGGCTTCCGTCTGGTCTATGAGCCCTGCACACCGGTGGATGGTAAAGCTCTCATTCTCACTTGTTACATTTTTCTTCTCTGCTGAAAGAAAACGGCTGCTGGCTTCACTAAAAAAAAAGCTTCATGCACCCGACAAGATCTGTTAGGATAACCGACTGAAACACGTGTAAAGAATCTGACTTTTGTTTCAGATTCATTTTATCTTGTGGTGTGCATTTTTCCTGAGCTATCTGCTAACACCATCACCCTGACTGTGACAGCTTGTCAAGCTTTTACACATCTTCAGTACCAAGATGTTAAACATATTTCCCTCTACTAATTCCATGACTGCGTGTGTGTGTGGAGTGTGTGTGGAGTGTGCGCCCTCACTGCCTGGCCTGTGTAAGACCTGCTCTAAATGTGGTTTGTTTGTCTAGAGTCCTCAGTGGCCTGTCCCGACTGTCTTCACTCCCCCTCCCCCCCAGGCGTCAGTAAGACAGTGACGGTGGATGTGAAGGGGAGCGGCCCCCTCTGGCTGAAGCTCAAAGACCTGGCCGAGGGCGTCACCTACAACTTCCGCATCCGGGCCAAGACCTTCATCTACGGGCCCGAGGTGGAGGCCAACATCACCACCGGCCCCGGAGATGGTAACGGCCACGATGTGTGTTTATGAAAAATGTTTAAATCTTCACTTTGATTTCTTTGTTTCAATACTTTATTGTTTTCCTCCCTCAGGAGCCCCTGGACCCCCCGGAGAGCCCTTTATCACGCGCTACGGGTCGGCGCTGACCATCCACTGGACCAGCGGGGACCCGGGGCGCGCTCCCATCACACGCTACGTGATCGAGGCCAGACCGTCAGGTGTGTGCATCAGACCCGTCCAGATGATCTCAGTCGTAACGCTCGCCTTATGTTAGCTCCCTCGATAGTTTGCTAAAGGAAAGTGGTGTAAAGTGTCAACATCTGCCGCCCCGGTGTCTGTGTCACTGGTATTTTAATGGGTTATTGATCGCGGCGCTGCAGTTGAGACAGTTGGAATCAGGTTGCAGGTGTGATTGACAGGCCCGGGCAGGGTTGAGGTGGTGATGGATGGGAGGTGACTCACAGGGAGGCATGTGGGTGAAACAACTGAGTGAGGCGCTGAGTGCTGGATTTGGATGATTAGTGGTGCTGACCCCACCTGCACACAGATATTCCACTAGTTTTGCAAGATCGGTTCCCTCGACAACCTTTAAAGACGGACTGAGATGAGTCTCTATGTTAGGGGCATTTTAAGACATGTAAACATCAGAATATGCCTCTCCAACAAGCAAAATCTTTTTAGATCTCCTACAAAATAGTTGGAGACCAGTTGTATTTTCATACCACCGTGTTTCTGTCCTTCCTCGGGAGCTATTGCTTCTTATTTGTGGAATATTCTGGTCCAGTGTTGGTGTTGTTATGACGTCCAGGTTGGTGATATAGAAACTCAACACAACCTCACAAATCTCCCCTCCTCCCTTTTCTCTTATCCATATGCTGCGAGCCATAACTCTCAGCAGGATCATATAACAGGACGAGTGTCTTTGACTCAAGTTACATCAGCTTCTGTAACTTTTTGCAAAAACGTTCAGAAACATGACATGAACCCGGAGGCTTGTTCAACGTGTGTCGACCCCGTTAGAAGAGTCAAACTTTGCATTGATGTTTACAAGCAGCGCTGTATGTAATAAACGGTCTCTGGCTGGCTTTTCTCAATGCGAACAGCGAGCCATATAATATTGCTTCATTTTGAAATACGGCCATGCCGCAATTTACGACGTAGATTTAGTTGCTGTAAATTTAAACGGCGGCAGTGAAGCTGATGGATTGTGTAATATTTGTAGGAATTATGAATTACCCTGAGAGCTGCCAGCCAGAGCGAGGCCTTTATATCATGCAAACAAACAAACGACCTGTTTCCAAAGATGTATCTGCATTGTTTGAGTGATTAACAAGGTCGTCCTGATGCCCCCCAACGCTCCAGAAAATTACAACTTAAACTTTGATTACAGATGAGGGATTGTGGGATATCCTAATCAAGGACATCCCCAAGGAAGTGACATCACACACGTTCAACATGGATATCCTGAAGCAAGGGGTCAGCTACGACTTCAGGGTAATCGGCGTGAACGACTACGGCTACGGCACCCCGAGTCCGAATTCTCCGTCTATCTCTGGTGAGCTTTCGTGTGTTTGTTGTTCAGCCGTCGCAGAAAATGTATTTTTTAACATCCATGAATTTTCAATTTTTCTGTTTTTTCATCCAGCCCAAAAAGTGGCGCCGTTCTACGAGGAGTGGTGGTTCCTGGTCGTGGTGGCGCTGGTCGGGCTCATCTTCATCCTGCTGCTGGTTTTCATCCTCATCATCAGAGGACAGAGCAAGAAGTACGCCAAGAAGTCAGAATCAGGTGAGTGCACACCAGCTGCCCAGTTTAATGGGGCACTTATTATAGAAGCCGTGTACTCTGTACCCCCCTCCGGTGGCACGGAGGGTAAAGAATCTGATGACTTGACTCTTTCTTATAGAACAGTAACACTTCACGAGGAGGATTTAATGACTTGTGGTGTTTCAAATACCGAGCGGTGAACTTGGAGTTAACTTCTCTGAGAGAGCGGTGAATTCCGATTTTGAATGAATCGTATAATTGACTGAGTAGCGGGGGGAAACAAAAAAGGCAGAGAGGCAGGGGGAAGCAGGAGTAGGGGGCATACTTGTTCATTCATTGCAGCCCTGACATCAGCGGGTATTTCCCTCAGCTCAGCACTTCTGCCATGGCTGTTTAGCTGCCAGGCAGGGGAGGGGAGGGGGGTCCCTGCGGGTCACTGCCCATCTCTCTGACTGACAGAGGAAAAACAAGAGGCTCCTTCTCACTCCAACACAAAGACGCTCTCAAAGCCTCCGTATCCCCCTCTAGGAATCTGGCCCCGGCCACTGGACCTACCCAGCGGATTTTTTCTCTTCTTCTGTGTGTTTGCGTAACCACCAATTGACCTCAAGTAGCCCCGGAGCAACCGTGGAGGTCCCGGCCCTCGCTGCGGTTCCCCCATAAGTCTTAGGTTGACTTAAAGTGTTTTTAACCTGTAACTCGGCCGAGCAGCAGCGCCTCCGATCATTAATCTACCATAGAGCGGCACCGGCGAGGCTGTCACTCTCAGTTTACAGTGTCGGCTGTTTGATTAATCATGAGGGACAAGCTGGAGTTCGGGGGAAGCTAAATAGTTGTGTTATTGCCTAGTCATGTGTGATCCACGGACAGTGTTTACACACAGAGGCACCTCATTTATCATATACTGAGGTATTTTGTACATACGTGTCTCTGAGCTCGCAAACGTTTCACTTCTACTCGTGAACTGAAGGTTCACTTCTTTGTCGGTGCATGTTTTTATGTAGACGGAGGTTGTGAGAAACAAAGGTGCAGACATGATGCTTGAGATTTGGAATTGAGTCAGACTTAAAGGAGCAGTTCGTAGAGTTAGCCAAGAAGATCAGTTCAGTGTAATTCCACAGTTAGCAGGCTGTTAGCTGCAAAACACTTGGAAACAAAATCTGCCTGCAAGAACCTCTAAAACTCTCCAAATCCTCTTTCACAGAGGAGGGGAAAAAAAGCCCTCTAACACCCTCTAACATCTGCCTTCTGTCTTCAGTGGGACGGGTTGTCGATTTGTATTCAGTCCCAGGTCCAGTGACTCTGCAGTAGTCAACAAATATTTATAGACTTCAGCTCCGATCGGCGGCGATACAAACACGGAACCTGGGTATACACGTTCATATTCGGCCCCTTTTTATGGAGCAAATTCTGTGATGTGAATTGATGTTGAGTAAGCTGGCAGGTGTCTGGACTCCTGCGTCCTTGTCTTCCGGTGCATGACATCGAATGTGACACACCAGAAAGAAAACTTTAACACAAACTTGTTTACTGGAAAAGGTGAAGGAGTAGATTACATTTTTTTTTTTTAAAGATTTAACCAAATTTCTGAGGAAGAAACCTGCATATACACATAATTTTGGTGTAAAACTTATATAATAAACACTCCAGGCTGACTGTTCCCCCTGTTTCAAGTCTTAATGCTAAGCTAAGCTAACTAATTGCTGGCTTCAGTTCTGTGGTATCGATCTATATCACTTCACAAACCTGAGAACTTGAGACTTCAACTGGTCTTGATTTACTTTAAAGTCGAAAGCTGCTGATTTAGTATAATTAACCCATGTTCACCCTCTGAATTTAAAGGTGAGACTAGTTAGCTTAGTTAGCCTCGCTGCTAACAGTTTGGACTGGGAGTGTTGGTCTTTACGTCCTCATTGTGTTCACTCACTCTCTCGCTGATCGAGTCACTGATTGGTTCCATCCGACACTAACCGCGCTGTCCGTCTGGCCTGTGGTAACACAGTGTCTCTGTACGTGTGTCCAGGTAACAACTCCAACTGCAACGCCCTGACCCACGGCGACATGGTGAGCCTGGACGAGGGCCGCTTCCCCGCCCTGGAGCTCAACAACCGCCGGCTGTCTGTGAAAAACTCTTTCTGCCGGAAGAATGGCGTCTACACCAGGTCAGTGTTCCACTCCGACAGCTTTTAACCTCAGAATATTAAAAGCGTAGATGATTTATTTATTTTTTTTCCAAACTAGGAGCTTATTTTAAAGTCATAAATTGAAATCAGCATATGGTAAAATAATTGGGTTATGTGTGGAAACATAGCCTCATGCCTGAAACACTCTCCTCCTGACGACTTGGACTGAAACGCACCATTTCTGCCATATTAGAAAAAAAAAAAAAGCTTCACATGAACTGACTTGCTGGTTTCTCTTCTAATGAGCTTCTGTATTTCAGCGAGTTCTGGCTCGGAGACGTGCGGCGTGCTGAGATTGTGACCTTGTTTAAAGCCAATCACTCTGACTGACACCTGCGCTAAGAACACTTCAGGGAGTTAGAAGTCCGACTCCGGATCCGACTGTATACTTTGCATTAGATCATTAGTACCTGCGAGAGGCGGATTAAGAGGCAGCTGCAGTCATGTCGAGCATAGTTGAAAGGTTTTTATGGCAGTTTGTCAGCGGCGACTGTTATTCAGTGAGGATATTATAGCATTCTGAAGGAGACAGGTGCACTCGGAGAGGAATTAGCCTCCTCCGTGTGTGCAGTCTGCACGGCCATATGGTGAGGAAGGTGCATTGTTTCGTGTATGAGAATGTGTGATACGGGAGTTTTTCGTGCATTTGTATGTGTGCATGTGAGCGTGGCCTCGAGGACAGATCAAAGCAGGTCCGGGTCTTTGAGGCGCTTCCAGGCAGCTTCCTATTATGTCTCCTGCTCAAAGGTGGAGGGGGGTTGGAGACCGTGAGTGGAAGAATGCACAGATGCACTCTCAGAATCAGCCGTCTTTGAACTCGGCCCAGAGCAGAGAAGCCCGAATCCCAACACCTGAGCCTCCGATTAGAGATTAATGCCACATCTTGATCTCCGGGCTCAGAATACCAAAGACGGGATGAAGTCCTCGGTCTGGTAGCGGGATCAGAAATCAAACATGTTCGTAATCCCACTGTGTTCGCTCTAATTCGGAGGTGGCGTCGGGCAGCCGGATGCCAGTTACGGGTGATTTTCAGATGGAGATTTTCTCTGTTTGTCCAGAGTTTAACGACTGGGGCAGATACGCGTGATGGTAAATTCAATCAGCTTCACGGGGAAGTCAATGCAGCTCACTTTTGGTGACGGACAACTTAATCTGTGGCTACTTAAACTGTCAATATGCCTTTTTAGCAAACAAGGAGGTTAAACTTAATGCTGAGAAGCTTTTAACAATATCTGTGTTTCCATCTATTTGTGTTTTGTGCACATTTTGAAGTTTCAAATCCGAAAAACTTCCTCAATTTAGTAAATGTCCTCACTTGAGATGGTTTTTGCGTTTTTCCAAACCAAGTTAATGCATTTAAAGGGAGATGTCAACACATTTTTCCAATCTATAGTAGAGTGCATACCTCCGCCAAGGCCTAAAAGTCCTCTTTTGTGCCTGGCCACCTAGAGATCCATGCATTATTCCCTGAGAAATGAACAAAACATGTTGAAAAACATCATATCTGGCATCTGGATCCACACCAAAAGTTAATGGGGTCTGTTCTGGACTGAGATGCGTCCCTAATAATCCAGGTTTCGTGGAAATCTGTGTGGTAGTTTTTGTACCATCCTGCTGACAAATCAGTAAACAACCCGAACGACCAACAAGCAAAATCTGCTTGACGGTTACACCCCCTAAAATCTGTCTTTTGTCTTCAGTGTGAAAGGAAACACTCTGCATTCACTCCCGGGTCAGATGATTTTGCTCTTGCAGGTTTTCATCGACTCCGATCAGTTGTGATGGGAACTTCTCCCCCGGGTGGACACGTTGATACTCACCTTCTTTTCTTTCAAGCAACTCTTAAACATTTCAGTGGGAGTGAATTCAACAGAGAGACTTGAGTCAGTGGCCTCCATGTCAGCGCCCAATCAGTGTCCGACTGGTACTTCTTTTCCTTCTTCACTCCTTCCATCATCAGCTCTGGGAAAAAAGAAAAAAAAAAGAAAAAACGAAACATCTGATTAACTATACTTGAATTGTCAGTTTCCACGGCATGTAAACCTCAAAACCCCAAACGTGTTTCAGATGATGAGGTTCAACATCCAGAAAATCGTGGTTTCAGCGCTGCCACGGTGAAGAGGGGAGGATTAACAGCGTCGCTCCTGTGTGGCTTTGTATCAGCCTCTTTCTGTAGTTTGAAACCTCCTTTGACACGCTGGTTTGGGGTTGGAGGAGGTCCTGGTGAAGTAATTCAGTGTAGATTAACATGGTTTTAAACACTCTTGAGTGACAAAGCTCTCGAACACTTCAGACATGTTAATGAGTCCCCACAGGCGATTGTAGCGGGAGGAGATCCTGATAATGAGCAAAGACTGGGGGCAGATTTGATTCCGCCCCCCCGGTACTCATTTCTTCCCTCGATGTAGTACCGACTGAGTTTAGCTGCGAGACGATTAAGTGGACCCTTCTCTATCAGAGCGAGGGAGCTGATAAATAATTTACGCCTCACTCGACAGTGTATGAGAGTCAAGGAGAAGAGGTGAAAGTGGGCCGAGCTTCTCAGTGTTTTTAAACAGGCAGTTTATCATAATGTCCCAGCGGGCTCCTCGCAGTAGCATTTCTTCACTCCGGCCTCGGCTCTTTTGTCTTGCTCCGCTATAACGGGGGGCTCTTCTGCGAGCACTGCTGAGGAATGCAAGTTGGTAAAGGTTACGCCGGAGAGTCCTCTGGGAATAACAGTGCAGATAGAAAATCCGGAGCTCCGATCGAGACTCCGCTGCAAAGTTCCCCGCATCTGAGAAAAAAAAAAAACATTTCTCTGGGGGAGCTGATCCTCGGCCTGTTATTGAGAGAAGTCGAGTCACATTTACATTTATGTAAAGCGTTGTTGGATATCGAATTATCGGAGGGGATATTGGATAATGCAAGTCAGAGCTGCCTCGTTATGAATTATTTTTTTTTATCTTACTACAAAGCTGACCCGGCGCCCGCGAGCTCAGAGTGCAAACGGGTTTAACGATTTATCAATGAATCAGTCGAAAGATAGAAAATGACTCAAGAACAATGAAGCAGAATGCATCATGTTTGAACAGCTGTAGGTCAAATAGAGCAAAATATAATCACAATGCAAAAATTACTAATGAGGTAGAGCAAGAAAAGGAGAATGTTACGATGCTGTGTTACCTTGAAGCTCCAGAAATGTTCTGTGAACTGCGAGGCTTCCCCTGGTTTCGCTTCAGTGTGAGACGTTGAGTAGATTATGATTATTATTTTCATTTTTTGGTTGAACTTGTCCTTTAATGTTCATATCCCTCTCTGCATGTAACACATTGATCTCGGCTCACGCGGTTCAGCTCGTTCCAAAACAGTCAATATCACTGAGAAATTCATAAGTGATGTTTTTTAATCTGCTCTGGAGTTTTCTAAAACGTGATTTGATAAAAATCCATCACACTGTTACACAAAATAAGATAATATTCTCCTTTTCCTTCTGTTTCTCTGCCAACATTTGTTCTTTCTCACTGCAGTTACGTCAGTTTACATCACATCATTGTAAATTAAATACTTTCTGCAATCCGTTAAGTGCTTTTTAAAATTATTATGAATATTTAATGCAGCTCTGATGTGTTTAATACTGTTGTTGCATTCATAACTCTGCGATCACATACGAATCAAATCTGTTTAATGTGACGTGCAGCTCTCATCACAGCCGTCCATCCTTCGATCCACAAATCATTATCAGAAAGTAGTGAGCAGTTTATGAAAGTGCTGAACATCCACAACACAACGCTGCCACACAGATTAGAAAAACCCTGTGGATAATATAAGCAGCTCTCCGTTGTACACGTCTCAATCCTCCACTCAAGTTAAGTGAATTAATCTTGTTTAATATAAACTCATCGAAGCGTAATTAAATCACAGCTCGTTGTGTGATTTCCCTGCGGAGTTTCTTTCTTTTTTTTCTTTTTTTTTTTCTGGAACACCACCCCTCCTGTGAGAACTGCTGGATCGCACCCACAACATTTTTGAAATGCTTTCAAAATATATTTATTTGGAAAAACGCGACTGTGGTTTTTAAGATTTTTTTGACGTGTGTGTGTGTGTGTGTGTGTGTGTGCTCACCGCTGCAGCAGCAGATCCGCTGGCGGCCGACACTGTGTTCTGGAAAGTCAACAGGAGTCAGTATGTCCCAGTATTCTCAGCCAAACCAGCACCAATCAGCAGAAACAGATGGGTGTTTGTTCAGCAGGACCGGGGGACAGTGGAAAATACGGAGGAGCTTCGGCACCGAGAGCTTTTTTTTTTTTTATTTACTTAAAGAAGCCCTGACTGGAGCGCACACCATTTTAGGAAATGTTTTTCCCAGTATTTCATCTCTCTCTGCCCTCGTTTCTCCTCATTCCTTCCTCCCTTTCAGCTCCTTCAGTTCACTCAGCAGAGCGCCTCCACCCGCTCTCGCTTCACTCCCCCCCCTCCTGAAGGATCCTCCTTTTTCTCGCTCCGTCCCATCGCTCACACTCTTTAAACCCACATCTGACTGTCATATTTGATCGCCGCCGCACGCCGCTGACAGTCTAATCCGCGGCATCGTTCATGTAGAGCTCTGATAACATTTGCCAGAGCAGAAACCCAAAGGCTGCCGTTTATTTGATGACCCCTCGAGCGCTGCGAGGGTTCAGTTTATAATTTAGTCACAAGGGCCCCGGTGGTTTGACATTCCTCAGCCCACGGAGAGGACTGAATCAGGGGGAATTATTCAGTCCAGGAGAGACTGGCTGTAGGCAGCTATCTCATGAGTGTCCCATGACTCTCATCAGGCTGCACTCCCACACACACACACACACACACACAGTGATACATGTGAACTTGAAAGGAAGCGCTTACTGAAGTGTCTGATATCAGAATGAAGGAGGTCAAGAGACACTGCATGGCTTCATCTGCTTGTTATCAGAAACAGTTTCAATATGATTCCTGAATGCATAAAAAGAAGGAACTTTCTCAGATCTGGCAACATCGCGCCCCTGAGGCTTCGATTAGCTTCATGAGATGAAGAAATACAGTCCTGCAAGTCAAGTTTGACTAACAGATCTGTGAATTTGAAGCCTTCTAACATGTCAAAACACAGCAATCAGTAGTCATAAGAGACAGAATTAGAATTTCTTCAACATTCAGCAATAGATTCTGATTCAAACATCTGCTTTCTGCTGCACTGGATCCATTCAAGTGAACGCTGGGGCTGCGTTTTTTTTCACACAGAGTATCAAAGTATCTATCAATCGATCTACAGTCAGTCTGGATGTGGCCTCAAACTAGATTCAAACTAAAGATAATGTGTCCGAGGCCACAAGGACACTCCAGGAACAGTTCTGTGTAAATATCTGGTCAGCTGTGTTTACAGTAAAACTCCCCGAGGGGCAGCTCGGCTCGCAGACAGAATAACAATGAATAACAATCCATTAAATGTATACATACATACACAATTAGACACTTAAGTCCTTATGTAGGTTTGCACCCGAACCATTACACAGACAGTATCTGATGGATTCAAAGACCTCAATGCAAATGAAGCAGACTGACTGAAGGTGCTGCGTGTCCGACAAAATGACCCGAGCTTCCCCGAGTGGACTTTTTTTCAGAGGTGAACGTCGGGAGGTCAGCGCTCCAGATAATACCTGTAATAATCTCCACCACGGACGACTGCGTGGGGATGTTTACCGTGAGAACGTTCAGGTCAAAGCTGAACGAGGAAGTCAGTCTGCAAACTGTGTCGGACAGTTTGTGTCCTCTTCCGTGTAAATTTGGCTAATCTGGGTTTTTGTTTCAAATCTGTCTGATTGTCTGACTTCATGATTTCTATCAGATCACCTGCAATTAATTGGGTACAAACTACAAAAAACAATCACTTAAACGTCCAGCTGATTTCAAAAAGTTATCATGAAATGCTAAAATAATCAAAGGTTCAGTGAAATTCTTTGTGTAATGACAACGAGCAGCTGGATCATTCAGAATTATTCTGTTTTTATCTTTTTTTTCCCCAGATCTCCTCCCAGACCCAGTCCGGGAAGTCTTCACTATTCAGACGAGGACGTCAGCACCAAGTACAACGACCTGATCCCTGCAGAGAGCAGCAGCCTGACTGAGAAACCCTCCGAGATCTCAGACTCACAGGTGCAGTAGCTCGTCTCGTATCTTGTCTGGTCTCTGTATGTGAACTGTGATCTGTCTGCATAAAGTGTGTCTCTGTTATATGTTTGTATCCGTCTGTGTGTGCACACCGTCACCTCCTTGAATTCCTCAGGAATTCAGCTTTGGCTTTGTCAGCTGCACAGTGTTTTGTGTCGGTTCGTGCCGTCCTCATGGTGTCCTTTTACCCCATCGCTCACCTGAGTGCATTCAGCCTGCGGGGGGTCATGCGATACGGCTATAATGCACAAGGAGAGATGAGAGATTAACGACTCTGCTCGCTGACGGCAAAGCAGTTTTTTTCGGCCGGGCGGTGACCTGTGGAGAATGTCACTCTGCCGACATCCACCTGCGATCCAGGCCGCTGCTCTCGGCCGCAGCGCCGTTATGTAACACGGCGAGGACAGATGCTCTTTGCGAGATTGTATTTTAGCACCCCTTTTTGCATCTCACGCTTTCCTTCTAAATGAACTCTTCTCACCCTGCTCTCCTTCTGAGGCTGAGCCGATCCTCATTAGCGTTGTAAGTAGTCTGAAATCAAACCTCTGAATCTGTGCTGGATTTTTATGAAATCTTGCTGCTCCAGCCGGGCGGCCTGTCAAACTATCCTGCTGGATGTTCGATTAATGAGGACGGGGTCAATGAATATCGTCTCCTTGGCTCTGCTTCTCTGGTAGAGCTTTAGCTTTAGCTTTAGCATCGTAAGTAGTCTGACAATCATCATTTCTGAATCTGTGTCACATTTCTGAAGTCCTCGCAGCCGTCAGAACGTCTGACTCGTGGGGTTTTCTGTGCGCTGAGCCAAACTGCTTTTGCCCAGTGAGCGAGTCCAATTGATAAACTGTGACTTCCTCTCCGTCTCTCTCCATCTTTCCATTGATCAGTCTTGCATGCCGCTGACACCCTCATGTCTCTCATTTCCTGACTTTGGTCCCGAGTTTTCCTTCATCCCACCTTGTTCTTTTTATCCGACTGGTTCTCTGTGTCTGATCTGTATATATGTATATATATATATGTGTGTGTGTGTGTGTGTGTTGTTTCTGTTTTTGTTTATGTCCCCTCCTGCTCTGGCGCTCTGTGGTTTGGGTGAACCATCTTGCGGTTTTGCAGTCTGGTTTTGATCCTAGATGAAAGCGTCGGGGGGGGGAAGTGGTCCTGAATTCCCCGTGCTTTCAGGCTTCCTTCGGTGCTTCCTTTCATCTAGGAATTCTTTTACTCTAGGCATTTCCCAAATTATCTTGGAACATCTCTCAGCTAGATAGGTCCCTCGTGTGAGTACCGCAGCCAGAGCTCTCTCCCCACCTGGCCTTATCGGGACCCGAGACCTGTTTGCAGATCAAATGAAAATCTCCCGACAATGAATCACTACGGACAGGAGCTTTCGCAGCACGATAACATCCCCTTGAATGAATCATTTCGTCATTTCATCACCTGCCCGACATATCTACCGCTCGCACTTGCGTGTTGTCAAACATGGCCCCTAATGCAGCAGCCGGCCCCCCTCCCTCGGCCTGAGACGCCGACGCCGGCCTCTTGCCACGCTGCCCGTTGGAGGAGTTGATGTTGGCTTTGATGGGCTGAAGCACACAGAGACCTGCCTGTTGCCCCCGAGGGTTTTCCTCCGTCGTGCCCCTGACAGGCCGCCGTATCAGCGCTCAGTGGTGCTTTCGGAGAAATTCAGGAATGCTCTTTGAAGTTTTATTGAGCGGATAACTCTGAGCTATCAGTATGACATTGTGCTGTCTGTCCTCTTTAATCCCCGGGGGAGTGCACCAGCAGGTATAAGTTGACTATTGTGCTCCTCCTCAAGAGGAGGATTTGGAGAAAGCTAACATTGACTTGGCGAGGAAACAAGGCCACCGTCGCTGCTCGGCTCCCCCCGCAGGGAGGGCCCTATTGACTTTGAGTATGGACTTTTTCATTTTCCCAAAGTTGTCTCTGTGGCACCGCCTTTGTGTGTCATTTAAGACCGAAACCAGTCGAAGTCAGACGATCTCATCTCTGAGTCAGAGATGGATTGCAGATTGTGCTCTCTGCAGAGCGGCATTCCTCAGGAGAGGTATGAAACGTCTTGCTTTCTCTCACATGCCCTCTTTCTTTCTTTCTTTCTTTCTTTCTTTCTTCCTCTGTCACTTCCTTTCTCCACCCTTTCTCTCTCGGTTGCGTTTCATCTTGGCTGAGTCTCAAGTGAGAAAGCTCTCCGTAATGTTTGGATCGTCTCTAGTGACAACAAGTCGCTGTGATGTCATGTCCCCGGATAAAGGAAACTTCTGACCGCAAAATGCATTTTTTTGTTTTATCAAAAATAATTTGAGGCATCTGTACGTGACGGAGGGTAGTGGAGAGAGGCAGAAATAGTGAGCGAGGAGAAATTTAGCACTCATAAAGTCCCCAAAACTCCAGACGGGCGACAAATTAAAGACGCACGGAAACACAATGAAAGCACATGTTTCCATTACTCTCAGTCCACCAGTCTGGGACGCCGCTAATGCCCAAGAAAATCCCAAATCCCTCGATTATAGTTGTTTTGATGAAGCAATGTACATTATAGCGGCGAGAGGGGATTGGATCCTCGGAGGAGACTTATCCCTGCCTTGATGACAAAATACAACTTGACTTTGATGCAGCACGCTTTCAGCATGCGGCCAAAAAAAACACATCTTCCAGTTCCTGTTTGCCTCGACCCAAATCTTTTTCCTTTTTTTTTTCCCCGACACAGAAATCGCTCCACACACACAAAAACACGTCTCCTGTGAATGTCTCCGGACTTTTTAATCCCCCTCCAGCCTCGCATACACTGTCATTGTCTTTGTCTCCGGAGACCCCTGCTGTGTTCACTTCATCAATGAGAGTGACACAGACATCCTCCTCCCCCCGCCTCTCTGCAATAATCCATAACTCGAGGACAAAAGGCTGACCCACTCGGTGGTATTGGGGTATGCATCAGTTTTAGGTTGGGGGATGGGGGGAGCCGTGCCTGCCTGGAGATTATTGTTTCAGTCTCATGCCCTTATATAACCCACAGGAGGGTGAAATTCAAAGGTATTCACGAAGCATTTGAAAGGAAACACTGAAAGACAGACAACCTGTTCGACCAGCTCAGCATCCACCGCCGTCCCACCAGACTGCAGAGCGGCAGGAAGACTCCTCAGATCCTCCTACAGCTGAAATCACTCGTTTTTCATCTTTCTTATTTATCGTTTAATCATTTATATACATATATATATATTTTTTATGATGTAGCATCAAGGTGACTTCAGCCATTTCAGCTGCACAATGATAATGAAATTGCTCTTGAATCTAGAGCACAGCATATGTTTCTTTTTCAGTTCGACCCCTCCAGGCTGAGGTCAAAGGTCGAAGTTAAAAAGTCGTCTCGACCTTTAATGCACATCAGTGATCGTTCTTCTTTGTTTCTCCCTCTCCCACGTTGTTTGTCTCCCTACATTGTTAGCAGTTGTAACCAACTTTATCACGCTGATGATAAAAAATTATCATTATTATGCTGATGATAAAATAAACTGCTGTCAGGAGGTTTCACCAGTTAATAGGATGGATTTCTTAATCTCTCTCTCTGCCTAATTTAACATCATAATGATGAAGAAATGTTTAATAATAGTCAGCGGCGGGCCGCCGTGTGTCTGTCTTACATGTATCCTCGCATAAATAAAGGTGCCGTTTCCCCTCGAGGGCTGAGGTGCAACGCTGCATTTCATGCCTTAAGTCTCTTTCTCTCACAGCATTCAGCTCCGGTAATTAGCTCGTAATGAGTGGAAGTAAAGGAGCTGTTTCACGGGCCGCGCCGCCCCAGAGGCAAGTCGTCAAGCAACTCCGCCGTAGGTTCCTCATTTGGATCCCTGAGTTATCTCTGTTAAAGACTGGCGACAAACCTAAAAAAAAGGAGAGCAGATTGGAGCGGTGTACTCCTGCATGTAGAACATTTCAAAAGTCAGAACATCTGCTGCGCACACTTCCCGGGCCGAGCCGGAGCGGCCAAGGACTGAGAACACAATCCACAGTGTCAACACTTGGTCTGCGCTCCCTCTCTCCCACCGCCACACACAACCGGAGCGGCGTTTCATCTCTCGCTGCGGTGTTAATTCTTTCAGAGTGAGGTAATACGTCTTGAAGTGGCTCAGTGTGTCCTGTTGGTCCACTGTGAATGGATCTTATTATTGTGTTGTTGTGTTGCTAAACACGCCGGCACGACTGGAATGCTTTTCAACGCCGTTCGGCCACAAGTGTTTGCTAACGGGCGACAATATTAATAACGGACAACAAACGGCGGCGTGACACCCCGCACACTCGTTTATTGAGAGGGACAAGAATATAAAGGATAATAAAAGAAGAAGTATGAGCACATCAGTGGTCGACTTCTGAGTGTCGAGCCAAACCACGCTGTGCACAACGTCTGCCTTTGATTCATTTGTGGAAAGTAAAGAGTCGGGGGAGGAGGAGGGGATCACTTTCCTTTGTTTAGGAACCAAAAAAAAGCGGGAACTCTCTTATTTAATTCAACACAAGCGTTGTCTGTTTGGACATTTATAAACTCTGCTGACAGCTACAAAGAAGAAAAGCTTTTATGTAGGGGTTCAGCATAAGAGGCACACGAGGGAAATCTGAGCCCGCTGCCATATGTATCACATATGTGCCGCCGTGCCGTCTCCGGCACCGGAGCTGGGCCGGCGTGCCAGCAGCCGTGTTTCTGTCCGAGGAGATGGAGCATGATAATACGAGAGATGATGGAGCCTTCAAACTCTTACAATCATCAGCTCCATCTCTGTAAAGGACAGCTCTTTGTTGCTTTTACTTTGCACCTACTGCTCTTTGGGAAATTACCCGGTGACAGTTCTGGCAAAGTCCGCTCAGCACTCGTTCACCGCGGGCCAGGTGATTAATCACAGGCTGGCCGGTCCAATTGGCATCTTGCTTTTTTTCGTGGTAATTAGTTGACCGCGAGCGGATCCCCGCTGAGCGCTCGATGATCACATTGCTTTTTTCTTTCGTTTGACACGATGGAATGGTGCTTGACGTGAGTACAATAGCTGGGTTTAAAGCCCGGTCTGCAGCAAGCTGGAGGGTCAGTGACGGGAATGTGCCGCCATTTCTTTCACACACGGCGGCTTGATTGGAATTTAAACTCACTGAAAGACGGGAGACAAAAAAACAACTTCCTTCCTGTTGAAACCAAATATTTTACTATGTTTTTCTTTTTTAAATGCACTGCACGGCCTATGTTGCTTTTTTTTTTTTTTAGCTGTTCAGACCATTCACACAGAATGTCACAAAGGATCTGTACATGAATAACATATCTATGCTATTACCATCGTCATAACTGGGCCATTTGAATCATTCTGTTATGGTGATGCACTGTAAAACCCATTGTTTTGTTCACCCATAGGAGGCGCTGGTGTTTTCATATGGGACAGGTGGCCTACATACACTTCCACTGCATTTGGTGAGGTTCCTGTGGCTGCCTGCTTTGAATGTTTTGTAGCCTGATAGGTGACTGGTTCCTATTGCTAGTCCCCATCCAGTCTTCTCCCCCAGAACCCCCATCATAGGTTTAACTGTGCTACACAACACAAACCCCCCCCTCGTCTTGTTGGCGTGGTGCAAAGACCCTGAACACATAGACACATAGTCTGACCCAGAGACTGATTGGTTCTTAAGTTCCTGAAGATAAATTGACCTTTGCCATCTTGTGTTGATGGTCCGTTTTACAAATGCACGCTTTCAGTAAACAAGTCATCTTTCCGTGATTATGCTTTGACCATCTATGGTGTCCATTTGTTCTCGTGCTGTGTCGTAAATGTATGTGTGTGTGTGTGTGTGCATGTGTGTGTCGTTTAGACGGGATTGATTGTGAATCGATGACTTTGCTCAGAATAATTCAATAACTTCATGTTCATTCACATTTGTAGCCTCAGCATCTCTAACTGCTCCACATGGAAACACTGCAGGCTCGTCCCACGCCGACTCCATGAATCAACGTCTCCTCTTTATTTTTCTTTGCTTCGCAGGGCAGCGACAGCGAGTACGAGGTCGACCCCAACCGACAGAAGACCCACTCTTTCGTCAACCACTACATCAGCGACCCCACTTACTACAACTCCTGGCGGCGCCAGCAGAAAGGCATATCCCGGGCACAGGCCTACAGCTACACCGAGTCCGAGTCGGGCGACCCGGAGCACTGCGCCCCGCCGCCGCTGCCTCCTCTACCTCCACTGCCACCACAGCTCAGTTCGCCCAGCCCCCAGCCTCAGCAGGCCCAGGGTCAACCCCAGGGTCAGGGCAGCCTGTTCAGGCCCAAAGGCAGCCGGACTCCCACCCCCTCCCAGCAGAGCTCCAACCCCCCCAGCCAGCACAGCACCCTCTACAGGCCCCCCAGCAGCCTAGCCCCCGGCTCCAGGGCCCCAATCGCTGGCTTCTCCTCCTTTGTGTGAAAATTCTGAGAAGGACATCAAAGTTCTGTGGAAATATCTACCCAACCTGTGTTGAAGGAGAACATAGCAACGCGTCAGCAGTCGGCTCAATCACGTCATTCACGCCTTTCTTTTCTCTTTTCATCAGCTTTTATTTTCTACGCGTCGTCTTTAGTCTTTAGCCTGGATTCGTGCGGAACAAGACTCTGAGAGTGTTTGGAGCACTTTGTATTGTTTAATGTGTGGAAGTGTGCTTTGATTTCTCTCACCGGTTGATACAATACTCATCGATTCACTTTTATTTTTTTTGCTATTTGAACTTTTTTGCATGACTTTCATTTTCCTCCACCTTTTGTTGTCACTTTTCTTTGATCACATTCAAATTGATTCTGTACAGGTCACAAGAATCTTTGAAAACAAACACATATAAATATATATATACGTACATATATATATATATAGTAGATGTACTGAGAACACAAAATCAATTCAGTGCAGATTCTGCATTGATGTGAGACTGAAATAACAATATGAGGGAGCCATATTGTGGAAGTGAACGGACAAAGTGTTTGGACCGGATGAACTGGATGTAAAAACAAAAAAAGAAAAAAAGGAAAGAGGGACATAAAAGACAGATGTAGATGTGGAATTCATGCCAAATCGAACAAAAATCTAATGTGTTGGCCGGGAGACTTTTTAAAACGGACATTTGGCGAAACAATCACGTGTTTCCATGGAAACAGCTCTCCGGCCTAAAGCACACAAACGCACGAGGGGAGTCGGAGGACATTTTTGGCCGCTGCGGGTCGGATGTCACCGACCGCGCTGCGCCTGAAGGATCCTGCAGATATAAAATGAAATGAGTGTATATCTGTTCAAGTGAAAGTGTTGATCGATCGAAGATGCCTTGATAGAGAAAAAAAACAAACAAACAAAAAAAACACTTATTTATGATATCTGGCACCAGTTGTTAGCAGACTGCTCACGGTGACCCTTGACTGTGGCGTCGCAAGCGGCTCGCCTCGCACTACGAGAGCCTCCTTTTAACTCCTGACGGACGTGGGCTTGTGTGTAAATTTGCATCACACGACCCGTGTTTTTGTTTTTGGTTTGTTTTTCACCCTTTGGCTGGCTCACATATGCACACATCAGTCTCATTCTGAATATATGTCTATGGAAAAATGCTTTGAAAATCCGATGTTAAGAGTGTCAAACTGAGGCAGCCGGGGGACGTTCACATGTGGGCACAGCTGCTGGTTCTGCTACAAATGTAAACAGTGTGATTTTGATAAGAAACAAAGAGGGTTTTTTTTTTTTTTTTGTTCCTCTTCCCGGCCCGGCTGGTGTAACTCTTCTTCTCTGTCACTGAACACTATCACGAGGCAGCGCTGGGCCTGCGCCAAGAGATGATGTCATTAAAATGCCTCACCTCTTTCCCCTTTTGTGTAATCAACCACTCTGTACTATTACAGGTGTGACTGTACTGTCCCAAATGCAAATGTGTGTGTGTGCGTGCGTGCGTGTGCAGGTGTGATGACACTTCGTCGTGCGTAAGCTTTACAGATCATTCACTGTGTGTCTGGTTATAAAGAGATTGTCCTGCAGCAAACTGTAAACCTGCCTGGAGTGGCGCCACAGATGGCCGGTACCGTCCGGCCCGCCTGCCAGGCGCACTCATAACGCTATAGTGAAGACTCAGTGGTGTGTTCCTAGTTTCCATAGTTCCAAAAAAAAAAGAAAAAAGGATAAAAAATGTCATCTACTTTTACTTTTTCTCTTTCTCTCTCTCTCTCTCTCTCTCCGTGGGGTGATTTCATTGTACGCAACAAAACGCTTATCATGCAGAATCTGAATGAATATATGATCACAGTACATTTCTGAAATAAATTATTTTTGAATGTTAGCAGGTCTGGTGCTCAATTGCAAAGCTGTCTTGAGGGGAGCTGGGTGGAGGTGAAGGAAATGACAGTAACGCTCCATGTGCACACTCTTTATTCATGTCGCTGGAAGAAAAACACAAAGACAGTCGTCCATAAATAAAATTTGATCTTTGTTCAATTTTCGGCAAAACCTACATGGACTCGGTAGCTATAATTTAGTAGCAGGTAGTCACTTCTCCTCACCATGACCACGGTTATAAATGGCCTCCAGTTGTGTCACTCAGCGGCTTTGCAGTTGCATTGTGGGTAATCTAGGCCAGGTCTTGGAAAAAAAGAAGACTATATCGAATAAAAAATAGTCCGTACCTCAAACTATCCATAATGAGTCCACTAATGCTACCCACAATGCATTTCAGCCACTGAGTGACATCATCTGAGCTTCCTTTGGAGCCACGAAAAACCCATGTATTTATTTTTCGACCTGTGAACACGCCTTGATGTGTAAAAGTTTGTGGAGTTGCCCTTTAAGGGTTTTAAAGTCCCGCTCTAAAGGAGGATAATATCACAGGGCGGCAGAGGTCTCGCATCTGATAAGCCGTCTGATTTGCTCAAACTGGACCTGCTGGTTCTGAGTTCTTCTTCTCATTGATAAGAGCAGCGCACACTTTGCATAACGTCACTGCCCCTGCAGCTCTTTCGCTGTTACGAGTCAGAACGCTGCCTGAAAACCAGGTTCCTGAACATGTTTAGCTCCCAGGGTGCATCACATCACACAACGCACCTTTTACCTTCAATGACACGTCACAAACACGTCCACGGAGCTGTATGAGTGCTTTCTGTGAGCACATAGGTGGGATCTGTCGGTGCCTAATGATTTGATTAAATTCCAGCGAGGTAACCTTGTTGTCACTCAGGGCGGCAATAAATTGGATGAGTGAAGGTGCTGTGAAATCCCGTTATCTGGTTACATATGTCCCCTCCTGACTTTCTTCATCTTCCCCTGCACATCCCAGATAACCACCATTCATCAGCTCATCTCCTCCTCGGCTGACTAAACCGGCACCGTCAGCCCATTACACCCATCAAACTGAGCACAAAGTGAGTCTCGCGTGTGTCGAAGGGACGAGCGATGTGTTGGAAAATTTGGGGGAAAAGTGACTCAACTAACAGATGCATCCTCGCATGACAGAGGCACATGTGCAGAGTCAGATGGATGCTAATTGGATCACAGTCGACTTGATCCAGGGCTAACCTACTAAACACATCGGCAGGAGAAGAGAGGGGGAGATTAGATGGGAGGGGATACAACAGGGAATTGGAGCGAGCGCTTCCAGGGCGCTAATCTCTCTCTTTTTTTTTTTTTTTTGAAAACACATGGGAAATTTCTCTCTCTGACAAAGAAATCACAGACGGGAGCTGAAATGACCACTTCCCACTGTCTCTCTTTCTCTCTCTCTCCCACAGGAAATGAGTGGCAGAAAAGAGTGAGCCGGTGGTCTCCGGTTTTTAAAAAAAAAGGGAGCCCAAGGTACTAAATAGCGCTGATGAGCTTTGAGAACCCACAGTCGGAATATTAAAGGATTCAGACAGAAGGTGCAGTTCAAAGGAGTCTGAGACCCTGAATTTAATTGCCTCATTTGTGAGCTTCACTGAGGGTGGTTGGGGGATTTGAAGAGGATATACTGGCAGTCGGAGAAAGGATACTCATTTGCGAAAGGGGATGTTCCCTGGGCGCCTTTCATGAAAGCCTCTCTAATGTACTGTTTGGTCGACGCTTAAATTTGTTTCTGACTTAATGTGCGTCTGGGGGGAATGAGCACGGGAATGACCGGAGCCATTTTTTTTGGTACGTCCCTTCGCTCCGGCCAACTCCAAAGTTTTTTGTGGCTCAAGCGAGTTTTACTTGAAGCGGTGTGACATAAATCGCTGAAATTGTTGGACGCAGTGATACTCGGTCTCAATTATTTCACTCCCTGCTGGTTCGTCCAGTCTGACAGAGCGGGTCCTTTGTGTTCCCAATTTTCTTACTGCAGTCTTTTTTCCGAGCTGTAATCATTACGTAACGTGTAACACAAAGCCACACAAGGAAGCAATGACTGAATGAGGGGCCCGCTTCAGGGTAACACGCCATGAAAGTCTTGTGCTCCTCCGTACCCCTCACTGAAGTTCTGAAGGACCCAGACAAGCTTCTCATAAAGCTCCGTGCGCCGCTAATTTGGTCTGAGGCCTGATGATGTAGGCGGGCGAGTGAGGCTTTAACAGACAGGTGGGCGCCAGCGGAGCAACGAGAGTTCACACCTGAGGACCAGATGACCACAGAGGCGCCAGGCTCGGCTCCGCGTGCACGAAATTGAAGGCCATTTTTAACGTAATCTGAAAATTGTCAAAAAATAATTGCAGAAAAGAGCACCAAGTGTACCCTAATTACCTCCACGGCTACGACTCAGTAATATTATAAATCAAAACGCCCCGGACCTTTAATTATAGTAATGGGCTGCTGTGCAGTACATTTGCCCCGAATGCTCCGAGTCATGAGTGGGAGGAACATTAAACTGCTGCTGGATTTTATGGACTCTGCTCACACTCAGGCTGCTCATTTATAATATTTAGGAAGTGTTATGAGTAAATAAGTCATTCGATTAACACACGCAGCTGATCAGAGCATGGAGAAGTCGACTTTAGGTGCAAACTTCTGACATATTCCCATCAAATCTGCTTTTATCTCAGGAACAAAACCAATACATGTGAGTTAATGAATAGCTTCAGCAGACGCAACAATGCAGCTCGCCTCGTCTGCATGGGTCAAGCTTTTTTATGGGAAATACGCCTCTTTGCCTCTTTGTTGAGAGCGAGATGAGGGGATTGATACCACGCTCGTGTCAGGAGGGTGGATATGAAGCAGAGACTACACACAGCGCTGAACGATTCGCCTGGATTTGTTTAAAAAAAAAAAAAAAAAAAAGTTGTGGTTTAACAAGGTTGCAGTTAGTTCTGGCTCTGCTGTTAACTTCCTGGTCTCTCCACTTGTTTTCTTGGCACAACAAAACAAGACTGCCTTGGAAACCGTCCAGCAAGAACCAGCAGAGTGTCAGGTGCTGGCAGGTGGATTTTCTTTTCCGTTCACCTGTTTCCAGTCTTTATGTGAGCCAAGTTAACCATTTCCTGCCTCAAATCAATCATTTAATTTTGGGGAAAAAAAGTAGTTGCGCAGTAGTCGACACAAGATACACGATCAAACTTCACAAGTCCAGACAAACATGGCCGACAAGTCCGGCCTAACTAAAGATGCAATTACCTGAAAGGAGAGTTATGAGAGCTCTGTGAGGATTCAGTTCCTGGGTTTGGCGAGCATTAAACGTTGGGTGTGTTGTCTGTTTTATAACGTACTTTCACAGGCTGATACTTGATTAGTTTTATGAAGAACTGTAACTTTCTCCACTTGAGAAACAATCTTTTAAATCGTCAAACCTCGTGTCTAATTCATGGCACAATTCAGCCGAGGTCAAAAGATTATGCGTCCGTCTCTAACACAAAGTTTTTCCAAACTAAGGTCCATAATCTACATGGTATTTTTCTTTATTTACATCAAACTTTGCCTTTTGTTTTTACTTGGAACATTATCTTTAAAATGGAGGATTCATGGCACAATTCGCGCAGGATGAAACAGTTTCTTTTTCTCTGCAGGCAGCATGTGTTTAGAGCTGTTTATCGGCCTCAACTTAACTCATTCTGCAAAACTTCAAACTTTTCTTTTAAATTTGAGAGTGTGTTATTTATCTCAGAGCAGTCTGGAGGTCTTGTCTCACCGCCATTAGTCCTGGACTGAAGTCTCTGAGGGGGTTTGGGGGAGTTTGGGAGCCCCACCAAGTTGAAGTTCTCTCCTTTTGTTTGGTGTTTGTGTATAAATGGAGCTCTGGCCCTTTAAACCGCAGCAGGAGGTGGTGCTCTCCGGCGGAGGGAGGGGAGGAGAGGGGAGGGGAGGAGAGAGGGGAGGCCGGGGGAGGAGGGCCGCTTTGTGCGCCACACAGATGCGAGGTAAACGGACACTGGAGCAGCAGCGCAGACGGGACCGTCCTGCCGTAACTCTCCTGCCGAGGAACCTAAAGTGAATGTAGAGACGCAGAGACTCCTGCTGTCCTCCTCCTGCGCACTGGAATATAAACTGGAACTTCCTGATCGCTCGGGACAAACAGAAAGGTAACACGTCTCCTCCATGTGCTGTTGGATCACACTTTCCACTGAATCTGTGTGTGTGTGTGTGTGTGTGTGTGTGTGTGTGTGTGTGTCGAGCAAACGGTGTGAAATCTGCATCTCATTTGAATGTCAAATCTGGCCTGTGGACAATCAGCGCCCGGCTGTGTCCTTATGGAGGGTCAGGACCGAGCCTTCTGTCTGTCCTCAGTTAACACCAGAAGAAGAAGACAAACGCCAGAAAACACGAGGGAAAGTCACCACTTCAGCTTTAAAGAGCATGTAATTAGAGTTAAACTTGTGATTTGCTTTGATAAAGTTTTCTTTGTTTCAGTTTTCAGATGTACAAAACTCTTCAAACTTCTTATAAAGTCAGTGGATGCTGAATTTAATCAGTGCTGCTCGTCTGATCGGATCACTTTATTTTGCCAAAGAGCAAAAAATCTCAGTCTGATCGATTCTGAAGCTGCACAGTCGCCTGTTTTAGAGGCCAAAAACCCACATTAAGTTGATGAAAGGAGCCATTAAAGGTGCAATATGAAGGAATTTTAGTTCAAAACATTCAAAAATTAAAGGTAGTTTTTGGATAAAATTCACAGATACATACTCAGAATTGCAATATTTACAATATTAATGAGGTAATAATACAGTATTTTTTTCAAATACTGGATAAACAAGCTGTTCTCAGAAGAGGGTGGCAGGGTCCGCCACATGTAAACAAAGTAAAACAGGATGGGATTGTGTTGTCCTCTCTGTTTGTTTATCCAGTGGTGGAAACAAAGAGAGGTTGTTTATATGGTTTGTTGAGGCATACGAATCGATTGAAACCAAAACTGCGTCATGCACCTTTAACAGTCAGGAGATGCCTACATACAGAAGCACTGTGTTAATGACAAGAGAGGACTTTATTTTTGCGAGGTGTCTTTCTGTAATCGATTATAAAACTACACTTTCGTCTGCTTCAGAAGCCAAATCCACATTAATCTGATGAGAGACGTCATTAAATGGGTTGAATAACGATGAGAGTCGATCACACGTCCGCTCACATCCGGACTAGAAATCACTAATAACTTTCTAGATACTCGATACTGGGAAACTAGGTTGGAGAGCCTCAAATAAGCGTCCTAAATAACTTATTCTCAGCGGCGGGAGCGCACATGGTTTAATCAGAGCAGGCAGATGGACTTATAAGCATCGGTTCTCTCCGGCTCAGAGTTACGTAACATTAATACTGTTTCTGCTGCGGGAGCCCAAAACACAGAGAGAGAAAGAAAAAAAAAAAAAACAAACTCTGGGATTTCCACCAAGAGCTCAACAAACCGCACGGCCACTTTTCCCTTCATCCCTCGCTCTCCCAGGATTCGTCCACCTTCCTCCGCGTCGTTAGCGAGGCGTTCCTGTTGGTGATGACGGACCTGGCGCTCACCTCTCGCGCCTGATGAACCAGGTAACGTGCTCCTGGGTTTTGCCACCGTGGCTGTGTACCTGCCCCGGCCTCGTCCATCATGCCTCTGATTGGAGCCTCTTAAGTGTGTGCTTGACTTTAACTGCACTGACCGTAAAGTCTGCAGGCCCTTTTTATAACTTCGGTTTCATTACTCCTCGCTCATCGGCAGCCATCGACCCTTCGTGTCTTGTTAAACCGCCGGTCCGCACAAAAGTAGGAGGACATATTGACTAATGGGCTTTGCTTTGGTGTTGTCATTGTACGTCTGTTGACCTCTGACCCTCCTCCTCCTCAGCTCTGACACACAAACACGCCCACACCCTGACAACAAGCCATAAAACTGTATTTGTCAGTTTTGCTCGATGGACCGTTTACCCGGCGGTTTATCTGGTGTTGTTCCCACAACATCATAATTAATGTTTCTCCAGGATCGTCACAGTGACTGATTAAAATGTTACAGAGTCCTCAAAAGGAGCAGGACATGCTGGTTGGAAGGGTTCAGTGGAGCTTGTTATTTTCATACTTAGGTTACTTATTTATTTTCAGTTTTTCCTTCAGTCCCTTGTCACAGTTGGTTAGTTTTGAGGAAAAGATCATATTTGGGTTCAAATGGATCCTTTCACAAAGTTTATCAAATGTTAGACAGGCTAACTTCCCCAATATGTGAATTTTTCAGTCTTTCTTTCAGATCTTAAAGGTTCCATATTGCTCAAAAATTAGGTTTCTTGTCTTTTTTAAATTGTTTATAAAGCAGGTCCTGGAGCCAAAGAAATACCGTGAAAGCATCAGAAAAAGAAACACACACAGCCTGTATTCAGAAAATTTGCCTTTGAACAAGCCGGCATGACTTCCGTATAGTTGTGATGTCACAAATATAAAGCCACGCCCCCCTCGCACAGCGATGGTCGCAAGAAACACCGGCAGGGCTGATAGGTGGTTGATGTCTGCTCAGGCGTGTTGGAGCTGACCAATCAGAGCTGACTGGGGCTTTTATTTTGGAGGGCAGGGCTTAAAGCGACAGTGAGTTCAGACACAGCGTGAATACAGGCGCTGCTGGACAGAATGAGGAAAATAATGATTGTTTTGGGATCTTTATTGCTGTGATGTCATTACAAAGGTGTGATTGGTCAGTCGCAGTGATGGTCCTCGAGTAGAGGTGAATGAGCTAATCAAGATTTGTCTTTGATTTTTATAGATCACAGTGTGTTTTAGTGGAAAATGTGGAAACTCGTTGGCTGTTTCCAGGTCTGGTTGTGTCTTCAGGGCATTTCAACTTTGAGAAAATGACTGTGATTAATAGATGACAGTATTATTCTTTCACGAGCTCGTCCAACCCTGTCCTGGAGCGATATTAATTATGTTGTAGGAGCAGCAACAACACGGAGATGTCAGATCGTGAAAAAGAAAAAATGCTGCAAATGTACTCCTTCAAGTCGAAGTCAGGAGAGATTTAGGCCAAGGTCGGCCTCTGCCCGATCATCGTCACGCCACCTTTTTTTCTTTTTCTTTTTTCTCCCAGCATCCTCTTTTCCATGCTGCGTCTTTTCCAGACACAAGCGTGGTGCATTATTACACATCCCACTTCAAGCCTTTCAGCTCCACCATTGTACGTCTCCTCCAGAGCTGCCAGGCAGATATCTCTCCATCAGGATCTATTGTGTGTGTTCGCTGCAGAGTCAGAGGGGAGGGGAGCATGTGTGTCATCTCTGACTGGGCCTTTTTTTGCAGCGGAGGGCTATTTCAGTAGTTGCTCTGGAGGATTCTGCTGCTGCTGCTGCGTAGTGAGGAAGCTGGCTACCTGCCCGACTCTGACTGCGCTGAGGTCATTACAGCTTTATGCTGGAGGGAGGGCGTGCGGGAGGCGGAGGGGGGTTGGGGCGAGGCAGTTTGACTCATTTGCACTCTGTTTCTCATGGAAACACTCACTTCTGGCTGTTTCACATGCAGTCAGTTAAAGTGGAAGGCAACTAATTTGCTTGTGAATCAGCTCGGAGTCGGTATTTTATCGACGTGCATCTGGGGTCTATCACGCGTGAGGGTTTAATGTATGGGATATAAACTTGTTGAGAAGATTTACTCTGTTTCGCTGGAGGCAGACGCGATAACGAACAGTATATTGCATTCTTGTTGCTTCCCAGGGCTTAAGAGATGCCAGTATAAACCGTTTGTGGCCTCGGTAATCCACCCACCTTTATCCCATGCTCCACAGGAGACCCACGGGGAATGATGGGAGAATTACTTGACATTTTGGTCTTCTGCAGGATTTTTTCGGGGCAAAAAGAACGATTGCGGTGTCTTCGGATTTGTGGCAATTCGCCCGGAGCAGAGGTCAGTTTTAAGTCGACAATATAGCAGGAAAATATCACTTTTATTACATTATTGGAGTGGAACTTCATGGTCCCAAAGCCGTGGAAGCCTCCCAATTTCTCTGAAGTATTAATCTCTTCAGAAGTGAAGGAGGTGCAGTTTTTTTTTTTTTTTCTTCAGCTGCTGATACTGGAAAGCACTGAGGCTTATGTTGAACTCCCCGAGGAGAGTTGTTTTGTCTCAGACAATTACAGGATTCACCCCGCCTGCAAAGAAAGCAGCCAGGCCTTTGAACTTTGAGGAGAAATTGTGCCGAGGACGCCGGAGTAATCTCTATAAACGGGCCTTAATGTGGAAGCACAAATCCAACGTTGCGTCAGCCTCAGAGTGTGTTTAACTCTGAACCTTCCAACCAGAGAAATAAATTGGCCAGATGTCCTTCAAATCTGCGTATGAAAAACAGAGGTTTGCCTGTGAAAAAGCCATCATTTAGTCGTGCGGTTCTCAACCTTTGTGGCGCGTTGTCCCTGAAAAACAAGCGACACGGAGTGATTTTCTCCTCCGTGTTTTGTTTGAAAAGGTTTTTTTTATAGAACAAAATTATGCAGTAATCCATCAGAGGAAGCGCAGATTTGAAGGAAACATAATTTGATGTAGACGAGGGATGTTTTCGTTGTTATCCTATCCTGTTAATCATCTCGCAGTCTCTTGGGAACGCGCTGATTTAGTCAACTGAAGCTTCAAGGTCAAAGGTCAAATGGTAAATCTATTTGAAATGGTTATTCTGGAGCCGCACAGTTTGAATGTTGAGGTCAATAAGGTGTCAGCTGTTTAAGGTCAAGCCACCCCCCTGAAAATCTATCAACCTTCAAAGTTCAGGCCTAGCTGGTTCTGGCACAGTGACACCACGGGCCCTTCACCGTCCCAGTCCACAACAATATTTCCCAGCGGTTCTCAGGAGAAGAAGCTGCGGGACGCACCTGCTTCTCAAATCGCTCAGATCTGCATCTGTGTTGTTTACCGTCATTGTGGTGGAAAAATAACCAGTTGGACTGGAATTCTCCTCCTGGCAGGAGACGTTTCACTTCTCAGTAGAAACACCAACAACAACACTGATTCCCAAACATGTACCTCAGAATAACTTTATGTAATAATGCTGTCAGACATTTACTGTGTCACTGTAGCGCGCTGGCATCCCTTTTTGCGACACCTGTTTTATTTCTTGAAGCTGTAAAACCAGTTCAGATGATTATTGTGTCTGAGTTGAAGGCAGCTCTGTGGCGGCTTGGCGGGTTGTTCTTAGGTTGCCAAAGATTCAGAACATCCTCTGTGGTTTCTATTATGAACAAGGACACCACAGAACAGCATCATTCATCGTCGGCTGGCACACCTGTCCTACTCACATCCTCTGGAATCCTCTTTGATTCCTTTTACGTGATCACACAAGCATCTTTGTGTCACACCTTTTAGATTTTGACTTTCCCATGAGGTCCATCAGTGGCACTGCCTTAAATCAGGCAAACCCAGGTCTAATTCTCGTAGTTAAGTCTGTAAAGTTTCCACCTCTGTTGTAGAGATTTTGGAAGGCGAGATTTTGGAAAGAATGACCCATAAAGATCTGCAGCCTCCTACAGCTGCAGGGATCCAGTGGACCCTATTCTGTGTTTCAGATGAGTTTTGTTAATGCAGTACTCCACCGTGTTGCTCTTCCATGTGTTTGAGGGATTTGCAAGACACTACAAGAAAACAATAATCCAACTCGGTGCCACAGAGATATTTTGACTTGCAGTCCGTCCCTACCTGATTGATGTTCATGTGTTATAACCTGAACACCCACAGCTTCTGTTACAAGGTTTTATACCCCAAGCTGAAAGTGAAACTCTCATCAAAATGCAACTTAGGCTTTTTTGCAAATGTATATGAGTCAAACATTCATGTAAAAGCATAATTACAACGAAAGAGGCACTTTTAGGATTTACCATATTTTCGTTTTCAGGTCAAGATCATTTTGTCATTGCAAGGGGCACTTTAGCGATAGCATCAAAATCTCCATTTTTAAAACAGTAAGAAGTCTCAACACAACATGAAACTTTGCTGGTAGCATCACCAGGGTCTCTACACATGAACACCAGCACTGAGAACATTGTTGTACACAGAGTTACTAAGAGGAAAGTTTTTGAACAACTCACGTTAGCAGCAGCTTGTTCTGCTCGCCGTCGTCATGGCAGCCGAGACGCGTCGATCTCAGAATGTGACGTAACCTGGAGGACAGTTCAGGTGGAACTACTGTCTTCCAGCAACAACTATCCACACCAGATCTCACGTGACTTTTCCAGCTTTTGATTTTAGTATTGTTTCTTATATGAGGCTCCTTTTTCAACTTAGAGGTCAATATTGTTTTTCACTAATGACAAAACAACAAATTATCCGCTCAGTTAAATGGAACTAAGCTTTAGGAGCGTTCCACCTGAACTGTCCTCCAGGTTACGTCACATTCTGTGATCGACACGTCTCGGCTGCCATGACGACGGTGAGTGGAACAAGCTGCTGCTAACGTGAGTTGTTCAAAAACTTTCTTTTTAGTAACTCTGTGTACACAAACAATGTTCTCAATGCTGGTGTTCATGTGTAGAGACCCTGGTGATGCTACCAGCACAGTTTCATGTTGTGTCGAGACTTCTTACTGTTTTAAAAATGGAGATTTTGATGCTATTGTAAAAGTGCCCGTAGCACTCCCATTGAAAATGAGCTTGACCCGATAAATTTTTTCTCATTCTAAACATGTATGCATATTATATTCCAGTTCTGCCCATAAATCCCTCGAATCCTACACACTGGACCTTTTAATGTTTCATATTGGTGGAGGGCCCCTTTTTAAATTTAAAGTTTTGTGGAAAGCTGTTAGAAAGTCGCCCTGATCAAACTTGTTCTTATCAGAGTTGTTCAAGCTAGAAACCCCCTATCTCAGGGCCCCAGGCGGACATTTTAAACCTTAAGCCAAAAAAAAAGGCAAAGATATGTTTATAGGCTGATTATTTGTTCACACACACACACGCCGGCTGGTGCTCACTAACATGTATGTTAATTTTTCAGTCAGACGTGTTGAATGTCGGGTGTACCAGTGCTATTAATGAACATTTGTATCACACTTGACAGATTGTTTGGCGCATGTGCAACCAAAACAGTTGCACCCTGGAAACCCTGCATGTGATAAAACATTATCATAACCAGTGGTCATAAAATATGAACAAAATCATGTCTGATGACCCAGGATGACAAATCCCTCAGCTCACCCTTTAGCATAGAACGGTACTTTTTACTAAACCATGAAAATTTCGCCTTAGTTTGTCGTCCCATGTAATTAATTTTCATTGCATCTGATAAAGCGATGGTTGCCGTGTGTGTGTAACTGGTTTTATCAGCTAAACTGTATAAATGAAACGGTGCGATAAGAAACTCTGCAGACGTGCTCGTTTCTTTGTCGTCCATTTCTATCAAAACCCGCCATCCGAGTGCAGCCCCGGCTCTATCAGCTCTGCTGTCTGTAGCAGCACTAATGCCGCCTTCTCTTCACAGTTAAACATTAACCACATATGAGCTGCGTTAAGTTTCCCTCCTCCACTCTCAGCCGCTGACACGGTATTGCTTTTAGCAGACGGGTCACAGTTGAGCAGTATATATGTTGACCGGCTCGTCCGCTGAAAACACACTCAGGGCTGTTGGTGGTGCAGATGGCCGCTCCGGGCCGGGCTTTGGCCTGTTTACAGTCCAGTGAGTCCTCATTGTTTCACGGCCCTGTTTGGACACAGAAACAGGTGGTTTCCCTCTCAAGCGTACACTGAAAAGACAAAGGGGGGGACTGTTGGCGTAGCTGTGGTCACCTCTGTGCCCACTAGATGACAAATTCATGCTGGGAAAGCTCGTTCGGGAGATAGGAACGGTCACATGAACTATTGTGGGCTCTTATCGCGGTTGTCTGATGGTCCTGTGAGAGTCTGTCGGTTTCCCCTCCGAATAAAAGCCTCACACATCTTCCTGCTCCGAGCCCCCAGAGGACATTTCCAGGTCAGCAATCTCGCGCCGTGAAAGGAATGTGGTGAAAAGTCACAATACCTTGATAGATAAGCATCTCGGGCCTTTGTATTAACTGAATGTGAATCACTGTAAATAGTAGGTGTCCTTCGTGTGGGTCACCTCTGAGCCTCGTCCTGCGTGCTTTTATTTTCCTTTTTTTTTCGGTACGTGCGTGTGGTTTGGGCGTGTCGAAAGGGTTTGGTTCCCGTCTTCCTCTGTTCTCCTTTGTTTTTTGTTGTTCTTTCTCCTGCTTTGTACTTCATGTGACACTGCTGGTTCCTTAGTTACGGAGAAATTGTATGCCATTTGGGAACCAACAGGGTGTGTGTGCGCGCCGCATGTTTGTGTGTCAGCAAACAGAGGCCAGCTCTCCTCGTTGACCCTTGAACCCTGTCATGGGAGTTTGAGTGCATTCATGCGCATGTAAACACAGTCATGACAGGCTGTTAGTGTGTGTATGTATTCATGCAAAGTCTTGAAAGTTTGGAAAATACTTAACTTAAATTGCTGTTTGTCATTTTTTGCCCCGGTGTACTGAACTTTTTCATTAAGATGCACCAAATACAGTACAGGGAAGAAGAAATGGTGATGTTTAAATTGTTTAACATTTGAAATTAAATGAATCCTCTCATCAAAACATACAGTCAAAGTTACCATCTGGTGAGATACACAAAGTGACTGTCAGTTTTAAAAATGATGATAAGTCTGGAAATCTTTTGGTGTAGGCGTCTTGAAAGAACTTTCAGAGGCCTCATGTAACGATGTTCTTAGCAATTAACATGTATTAATTACTGTTTCATTGACCTGTAGACGGTTTGTTTAAGTTGTTTATGAAGTTTTAAGTGTCAGATTTTCGGCGTGTCTCTTTCGTTTCCACCAACAAAGAGCAACAGTAGCTAACGTTAGCTTCTAGATGGAGTCCGCCCAAAATAAACTGACGACCAACTTCCAGCACAACACTGAAGTCCCTGTAAACAAACTGCTGTGTGAATCCTGTTAGGAAAGTTTTCCAGGAAATCAAAGTTTGTTGCTTCATTACTAAATCAAAGTATCAAACCAAAGCAGAGAGACGACGCTGACGACGCCTTCAGAGGCTTTCCTGACATAATCAGGTGTTGATTCCTGTAAAGCTCTCACTCTTTGGCACTTTTATCATCTGGCCAACAGATCTGTGTGATGTACCGTCTGATGTTAAGTTGTGGCTTTTCATGTTGTCTGATGTCGTCTGCCTTTGGTGTTTTATTTTGTAGGGGCTACAGCTAATGTTCGTCTTGTTTACTGATGTTTTCTCGATTCATCTCACGCTCAAAGAATGGCGAGAACTATTTACTGCAAGTTGCGAGAGCTCAAAGCGACATCTTCACATAACTTGTTTTGTTGGACCGAGAATCCAACAAATATTCAGTCCTCCGTCCTTTCATTTTAGAAGACGAGGACGGAGAATGTCATGTTATTACTTGACTATCTAAAGTTATTTATCAACTTGTAGCACCTAGAGCTGCAATGATTAATCGATTAGTTTGTCGATTAATTTGTCAAAAAATTCTAGTTTCTTAATTGTGAATAATTACGTTTCTATGAACGTGAACTGGATATCTTTTGGTTGTGGACAAAACAAGCTAGCTGAGCGCCTCATCGTGGGCATCAGGAAACATTTTTTCCAAAAAACAACAACTAATCAATAATTGAGAAAACAGTCGATGGATTAATCGACACTGAAAACAACCATCAGTTGCAGCTCCGGTTGTGTCATTTCTACTCTGACATGAGACGTATCGCCGTCTCAGTGAGCTGAGCTGCTGTAATGAAATCAGTCCTCGTGTGCTTAGCTGGACATTCCTGAAGAGTCACTTCAGGATCTTACACACACACACACACACACACACACGCTTGCTTGCTCGCAGCAGAACTGAACCTAATCACAGTTCATGTACATAAATCAAGCGAGGACACAGCTACGTTAACAGTGTTGTTTACGAGCTCCGGTCTCTGTCTCTGTCCCGCTTTCTGGGAAAACGGTTGTGAATTGCCGTTATCAGCCTGGAGTGGCCCGTGTGTGTGCACCCCTTTGTTTTCTCACTTGTCAGCGCAGGCTTTTGTTGTTTGCCATCTTGTGTCATTAAAGCTAACACACCATGGGGGTTTATTAACTCGTCTTGTCAGTTGAGGCTCGGTGCTCGAGGCCTCGTGTGTGGTTGCCTTCAGTTGGGAAGCCGCTGATAAAAAAAAAAAAAAAAAAGGCCCGGAGCCGTTGAGAAGTTGACACAGTGCAGCGGACGGTCACTTATCTTCCAGTCTCACTGTGAAGCCTCCTGCTGATTTCACCGAACTTTGTACATGTGATTGTGAGCGTGTGTGTGTGTGTGTGTGTTTGTCCTGTTTTTTTGCGGAGGCTGGAGATCGTCACGCTGGTTTATATTTCTCAGGATTTTTTTGCGTCTATGTTGTTTCCCCTGAAGTCTCATTCAGAGCAACTTGTTAGAGCTTCTGACCCTCTTCTCTGTCTGTGGAGAGGCAGCAACCAAATATGGCCAGTAAACTATTTGAACTTGTTAACTGTACTGCGAGCCAATTGTGACATTGGCGTCCCCCTGCTGCTACAGAGCAGTTTGTGTTCCCTCTTCAGTCCTCAGAAGAAATTCTGCTTTGTTTCGTCGTCCAAAGCAGCTCGTTGGACGGTTGCTTTGGCTCGGATCCTGCCCTCTGGTACTCGGCCTGAATGCTGTCTATTTGTCAGCAGACTGATGGGGCGGATTTCAGTGATTAATTAGACGTGTACTCTCGTGTGCGCGCCCTCACACACACAGTACAGCACAGTCCCTCCACTGTGGGCGTAATGAGGGTTTGGGTACATTTCATGCAGGACACGGTGAAAGAACGTCTGTCGCTGTGCTGGCATGACTGAGTGAATCCAATGTGGTGACACCCTCCACCGCCTCTTTGAGGGTGGGTTTCTCTTCAGTGCCTCCATCTGTGCCTTCCCTTCATTCTGTGAAAGTCCCCGAGGCCTTGTTGCTTCACGTGGGAAATGCTGTGCCCCCTTTACATTTTTAATCTCCGGATATTATTCATGCATCGAGAAGAGGAGAGATTTTTTCCACAAGACGAACTCTCAGGAGGGCTCGTTTTTGTTTTTTGTTTTTTTGTTTTTTTGCGTATTTCCTTATTCTATAATTAAGAAATGTGTTCATTATGTATCTGTTTGGTTTGTTTCCCTCTCTGGCTGGAGCGCAGCGTGGCAGCCCACCCTGCGTCTGACTAAACGCTTTAGTCAGATTGTGCAGGAGCGAAACTCTGGAAACAGAGAAATCATTTGAAAGCCCCGTCCTCGGCTTCTAGATATCAGGATTTGAAAAGATTAAAAGAACCACGTGGTGACTGTGTTGCTGGGTGTGCTCGGAAGCTCGGGAGCTCGTGCAACGCGGCAACGGTGATGGAAGATGGATTTTTTTGGAGGCCAGGTGGGAGGAGGAGGCGGTGGGAGGTCGCTTTGTGTTTGCGTTGGGTGGACGGAGGTGTGGCGTCGGCTGTCCTGAGCTCCTGTCACTCAGCGCGGCGGGCCGGTTCAGGCATGCTGGTTTTATTTGCTCACGTCGAACACGCTGCCCTTAATCCTCCTGTGGTTTGTTTCTGCCTGTGTGGCATCGAGGCCCTGGAGGCTGATGCACTGCAGTTTACACACACACACACACACACACACACACACACACACACACACACACACACACAGAGGGCTTGTAGTTCCTGGGCGGCAGTCGTGTTGATGTTTTCCCACCAAGTTGTTTGACTTTGTCACTTAAGGAGGTGTGTTTATTGAAGCATTATACAGTACATGTGTTTTACAGTTGAACCCCCTTTAGAAGAGGTGATTGGGTTCTTTCCCATTCAGTTTGCCTTTTTGTTGGACTGCTGCTGAGTCATTTGACACTAGATGTTTCGGTGTTAAGGTGATACAGACCTCAACATTTCAGGGTGATCAGAACCGTTCACCTCTGTCAAAGTCCGACCTCTTCAGTTTTCTTTCAGCTGCTGTATCTTCATCGAGGACGTGATGTTATTTTTCCAGCATCATCTCAACACTTAAGGGTGCAGAGTTGAATTTAATAGCATCCCTGTGTTGTGTGTGTTACGTCCGTAAACACAGACAATTAAGCTCGTTAAGGCCCAGAGGTTGTTTACATTCATCCTTCCTGTTCATCCTTAAGGCCTATACACATGTTGAACACAGTTATAGTGCATGAGGCATTTTCAAAGGCACACAAAAGACATTTTTTGCTCAAGAGGAACTCATATCTTCACCCTTGGATACAACCACATATTAATATATAATTTATGATTATAGACTCGACTGAGGAGGGCTGTTATTTGTGGTCGGAGACGCTGGAAAGAGCGAGTAATGCCACGAGTGACACCGTCAGAGGACTAGGCGATTGACTCCACTCCTGTTTCCAGTTGACACGTTTCTGTTTTTCTTCTGTTGTCTCACAGCGACTCATTTATCTCATCACACTGAATCCAGATGATATCAACACTTCATATAAAAGGTCTTAATCAGTAGCTGATGATGGAAGTCGCTGCGGTGCGAGTCATCACTGACATGTAGGCCAGTGACAGGAAGCCCGTTACTTATTCTTATATCCTCTACTTCATCATGTCATTTGAACTCAGCACTGACTGAAGAAGTGCTGTGTGAATGGAAAACGGTCGTAAAAAGTATTTACCCGCCAACATCCTTCTCTCCGACGCTCACCGCAGCCGCAAAATTAGCGCGTCCATCTGTCTGTCGTGTTTTCATCACAGCTGATCGGAGCTGCAGTTGATGAATACCTGTGGCTACGGCAGAGTCATCTGATGTGAAATGAATGCTGACTGTTCCCTTTTCCACTGAAGACAAACGCCACGGGGTGTCAGAGTGTTGCTTTGAACCGTGGCATTAGTGGACCTCGACTTATTCGCTTGATGATTTCCAATCTGTTTGCCGTCTTCTCTTCTCTCCCCTCTTCTTTGAATGCTGCTCTGGTGCAACACATAACAACAAACGCTAATCATGCTCCGCGGGGCCACAACTGGTCAAAAAAAACCACCACAATCCATTTTTAATTAGCTTTAATGATAAATTAACAAACACAACAAAGCTGTCCATGATGGCTGTAATGGGACGTTAGGCAGCTGTCGAGGCCCGTGGACATTTTTTAAATGCTGCGTCGTTTTCAGTCGTTCCAGTCGTGTTTTCGGCCTGTCGGGTATTTTTCATCCTAATTTGTTTCTGTTTAGTTGCATCAGGTCGGGAGCAGCAGTGCTGTTCTTATAAGTGTTGAATGGTAACTACAGAGACGTGCAGGTGTGTTCACACGTGTTGGATGTGTTTACAGTGGGAGCGTTACACCTGTGTGGAACAGGTATGTTCCTCGACACATGGCTGGTAGCCCTTTCTTCTGTCTGTTAGAGATATTTTGGCCATTTGTCACACGGTGTTAGCCTCGGGTTTGGTTACCAGATATGAAGTCAAACCAGAAGAACGTGTTCCTTCTGCTACAGAAGAACAAAAGGATAGTTTACAGCATATTTTTCTCAAGCGCTCCCTCTGGTTCGCTCCTCGGGTTTTGTTGGTGCGAAGTGAAGGCCGAGTCTGTCCGCAGTATGAACAGCGTTATTTCATTATTTGGTATCTGTGCGGTGAGTCGAGGACAATAAGAAGACGTGTGACTGGAGGGAACTTTTTTAAGGCACGTGGAAAAAAAAAAAAAAAAGCACAGTGAGATTGGAGGCGCTGCTAATGAGCTCACACCAAGGCTGCAGCTCTGCGGTGCGAGGCCGGATCACACTCATACATAGTCAATGAGGTTTAGTCATTCCCTCGATTTTTTGCATCTTTAATAGTGATAGTTTTGTATTAATCATGCAACAGTTTCTGCGCTTGAATGCTCACAGAAGTATTTAAGTGTAAGTACATTTATAGATTATATATATTATACATCCAGAGCAAATACATAGTGAGTTGAGTGCAGATGCTGCTGATGGACGGGCCGGTTCTCGTTGTTATTTCAGGGCTTTTGTTATCGCCGGCCTCCTCTTCCCCCCGTGGGAATCAGATGTTCGGGCTGGAGGTGCCGGGCCTCACAAAGTAGGGCCAGATGAAGTTTGCCGACCTTCTTTTGTCACAGTGCAGAACTTTTCCATTCTTAACACGCCGCTCCATTGATGAATTGATTAGCGCTGTCGTGGACGGCGCAGGCTGACTCGTATATATTAATTTGCATGTCAATGTTGCCGACAATAGGGTTGAACAATGGAGCAGATTCTGGCTAGTTCAAGGTTACACAAAGCGCAGAGTTTCTTTACTGCTCTGACAGCAGGGCCTCCGAGTTCAACATCATATCAGTAAATGGACAACAGAGGATTTAATATACGATGTACAACAGTTCTGCATTAAAATGTCGACTGGATTTGTTATATATTTTCAGTTGTCTTCTCACATTATCCCAAATGTTTCCAACAGTGTTTAAACCGAGAGAAACACGTCATTTTAAACACACTGTGTTTGAGTTGGTCACCTGTCACTGTAACAGGTGATACAACAGAGAGGAAGGAAGAATGTGACTAAACATAACATCACTAGAACTTTTTAAAACATTTCCTGATGTTTCAACACTTCTGCCTCTCATTTTTTTTTCATTTGAGGAAACACTGAGCGACTTTTTTCCCCGTTCTTGGACATTTTATAGGCCAAACAACAAATCGATTACCCTAGAAATGAATTGCCAATTAAATGAATTAAGTTACAGCTCTACTGTGTGCTCACTCAGGGCCAGACTAGGCAAGAGTTTTATGTATAAATGCACTTCTTTTTAATTAAAATCACGAAGTGAGACTACCAGCTTTGGAAGGTGAAAACAAAAACACGTCATCCATACATAAACTTGATGTCATATTCTACAGAGATCAAGGTAACCAGTCAGACAGTAGTCGTGGCTCTGTAGTTGTTGTGTAATTGCCCTTTACCTGACTCCATGTAACTCTTACGTGGATGCTTCCACCTTGTGAATAAGAGATAGCCTCCAGCTCTGTCTCGCTTTAAAAAATTTAAATGCTGTCAAAAATAAACCTTCTGCAGTAGGTGTGCGCCTGCTGCCGCGTTCACTCCGCAGCAGTCGAGCTGTGATTGGATAAGCAGCCCCAAAGCCTCTTTTTCTGTGTTCACCGGGTGGAAGGAGAGAAAGTGGCGTGGGGAGAGCTGAGGACTGTATGGCGCCTGTGATCCTCGGGATTACAAGAGCGAGACTGAACGCTGATGAGCGCGGCGGTTGTTATGATGTCATTCTGCGCGCATCACAGTCTGCCAGCGACATGAGATGCTCTTAATCATTCATGGCCCTGTCACCACTCGCCTCAGTTTGAGCTGGAGTCATGTGGCACTTTGAGTGCTCGGTTACATAAAGGCTTCGTCACCGGCTGGCACGATGACTCAGACTGTAGTTCTCGACTGAAAACAAACAGGAGAATACTTATTACCTCTTGGGGGCATTTTCAGAGCTCCAACACAAACATGTTCAGCTATACGTGTATGGTTCTGTGTTTGTACTGGCAGCTGTGGCCCAGTCGTATGTTCTGTTCTGCTCTGTTCTGCTCGGGCCGAGATGGAATTTTGCCCCCAGCTGAACCACGAGAGCGTGTGGAGCGAGCCTTACAGGCCGGACTGGAATCCCTGGTCATCATGTTGACCTCTGCACGATGTATGAACAAACACAAGAGCTATGGCCGTATGTTTTTCTATCTGTCTAGACACTGGAGTGTTTTATTACTTGCATTTATTTAAGAGTCAGTCATATATTATCCTCCCTGGATGAGTAAGAACATGCAGTCTGATCCTTACTTTACCTCCCGTCCCGCCGAAATGAATAAAGGAAGGAAAACATCGGATAAGATAATCAGTCAGTCATTCTGTGCAAGGGGCTAAATGGAGAATATACGTACGGGGAACAAGTTTGAAAGGTTGGGACTGTAGATTGGAAACCACTGAAACAGAAAACGTGTTCTGTTTTCAGCTCTGCAGTGGAGTAAATCTATACATTTTCCAAATATTAAAGAAAAGGAGCTCAAAAATCACTCATCAGGTCTTCTTGGAAGAAGAATGCTGATAAACCAAAGTCTGAAACAACTGGAGAAAACCTGAACAGATTTCCCCCAAAACAACAGAAAACAAGAGAGACATTAAGGTTTCCCTCCGTCTTTAAAAGAACATTTACCGCAGCTGCAGTTTTATATGGGGGACATTAAAGTGCTTCTTCGGGTCTTTAAAACGCTCTCTGGGATGTTATTCTGAAACAGCAGAATGCACATGACACCGCCATTCTTCATAACTTATCTTTTTAAGTAGTGCTGAAAGGCTTGAACTGAGTATGACGGGACTGCCTGCAGGCCGTACTTCATCTTTTGTCATGCACCACAATAATGGCGTCTTGATGGTCCTTGGGGGGGTTTGGAAACTACTCCTCATCAAACACTGAAGGGGCCCCGAAAGACATAAAATGGGCCATTTCCTTGAATGACTTAAGGTGTGAGGTTTGCACCTTTTTGATATTTGAGCACCCGCTGACATACTTTATGCAGAGGTTGAATGTCGAGGCACATCAAAAGCATTCCCCTTCAAGCCGTCGCACTATGGCGATTGTCTTATTGCCCTGCATGTGGTCACCAGGAAGGGCTAATCCATCTGAATGAGCTGATCTCTCCATGTAGGGGGACAGGAAAAAAAAAAAAAAATCTTCCTCCGTGTCTCCGGCCCCGGCTTAGAGACAGGAAGCTATAGCTCGGTGGCCTGATGTTGCCATAGAGAAATACAAAACTGTGGGCAGCGGGGAGGAACATATGAGTCGATGAGTTGTCTCGAGTGGTCAGTCACACATTCAGAAGCCTTTTTGTGCAACTGGCCAACGCACAAAGCAAGAAGCAATAAAAGGAGGTTTTAGCTAATTATAGATCATTCTGCTTTAATCTAACCACCATGAGTCAGCTCAGAGGGACTTCCATGGCATTTGTTTGCTCCGCGCAATAATCTTATAATTTGGCATCCAGTTGCTGTTTGAATAGCTTTCGTAACAGAGAGCCCATTCCATTCGTCACATACGAGGGTGTGAACTCCAACTCAGATTGCTTTTACAAGCGAACTTGCAAATAAGCTTTTCAGAGCTCCCATTGTTAATGCATTTGCTGTTTGTCTGGCCCTTCTTTTGTGCCGTCCTGTTTTTTTGTTGTGGAGACACTGCGTCTCCCCCCCCATTAGCAGCAGAAGTACTGCAGGAAAACCTGAATGAAGTTGTTGAATATAGACGATTAAACCTTGGCAGTGGATGGAGTTCAGCTCTCTTCGGGGATGATCTCTCTTTTGAAAGAGGAGAGAAAAAAAACCCCCACAGCACCAGCCTTTTATCATCCATCAAACCCCCCCTCTGTTCGCTCCAGTGCTACAGTTGCCTTTCCAATTGAATGGGTTCTTGTCAGAGATGCAAATGTTTTCATGGGTGACGTTGGCTTTGGAATATTGTTGAGTGAAGCCTCCATTCATCCACGATGGCGATGCGCGCACAGACCCTGGAGCGTGGGCTTCAGCTCCGGTTTGAAAACACTGAGGATGATGGGATCGCTGTCTGGCTAAAACAATCGAGACCCTTGTTAATGTCAGCGACACATGGAGCTGTTGGACTGGATGTAGCGCACAAGTGGGTGTTCTGAACCGCTTCTCCGCCCGGTTTTTGATGTAAAGATCATGTTTCAAGGCTGGAGTCGCTGGTGATTTACAGACAGTTTGGTCCTAAAGTGCTAAGAATGAGCCTTATCATCAGCTTATTGAGTCAAAGATAATCAGCGCAAGTACAAGATCAGCGTGACCTGCGCTCGATCGAGACGCCTCACGGCTTTCCTCATGAAAGAGCCTTTTAATCTGCGACTTTTTCAATCACCGGGGCTGATTGAAAAGCTGCCCATTGATGTGTTTTCGGTGACGGAACAAAATATTCCGTGGAGGGGTGCTCAAACGACTCCTCCAAGGCCGAAGAGATAAAGTCTAAAAAATGAGAGGGAAAAACACAAAGAGCCAGTGGTGGAAGCATTTTATCTGGTGGCGATAGGAGGGTTGGAACAGAGTGCAGCAGAATGACTTTGTGAGCTTCGCTGTAAGTCGTAAGTCGTGCTGAAGAAAATGCTGTTCCACTTCACTCTTTTTTCTTTTTTTTTTCCCTCCCTTCATTCTTTTATTCCTGCCAGCTTGAACTGCTCGCGCACCCAGTATCCTGTGTCTTGCGGGTTATGTAACAGTCAGAGGCCTAAATGGGAACTAAAGCGCAGCGGTGACAGCGGACCCTGCAGCCACTTGGAAAAAAAAAAAAAGTGAATGCGACAGCAGCCTATTAGAGGGTTTTTATAGAAGAGCATGAAAACGTATCAGAAGAATTGTGCCAACACATTTTGAATGGGAATTTCTTTTTTGCCGTGGTCAGCTTCACCAGGGGTTATCATCACGGGGTGTTTTAAAGTAAGGTGAAGGTGAACTTTGTACCAGAAAGCTTTTCTTCACCGTTACATAACCTCCTCATAGACTTTGCGAGTGAAGAACCACTCAAGTGAGGATTCAATTTGAGGCTCTGGCAAGAAAAAGTTTCCGTACTCGATGCAGATCAGGACCGAGTGAGTTATGTGATAGTGGGCGATGAGGAATGAATAGACATAGCTCTTTAGAGAAGCGTTTTAAAGTGCTATTTCACATTTCCATCTGAATAGAATGGTGTCTGTTAAATTAATTGCATGTTTCCACATTGCCCGCCAAGGTGCATAGCTTGGCTTAGTTTACATAAGTGCTGATGGAGCTTTAACGATCTCTATTCTTCTTCTTCGCAGGCTGAGATGAAACCAGAGCTGGACGACCAGAATGGCTGCACACATTAAACACCTGGAATTATACTTTCTTTGACAACATTTCCAAAGAACTCTGGAAAGAATCTCTTCTGAACTCCTACAGAACCTGGTTAAATTTCTTTTGTGTGGATTATAAATAAGAGACTGCCAACATGCCTATTCTCAAGCAGCTGGTGAACAACTCCAACCAGTCGAAGCGGCGGTCTCGGGCCGACCTGACCGCGGAGATGATCAGCGCTCCGTTGGGGGACTTCCGCCACACCATGCACGTCGGCAGGGGAGGAGACGCGTTTGGGGACACTTCATTTCTTAGCACCCGATCAGGGGAACCTCCCAGGGAGCCGGAGACCAAGCAGGGCTCCCCGGGCCCCAAACCAGGGCTGCTGTCCCGCACCTTCAGAAGCAGCAAGCGCTCTCAGTCAGTAAACCGGGGGGACAAGTACGAGTACAACATGATGGCGCCTTCCGGGGGCTCATCCAACTACGTGAAAAACGCCATATCCCTGCCTTACCTTAACGACGAGGACACCAACAGAGGACACCAGCTGCCAAAGAGCGTCTCCTCAAGTCCGATGAAAAGGCTGGCAGAGATCGAAAGCAGGCCGGTGAACGGAGCAGCAGCAGCGATGGCGACACTGGATGCAGAGTTTGACGAGCGCAATTTCGGTGAACTTACAGATCTGCCTCCGTCTATGCCAAAGGGGGGCGGAATGAAGCACGCCGAGTCGATGATGTCCTTCCACATTGACTTGGGGCCCTCCATGCTCGGGGATATCTTGAGCGTGATGGAAAAGAAAGGCTGGGAGGAAGACGACCTCGGCTACGAAGAAGGGAAGGGCAGCGAGGGACACGCGTCGCCCTCCCTCATCCCACACATAGACGACGAGGTGGAGGAGGAGCGGGCCCCTGCGAGGCCACCTCGCAGCATGTACCAGCAGAAGGCCGCGGTGGATCCGTACACCCCGGAGCTGCACGCCAGGAACAACCACCACAACATGGATAGCTGCTCTGTGTCCAGCTCCGGCTCAGCCATGGAGGAGAAGCCTCAGTACCACCTCCACGACGGCGACACGGACAGTGCCAAGTACAGTTCGCCGCGCGGGGAGGACGACAGAGATTTCACCTTCATGGATGACGATGACGATGATGAGATTCGGGTGTAAACTGGAGTCGCTGCTGTGAACAGTCTTGAGGAACACTATCGGAGAGGACCGAGGCGTTGGGAGGCTATCGCAAGCCGGGAATGGCGAGGGAGGGAGTTAGCAGCAGGGCCACATCTGATTTAAGCTTCTCGTAGATCACTCTAATCTCTGTACACTTTGTTCAACATCATAAATAAAACCAATTAAGCCTTATTCACTGTGCTGTGGCGAGGAGATGTGAGCTGAGTGCAAACAGCTCACAAAGCGGGACTCTGGGAAGGTTTGGGTTCTTAAACGTTGCACAGTTTTCTTTTTTGCAACGTCAAACTCTGATCACGTTATCATTGGGAAATTCTCCAATTTGAAATACTAGTTCCCATGTCACGTCCTCGTCAGAGGTGCGTTAACAAAGAAGGAAGAGCAACCAAGCCTTTCGTTATGAGCACTGCACTCGATTTTCCTTTTCTTATTTTTTTTTTCCTTTTTTTTAAGAATTAACGTGTGACCATGAGGTTAGAGAACCATAGCGCAGCTGTCAATCACATGAATATCACATTTGGAGTGCGATGGGGGAGCTCGTGTGAGGTCACGGACATGGAGTGGATGTGCACTACAGATTCTGAACACGGAAGAGGGAAGAAAAAGAAGAAAAAAAACAAAACAAAAAAAAACAGAAGTGAAATTCAGATTGCTTTGTAATCTCTGAGCGATCCTGGAGCTTCTTCTGCCAACGACAATGTTTTTTGGCATCGACACTAAATAGAGAAAGTAGTTATTACTTTTGTTCACATTTGACTTCGGGGGTGATTTATGCTTACTTTTATTTTGTGTACATAAAGTATCTGGAGGGTCTGGCGCCTGGTTTGGTGGCTCATTACATTAGCATCATTTTTGCTGCAGTCTCTCTTTGGCAAGGTCTGGATTCTTGAAATTGGCAGACAGCTGTGGTATTTATTCATTCATTTTCATAAGGGATGGATCTTTCTTAATGTGCACTGTTTGGTCTTAAAAAGTTTTTTTTGATTTTGGGGGTTTTGAGATCCTTTGAAAAAAACTTCTGCATGGTACTACAGAGCGAGCGAGCGAGTTCATCCCGTTGAAGTTTTTGCTACACGGCACTTAACTATCGGACTCGCAGCGACATCGAGTCGTCTGTGTCACATCGCTCCTGCTATCACTGTCGTGGTGAGGCTGTATCGGTTGACAATGAGCTATGTTTTGAGAAAATGTGAAGAGGCCTTTTGTACGTGTTCTGTGTCTTTTAAAAAAAAAACAAAAACAAGGGAGAAGTGGTGATGTGGCTAATTGTGTGTCATTGCTGTGTCGTCACATGTCGTTCCACGTCATCGCTGAGGTTTGCAGGATAAGCAGGTCAGCAGAGAGACTTTAGGTTTGAAAAGGGAGCCGCTGCAGTAGGAAAAAAAAAAAAAAAAGATTATATGAAATTAATAGCTGTGGCGCTATCCCAACACACGCCTCGTCTCTCCTGACACGTGTTGGAGCTCGTCTCTGAGGGAAGAGAAAGAGTGTTCGAACATGTACAAAGTGTTATCAGAGCGCAGCTACTTTTATAAGACGGGCATCGCGTATGTCTCGGGGCGGCAAGAGCGGCGGATAGTTTCCTGAACCGGCCCCACAAGTGATAATACTCACCTCTTCCTCACACGGCCCCAAATCACACAGTAGGAACAGATGTTTAAATCAACCAATCATCTGGCCCTCTCCCAGTCTACTCATTAAGTGTGCTGGATTTACTGGCCCCCAACCAGCTGGAAGGGCTCCAGGAACAGCAGGGTCAGGGACAGACAGGTGGGGCTCCATCTCGTTGGCTTTTTTGTGTGTTTTGTCGGCTTCGCTCGGTTGACGGCTCCTCCAGGTTCCCTTTCAGTTATGAATAAGGCAGAGAGAGCGCTCCTCTCGCTCTCTGGGATCCGTGATTAATGTCCGACTGTTTTTTTTTTTTTTGTTTTTTTTTTGGTGTTAGAAAACTAATTGCCACGTTTGACGAACGGGAAGCTTTTGAGTTTCCTGTTGTGGCGCTGATGCAGGGGTGTGTACATAGAATCAGGATGCTGTGCCATTCTGCCTTGGGTTATTTTGATGTCTTATTTTTTTGTTTTTTTTTTTTGGAACCATGTGAACGGGTTGTGAGAAGTTCTGAAATGGGGAAAAAAGCGATCTGGAGGGAAATTGCCAAGTACGTTCTAACCATATTATGGGGTAATATTAGCAGGATGTTTATTTTCTACCTAATGTATAGATGATGCAGTATGATTTGAGTCAGACTTCGATCATATTTTAATGTTAACGGGCCAAATTTTTTTTTTTTTACTTTGATTGATCGGTTGTGAAATCTGGTTTGTGGATTGTCGTTGGGGGGGAAGCTGCAATCACTTAAAAAAAAAAAAGAAGAACAAAAACACTCCGGACCTGCTGTTGTTTTTCATCAAGTAATGTAAATATAATTTGTGCCATCGATGATTAAAGTGAACGATCTGTGTTATCAGCAGTGTGACGACGTGTTCATGGCGTGAGAACCAGCAGAATGTTTTGCGGGAGGCAGTTTTCTTTAACACTAAGCTGCACATCTGTGGCCACATTTCGTATTTTGCAAGCACACATTTAAAAGAAACCTTCCACCAATCTGGCAACCCAGACTGTTTAGAGGGTAATTAGAGAATTATGGAAAAGTATACTAAATTACACTGCGATACTTTTCTCGTAATTGTCTTAACTTCTCTGGCATTTTGTTGTGTTTTCTCTGCGGGAAACTCCAAAGTAGGCCAGAATTTAAAAAAAAAAAAAAAAAAAAAAACCTTTTATAAAAGGAATTTGCAAAATACTCTCAGCCTCAGGTCTGCTTCAAAGTGTTTTCTCTGTGCCCTGACAGAAGTGATTTTGCGAGTGGCAAAAAAAAAAACAAACGATAAGGACTGCGAAAAAGAAAAAAGAAGCGACTGGCTCAAAGTTCAGCTGTAGAAAGTTTTCTCTCTCTCTCTCTTTTTTTTTCTATTCAGTGGCTGTAGTGTTATGCCAAGTATGTACTGTTTTCTTTTTCCTATTCCTCATCCTGGTTTTACAGTATATTAATATATTTACCTTCCTCACTTTCCCTTTCTTTGAAATAACAGCTATATTTTTCAATAAAAAGAGAAAGCTGGTAATCTTTGACGACGGCTCGGCTGCTTCTTTTGTGTTAATCTCTTTAATAAATCCATCGTCGGGCTCTTTCGGCAAGTTTGTTCACTTCCAAAATAGGCAGAAAACGCCTCACTGAAATCTGACCTTCAAGTAGTCCCAAGAATTTTTTACAGAGGGAAAAATGCTGAAAGAGTTCCAGACCCCATCCACAGTTGAACAAACACCCACTTTGGAGCGGATTATTGGAGATAAATAAGCCTGAAATGAAAGATAAAACCTCGTCGACCAGATTCCGCATTACGGGCAAGATGAGTCTTGTTGGCTAATTATCACCCTGCGGCCTGACGCTGATCTTAACAGGCTTTAAAACGTAGTTAGTAAAAACATAAAGATACTGAAAACACTTGTGCATACCTCGTGTACCTGTATATTTAAGAGAACAGTAGATTAGCATGTGCAGATGGAATACATCACAGCTTTTTATCTTTCTTGTTTTTTTTGTTTTTTTTTTTCTCCAAGCCTAAATCCAATTCCTGCAGCTCGTGGCCATCTGGATGTGTGATGACAAACAGCATTATCTCCATTATTCCCACACTTGACGCCCGCGAGAGAGTCGTTGGCTGGTTCCGAGCCAACGCTGCGACCCAAACGTGTCTCGTGCCAGCTGTGTGTGTTAAGGACAGTGCTGCGAGACAGCAGGCCATCAGAACACGGATACTTAGAGACCAGAAGGAGGAGAAAAATCCTCCATTTCCATTTAGATTTGCATGTGTTTGGATCGTCTAATCATTATACTCGTTATACTCACAAAGCTTTACATAATATGATGTTGAGTACTGACATGAAAACATAAAACCAGAAGATGGGCGGTTAAAGGTCGACTCCGCCAATGTTGCACACGTCATTGTGTCTTTAAGTTTGGTGGAGTTCTACTGCATGTGTTTAAAAAAAAAGTAGTTTCAAGCCTTTTGTGGCTCCAGAGAAAGCTGTAAGTGTCACTCAGTGGCTAAGATGCATTGTGGGTAATGTAGGCAGCAGATACTGTTGTCTTGTAGTCCACAAAAAAAACCTTTCTGCAGCTTCGCAGCGTTCTCCTGAACACCTGAAGAAGATGGCAAAATATGTGACTTAAAGTAACGGCTGCATGTAACTAAACATTTACTCGAGTACTGTTTCATTCTGAGGCACCTGCGCTTTGATTTTTTAAATCTTTTACGACTGTGTTTTCCTTCACAGTCTTTATGTGACAGCTTTACATATTAAGATCTTACATTCAAATCGTCTGATAGCAGCTGATGCACGGCCGGCTACAGATTAAATCTCCGACAGCTTCTCGAGCCGCTCTCTTCTACAATGAGCGCTTTCGCTTCTAAAAAGCACATTCTTCTGGTGAGACATTTGTGCTTTTAGAGTAAGAACTGTTTTTTTTTTTTTTTATTCATACGACGAAGATTTGAATACTTCTGAATACTCCCAACTTCTCTGCCAAAGCACAAGCGGTCCAGCTGACCTTGGGGCTCCATGAAAACTGGCAGAAGGTCTGGCAGAGTTATTAAAGCTCTAGTATTAAAATGAATTGATTTCTTCCTTCTGCTTTTTGCAAATGACTCCAAAGATTTATTTTTTTTTGTGCACAACCCAGAAAAATGACCTCAACTTCTCAAGAAAACAAAAAAGTAGTTGTGGAAAACTCTTGTTCATGAGTGTGCTGCCACCGCCATCTAGTGGCACTTTTGTCTAAATGTTGTTGAACCAACATGATGAAACACTGTCCACAGATTTGTCATCCTCATATGAAATCATTTATAAACCTATAAATACTATGCTCTGATGAAAAACAACAGTTTACTTTGTTAGATTAAAGGATGAGTTCGTCCAGAATGCAAATATTGTCATTATTTACTCTCTTTGCCCTTTAATAGAAAGTGAGGTGAGGTTTAGTGGTCCACAAAACATTTTCAGAGCTTCTCCCAAACATCTGAAGTAGATGAAAATCATAAAATGACTCCATGCAGCTCATCTGGTGTAATCCAAGTCTCAAGAAGCCCCTGAGGTCCCACACTGATTTGAAAAGACGCTAACAGCAGCCTCTGAAACCGTCACCGCAGCTGCTGAGCTAAAAGCTTTAGCGCTCGTCTCATCTGAAGTTGATGCAGGAGCTCAAACACAGGTCGAGAGTGTCAGTAACATCTTTTCAAGTTCATCAGTTTGGGATCTTTTCAGGAGCTCTGAATAACTCCAGACACGCTGTATGATTTATGATGTAGCTGAATGATTTCATGTTTGTTGTTGTCACACTGTAAAACTAGTCCCCGACTACAAAACATCACCTGACTTTCCATCAACATGAGCGAGGGGAGGAGAGGAATGAAAGAACTCAAGCGCACTTTTCTCTCAGACACTACCTTCGTTTCACCACCATCATGATCATCATTCTGTGCTGCTGTCGGGGGAAAAAGGGACATTCTGCAAATACACGACGCTCGAGCTGATCCCTCAGTCTGCAGGACAAACTGTTCAGGGGTTTTCAGTCATGTAAAAATGAAACACAGTGAAAATTTAAAACAACCTTTCCTGTGAATGTTGTGTGCCACCTCAGATCCCCATTAGCACTTTTTTTTAAAAGTCTTTTTTTTGTTTTACATTCAAAATACATACATATAACTTCAATGTAAAAACAAAAGAATGTAGATGAATTTGGTCAGATTGCTCCAGTTACTTTTGTTCCTTTTCATAATCCAGTGTTTCCTTCTTAATATGTGCCGGAATCCACCAAATGTTTCCCTAATCACCAATAACATTAATATCCTACACCCTTTACAGACTGTCATTTACACAATATGGCAGAAGGCGCACACACAAAAAGGTTTTTTGCACGCACGGCTAAGAGGATTTTCTTAAATTGTGCTTCCGGTGACGTGTCCTCTTTTGTTTCCAGCGTGGAGGAAGACAAACAGCAGGATCAGAGCGGTGACTCACCACATGTGGACGGCCTGCCAGATGAATTATTCCTGCTGGAAAATTAATGTCTGTGAATATTTACACCTCTTGTTAGATTGTTCTCCGTCTGCTATAGGTTATAACGTCTGGTGGCTCGTAGAGGCCAGCGAGATCGTACGGCTGCAGTTTCTAAAGTCTTCTAATCCTGTTCTCCAACTCTTATTCTGAATCTTGGGAATATTAATTTTAAATCTTATAAATTTGGAGTTTGTTAATGTTAATTGGTTGGTTTCTATTAACATGACACTGACCTACATTACCGTGAATACACAATACAAGCATTTTATTTTCATTTGGCTTAAATATTAAAGTCTTAAAGATGATTGTTTGACATACAAACTACATTTAAATCTTCTCTCATTAAAAAAAAGGAGCTGGTTTTGACATTGACCAGCAGATGGAGCCAGTGGTTCTGATGGCATGAAACAAGAATAACTCGTAACAGGTTTCAGTCTGATGTCTCCACACTGTGTTGACTTTCCAGGCTGTTTCCCGTCTAACCTCGTATTTTGGTTTGATCTTCTGATTACTGTGATGAAGCTCTCAAAGCATCAGAGATTACAGCGTGAGTCAGAACATCCCTGTGTCAGCTGTAACGCCCTCGTTATAGTTATTAACTCTCCACGACCTGGAGAGTCTTTGTGAAAACACATTCTCACAATGTGCAACAAATCTTTGTGCCAGTTTTCTTGTTGGCATTCCTGAAGTTGTTTTTTTCATTTGACTGTTTTTGCTTTTTTTGGGGGGAAGGGGGGCAAAATCAAAGGAGAAGCAAAGTCTATATTTTTTCTGAGTCTCCTGAAAGAAAAGTTTTTTTTTTGTTGTTGTTTTCACAAGTGGAAAAACATGATTTCTCTTCGTTTCACACACAGAAAGTAAGTTTTAACTTGGTTTCACATATTTAGGAGAAAAAAGATTTTTTTCCTGTTCTTTTCCTTCTTCCGAAAATAAAGTTTTTCTCCTAAAAAAAAAAAAAAAAGGTTTTACTCAGTTTCACAGATGGTAAAAAGTTTTGTTTTGGCCTCACAGACAAAAAGAGGTTTTACCTTTCTTCTCTTGATTTCACTAATGAAAACAAGTTTGTCTCCTGAAAAAAAAGTAATTTGTAGTAGTTTTTTCTTGTTTCACTAAGGGAAAAGATATTTTAACTTTACGAAACCTGTGAAAAAAGATTCTCTTCTGAAAAAAGAATAATATGAAAACAGTTTTTCTCCTAAAAAAAAAAGAGTTGCTAATGAAAAAAAGTGTTTTTTTTTTGTTTCACACGTGGACAAACATACGTTCGCTTTCCTTCACTGTTGAAAATGAGATTTCAACTTGGTTTCACACATGAAAAAGAAAAAAGTTTCTCTCCTAATTTTTTTTTTCCGCTGAAAAAAGGGTGTTTTGTTTCACATGTGGAAAAACAAAATTTCACTTTGTATCACTTATGATGAAGTTTTAACTTGGTTTCACACATGAAAAGGAAAAAAGTTTCTCTCCTGAAAAGATTCTTATTCAGTTTCGCCAAACGTTTTTTATATTCGATCAGCGTCTTGATTGAAAGAGATAAGGCATCAAACAAAACTACTTTTAAATGCCTCTTTTTCATAAACTGATGAATGATAAAGTCGTCACGTTTACATCAGCTCTTTTTGACTGTTGCTCTTTTTCACATCCACTTGGCAAAGACAGACTTTAACCTCTGGCTCCCGCTGGCTGGTCATTTTGGCGGATTACAGTTCCCGTCTTTCTAACGCTGAGTCCTTTAATGTAGCGTCACTTAAATGCTCCTCTGAACAAACAGTGAAAATCTGTCTCAGGCTGATCAGCAATCATTTCTTCCTTTGTTTAGTCTGAGCAGGCGTGTAATTCCTTTTAATCCACCATTTTAACCTTGACAGAGTCGGACTCACAGACACGGCTGATTGTGTACATTGTGTAATTCATGTGCACACGAGGCAGTAAAGAAGAAAAAAAAAAAAGCAGAATAAACAAGCTGGAATTACTGGACTTGGACTTGGTCAGTTATTTTTGGCCCATGTTGAGTATCCGTGATACGATAATGAGCATTTTTTTCAGATTATTCTATATGTGAACATGATGGTGTGATTGCAGCGTGGGCTGAGAAAAACAAACCGAGGTTCAAGTATAGACCATCAGCGAGGGGGCTGAAGCCGACCCGTCAGCCTCAAACACTCAAATATTTAGTTTAGTCGAGCTGAGCCGGACGATTAATCTTCTCAAATGAGAGAGTGGTCAAACAAAGCGAGCTGGGCGCGTAAAGAAGCCGACCCCTTAATGTGAGCGAGTGAACGTACAGTCGCAGCTACAGAAAATTAGAGTATTTGATACAGAAACAGTTCTGTTTAAAACCTCCGCTGACATATTCTCATTTTGAAAGCTGTTTGAAATTATCCACCGAGGTCTGGACCCTCATAAATTATAATTAATGAGTCTGACAGGTGTTTTTTTTTTTTTTTCCTTTCCTTTCTCAGGCAATCCCAGTCTTTTTTTTTTTTTTTTTTTAGCTGAGCAAAGCACATTCAAGTGAAGGAGGCAACAGCCGAACATTAAGAGGACGCTGGAATAACAGAAGTTTGGGAAACGGCCCCCTCGAGTAGGTTTGAGTGCTTTGACGGCGACTTTTCTTTCTCTGGGAACCCTCAAATAAACGGGAAAACCACGATGGAAGTTTGTGCAGGTGGCACAATAAATGGTTGACCTCCTGTTTTTAATTCCTACTTCTTAAGAAGACGCTGAGCCCAAGCTAACAGTTTTAAAGTTGAGCTGCTTCGTAGTTCAAAAACAACAGATGTGTGCAGGTCAGGAGGGTCGCTGCAGAAAAAAAAAAAAACATGAATTAAAGGAGCACTACGTAGTTTTTGGAGAAATTCACAAAGTAATAACTCAAACTCAGAATTGTTTTTTTTCCTATAACTGAATAAACAAGCTGTTCTCAGAAGTAGCTGTTCTGCGTCGCACATTTCCGATGTTGCTAAACCATGAAAAATCTGTGATTAACTCGAGGAAGCCTGCCGGAGAAACAGCAAATGAAATGTCAAGGAGTGAGAAAGGCAATGGTAATGTGGTGAACGCCGGTATGTTGGATATAATGGCCTGGCTTGTAGCCCCACGTTTGAGACAACATTACAGTGCGAAAGCCTTTTTCTTGTATCCAAGCGAGCGGCGGTATTCCGGAAAGGAAATATTACTCCTTGGCCTGAAAGGGTCGTACTCAGTTATAAGTGTTTTGTTTGTCAGTGAGATATCAGATACATCGTGTGATAAGACGGCGGGTGTTGGAACAGAATGTAAGGTTGTGAGGCCCTGACATGCCGAAGCGCCGCATCACCACTCTGACATTACACATCCTGTCTGTTACTATGAAAAACACACACAACTCCTGTCGGTTTCCTCCCGGCGGTTTCCTGCTGTCAGTGGCAACTTCCAGGCGGACACCCTCCTCTTCCCTCCCTCTGGGATTTAACCTCTCACAGGGCAGAGAGGGGTCAGCTTCTTTCCCCTATGAGGAGGAGGAAGCGAGGGGAGGGGTGGCGCATGGCTGGCTCCATCGTTGCCCCGGGAGGAGGTGACGGAGAGGAAACCCGAGGTATTTACAGAAAACACGGGCGTGCCCCGCAACATTCCCTCGCTCTGGATGAGAAAAGGCCGGGGTGGGGTCGAGAGGGATTTCACAACGATGCGCGGAGGAGGAAATGGACTGGACGGATACTCCACTACTCCATCATCTGCACCTCCCTTCTCCCTCGAGTGTTTATTTTCTTCCAGATGTGCATGTGTGCGTGGTCGAGCGTGTCACGAGGAGGTGTTCCTGTGGTTCCGTCATCCTCCATGATAGAGTCACACGACGCACTTCTGTCCCACCTGACTCGTTCATTAACGCCAGCTCACGACTTCTAATTTTGAAAACCCTTTTCCAATTCGTCTACGCTGATGAGATGATTGTCTTTAAATGCGAGTCATCTTCTGCAAAAACCACAAGTGAATTGTGTAGGTGAAACGTCCTCCGGTGTGTTTTAAAAGGGCTGAAAGTGATACGCCAGACAGACCGTCGCCGGATAAAGATTGAGGTGAAAGGGGTCGAGCACTCTGTGCAGTAAATCAAATTGCTATGATAATCACCCAAAAGGCCGTGATTTCCATATCGCCGTCGTTACACTGAGATGTGAGACGGTAAGAGAAGAGACATATTGGAGTTCCTGAGCCTCGCTGGTTCAGCTCACACATCTGCGACCTGCCTCTGCATCCTGGACCTCTGCCTGAGAATTTGGTCCTCGCTTGCTACTCATCAGGATTTCCTGCAGGATGATCTGCTGAATCACTGGCTTCACTCCCGAAGTCTTTCCATCTGACGGGTGGACCGTCATCGCTCTGTAAGTGGAGGACGACGCCTGAGTTTTCTGCTGCCGTCACTAAGGTGTGGCTTTACATATGAAATGTTGGATTAGGATTATCCGACTGATCGGTCAGTCAACGGAAAGAAAATTCATCGTCTGCCTTTTGGACGAATCTATTGATCATTTCAGTCATTTTTCCAGCATGAATGTTGAGAGTTTTCTGTGTCTGGCTTCTTAGTTGTAAGAGATTTCTGCATTTCTTTGTTATTTATGATGCAAACGAAAGAAACTTTTTGTGATTTTACGATGCAAAACAATCCTGCTGCCTCTGGTCCACTATCCAGTTTCAGTTTCAGACCCACAAGGGGAAAAACTTTGAGTTCCCCTGGACTTAATAATAAGCTGATTTATCGATAATGAAAATAATCCTTAGTTGCAGCTGTGGCTATATTACACAACTTGAAGCCGCCGTCTTTTGCATTTTATTTTATTAGTGTGCTAAACATTTGTGACTGTTCACAGGCCCGAATCGGATTCCGTAACATTTACTCAGCAAACCAAGCTGGCCCCATGTTGACTGACAGCGGTCACAGCCACTGGCAGATTAATGGGCCATTAAGCCAGCCATTCACAAACCTCCAGCTGGCCTCCTCGCTCACGCATCGCCAGGAAGACTGCTGACAGTTTTGGATGGTTTTTCCCGAGCAATGGAAAAAAAAGGGCAGTGTCGAACCGCGGAGAAGCAGTTTAAAACGTTTTGGACACTGAAAAGTTGGTGTGGAACAGGAAGGCTACAGAGCATGTGTGGATCGCTTGTCTGGAAGGTTTCCATCCTCGTCTGACAGTCGTCTCTCTTTTCAACACAATCGCCAGATCAATTGTTTGAAACGAATGTTTCTAAAAACCGCAGATATACTGAAACTTAACATTTCTTTTTGTTGTACCTTTACATCTTCATATCCTTTTCCTCTCCCACTTGGTTAGGGCGAGGAAAAGATCACGTTTTGGTTTGAAATACCTGTTTTAGTCTCTACGTACACAGCCGAGCTCATTGGCTAATTGTCTGTTCCCCTGTGTGCTCATTGGATTGATTGTTTTTCAACCAAGGATCATATCATGATCCCAGACCAATCAGGCTTTCTATTGGCCAATTTTTTTGGGAGATTGGAGACAAAAAGTTCCAGATCAGAGCACCAAATCTGTGCACCTTTCTGTGATCAATGACCTCCATGTGTGAACTCGCCAAAGACACAAAACCAAGAGCCAAGAGCTTTGAAGCACTGATGACTCCAGCTGTGTGTTTAGCAGTCTAGATATCGGGTCGAGTCGGGCCATGGAGCCATGAACAGGCTACAGCTTGATGCTCCTGCTCTTGCTGAACCACAACACAAGCATAATCGCTGCTGTCAGCACATTCTCTCTCAACCATATCCTTTTCATTTTTCTTCTTTTCAGTGTCATGTCTCGCGTGTGTGACCCCTCAATGTGTGGAAACCCCGTCGCTGCGCACCACAATGACTGCAAGACTCCTCGTTACAATACAGAAAGTTGTGTGGTGTGGCCAACGCTGCGATCTGACAACGTGAAAAGTCGTGCTGTCTGACCAAAATCCTTCAAAGGATCCTCCAATTCTGGTACAAAAGCTGTTAAAACCACAGATGGATTCAGAGTGTGACGATCAACCTCAATCCTTCCTCGTTTCCAGGAACCCTTCTCGTCATGCATTCAAGTGGCGGGGACGTTTGCACGAGGACCACACACAGTGGAACCCCCACACCTCCACTTTAGGTAGAAGGGTTTATTTACACGGGCACTGCATGTAACCTCCAAACTCCAAAACGCCAAAACCAAATACATCTGAAAACAATTTCTCTTATGTGCTTTTTAAAAAAAAAAAGAATGACTGAACATGAGTTTCTTTCTATAAACACTGTCAGAATCCTCTCACGGCAAACCGACCGGCTCCTTGGTTTGTATGACAGCCGCAGCTACAGTAAAACTAATGGCAGACATTTAAATTCCCTCCTTGCTTCTAAAAAAAAAATGTTTGACTTCATCACAGAACTGTCAGAGCGTTACAGAAAACACTCTGACACCCCGACTCGTTTCTCACTCAGCGCTTCACTACACGGACACAGTAACACCGTCTCAACTCACAAATGAGTAAAGTGTGTCGGACGGGGTTTCGAGCTCGTACTCGACAAACCTGAGCGAGGTGTTGCTCTGACGAAACTCCACTCAGACGCTTTAAATCCACGCTGAACATTCCTGACGGCGCTGCAGAAGGTCGAAACGCCGCTGATGCCTCGGCACAGAGACAGAGCAGAGAACAGTGAAGTGAAACTTGTTTAAGGGTTTGAAACTTAACGCACACCCTCGACCACATGGAATGAGACGCCATATTCTTAAAAATATATACAGTTTTTGATAGAGAGTTAGCCTAGTGGTTACTGTAATTAAAACCGCCAATAATCGTGTTATATCAGCCTCAGCTGATCTCTGTGATGCATTTCTTGGACTTCTTCTTCTTGTAGTTGTGTTATAAAGACTTCACTTCACAGGACAGGAGAAGAGACAGCAGTAAATAACTAACGTGAGTGAAAAAATGAACCTGTCGTTAAAATGAAGTCGTCGGAATGAAGGTGCAGATGTGACCGATGACTACATAAAGTCCGACTGAACGACGTGTTTGCATGCGAAGCATATCTGCATGAATCCACGGACGGCTTTTCGCCAGCCGTGAATACACGAGCATAAATTACACTGACTCTTACTGTAGCAGCGACCTGTCTGATATCTTGTTGACTGGTCGCCCTGACACACAAGTGCATGATGGATGCAGATGGACGTGGGGGCCATCCTCTCCCTCTCCTCTGTATTATCTGAGCAGTGAAAACCACCACGGTGAATTTGGGACATGTCGAGAGGGGTGTATTTATAAATGGCAAGCCCACCCAGCCCGGGATGCTTCAGATGCTTTGGGTGTTACCAGAACTGGCACCAATAAAGGCCAGCATGCATTCCTGGAACTATCAACATTGAGCGCAAAAGCGACGGCTTGGACGGCATTCTTCAAACATCAGCGCTCGAACACGTTAAATCCCACAAGTTACATTCAGAAATCAGTTTCTCTATTCAAACCAGCAGCTGTGACGGTGAGTTTTAATTGGAGACGCTCACTTGTTGTTGACATTTAGAAGGCATGGGTGTGTCCGCCATGATGACTGATATTAGTATATGTCAGGTCACAAGGGCAGCAGCCTCCTCCTCTTTAGCACGTCCAGAAAATAGCTTCCCTCCCTCCCTCCATCTCTCTTGTTCACTCTCCCTCTCTCATTTCAGACACACATTAGGCAGATTTGGCTGCAGTCCCCACTTTCCATCCCCTCCACCCGTGGCTTCACATAAAAACATCCACTGTAGTTAATGTTAGTGTCACAACACGTCATCAAAAAACAATATGCTTACGCAGGACAACAGCTCCAAGGCTTTATAATCTGAAACCACTCATAAAACTGGGGAGAAACCGAAGTGGGACATTGTCTGAGCATCAGTCTGTCTGCGAGATTTAAGTCTCCGCGAGGGTTTTTAAAGGCCAAATCTCCATTTAATTTTAATCAGATCAAGCTTTCAGATGTCTGACTTCATAAAGTCACCCACCTCATAATGATCCAACGTCTGCTGACTTGACAAAACCTGCAGTGTACGAAGCTCTCGACGAAGAAATGTGACTTATAAATGTATTTACATGGGAAAATTATACTCTGAATAATGGCAAGTCACATGTGAAAGTGTTTAATTCACATGTGTATTTTCCCACGAGGGATTTCTCATTCATATGTGAAACATCCAACAGCTTGACAATATTTTATTCTTATATCTTAATGAGTGAAAATGTCCAGTTAACACGTGAAAATATGATATTCTCATGATAAAAATACACTCGTGCTCTTTGTATACTTTCCTACTACATTTAAACTCAGCTTTCTTCCAAAAATGAAAGTCGATGAAGTTTTGTTGTCCACAAAACAGATCTAGAGCTTCACAACAAAACACTGATGCAACAGTCTCCTACACTACTGAGGCAGACAGGGACTACATGAGGACATGAATCTAAAGTAATGCATCTTTTATAGAATAGCTATAACTCTCCTGACAGAGATTACAAGATTAGGGACCTAAAATAAGTTTGGGAGAAATAAATCCTTTCTCCTTCATCCCGCAGGAACCGCTGCCTTTCATCTTAATCACAGTCAGGAGCAAGACGGGAGCTTTTGTTCGTGTTTTCAACAGATAAATCACCTCCTTCCTATTAGAGAACAGAGACGTTTTAATTGCATACATCACAGTTTCTTGTCATCATGTGTCTTCTGGCTCGGGACTTTCTAAAACAATGTTTGCCTTTGTAGGAAAGTAGCTCTCTCTGTCAGGGGTGAGCCGCCCGGCCGGCCTGTCTGCTCCTCATTACTGTTCTAATGATAGACCAGGTAACTCAAGCTCCTCTGTGCAAACCTCCGTGTTTGTCTTTACATATTTTGCCGTCCTCCTCTCTTTCCCTGTGTTGCTTTCCTCCTTCTATATACTTCCTACTGACATCCTTTCCCGGCTTTCTATTTGTCCACCCTTAAACTCCTAATATAACGTCTGGAGCCACGACAACAAAAGCAGCCTCTCATACTTTTTCAGCCACAGTTTGTCTCGGCGTGAGAGCTGCCCCAGAGTTGGCCTGCCGACATCACCTACAGCGTCTGAAATAGTCCAAAAGCTACGAGGGGGCAGCAGACAAAGGCAGCAGTGTTCTCCTCTTCCCCACATACGACACACAGGGGGCAACAGAGAGCGCCTTTCACAGGTTATACTGCACTGACAGTGACTTCTTAATATTTAGGATCCTCTCATGCACAGTTCCCTTTCAGTTCCACATTCATTCCCGTTCTAATTCCACTTCTCACTTCTTTCCACTTTCTAATTTTTTGCGAAATCATCACCCCTCTCCAGGCGGCCCGGATGCCCCTCCACTTTCCTCCCTCATCCTAGAGAAGAGCATTTTACCCCCCCCCAAAAAAAAAAACAAAAAACACCTCCTCCTCCCCTGATGCTCATCGCGGTCACTCCCACAGGATTCTCGTCTGCAGACAGGGAGGAGAGAATCTACGTTACATCATAGCTGCTTCATGGAACCCTGATGACCGCTGAAATGACTGTGCATCCACAGGCAGTCACAGCGATCCAGCAGGCTAACACAACAACAGCCACAGTAGGACGGTGGTATGATATCAATTTGCAAAGGTGGGAGAGTGTCGGGGTGGGCTCATCGTTTTCTCTGCTCAGCACTGGCAGATAGAAGCGGTGTGTGTGTGTGTGTGTGTGTGTGTGTGTGTGTGTATAGGGGGGGTGGGTTTGGATGGACGAGGCAGTTAAACTGTGCATGTGACACATAGCTGCTCTTTGTCCGCCTCAGCAGACAGGGGGCACTGGGCTGCCACGCCGGACAGGATGCCAGGACAGCAGCGGGGCTAATAAACTACACCGAATAAACAGTCCGGCAGCAGCACCTCCCTCATGCAGGCAAACACTTACGCAACAGTCCTCCATCTGCAGACCTTCTAAGGACAAAAGAAGACAATGTGATTTACTTCCCTGTGCAGTCGCTGCGATTACAATTACGTTCATACACAGATCCGGTTCACGCTGGGACGCGGCTACACCGTCTGGCTGTTAGCGGTCTCTGCTGAGCAGCATGCTGAACTGAGCTGAGTGTCAATAAGGAGCTTTGTGTCATTCACATTCTTGGACCTAATGGATGATGTGTACACAGAAGATACTACAGAATCCATATGTGCACGCTGCAGGCATCAGCAAAGAAATCCTTGTTCCCCTGTGCATACATGCAGGTTCTACACATTAGATATGTTGTTTTTTTCATGAATAGAAGATTTCACTACAATGTCCAATATGTAATAGTAAAAAATAAAACCTTCCCATGTTTATTCCTGGACACTTTTCCATGACCTCAGTGGAAAACATCTAGTTTGAAAACATCTGGACTAAAGTCCAGTCTGTCATATACTTAAAGAGATTTAAGAAAAAAGGGAGCATCGAAGCATCTTTAGCATTTAGAGAGTCCGGCTAGCTCTGATCATGGCTCCCACCTGCACACTTCTGGGTCACTTCTTTAAGCTATGCTGCGTTTCAGATGATATTAAAAATATCCAACCTCATTCTGGAAAAACGGAAAATGCAGTGACAGTCGGAATTAGGACCCGTCCATCAATCCCAACGATATGGTGTGATGTATTGATAGGATACATTTTTTCTAGGCCAGTGAATTAAATGTTTGTTAGTGACCAGGTTAGGGTAAGGGTAACTTGCTATTTCCAGACAAGTGACATAAATCTGTTTCTGCTCTGTATCGACGTCTGATCGTGAGCCTCGTCCAATCCAAGCAGCTGCTTCACCTCTTCGCTACGTACGAAATATGATAAAGCTGCCTGACGTTTGTTTGTTGCTGCATGTCTCTGTGTGCAAAATGTTCATCTGGAAATGTTTGTCTCTTTTGGTGCATCAGTGCGCCGTATATCAAACAGACAGATGAATCTGTGGAACTGACTGACAGAGGTGTGGCTGCTCACTGAGTGATACCTCATGTTACTTCACCATACTGAGTCTAAACAGCCACGCCGAGCGCCAGGGGGAAGAGTGTGAAGAGGTTTTCCAACGTGAGGAGGGTGAAATCCAGTCCTGAGTGCAGCTGTGCCCTGCTGTCCTCAGCAGCCAGGATCAACTATGTGGGCACGTGATGATCGTGCCGGGTAAACGAGAGGAGAGAGAGGGAGGAATGAGGCGGTAACACATCGAAGGTCTTCCTCTGCTTCCCACTCGGGTCGGGAGCAACGTGCAGTGTGGTCGGAGGCCTTGGGTGGTCGCCCCAAACCCTGCGTGGAAAAAAGCTGTGTTAAACAACTGAGAGTTCACCGCAGCAGCTTGTGTTACACACAGACCCAGAGCGGGAGAGCTGGCAGCTCTGGCGCAGAGGATTGGAGACAGAAGAAGCCGAAATAGTGACAAGTGTTTACTAGAGCTAAATATGTTTGGATACTGCAGATTCTTGACATTTCAGCTCTGGAGCGAGGCCAGTGAATTCATTTTTTATGTTTGTGAGACTCCCTCACAATTAATCCTCCAAACAGAAAAAAAAATTGAAGCTGAGAGAACATCTGAAAGGTGAAAAACTCCAGGCAGAAATATTTATGTGTATTCACAAGTGGAAAAAGTTTGAAATACAAATATTTTCCCAGCAAAATCCGCAGTTTTGTTTACCGGCCACGTTCGGTTTGAGGGTCAGCCCTGTCACCGACCTCTGCACACGGTGCAACAGGTCTGATCTTTCCTCTGACCTCACGTTTTTTTGACCTTGGCTCCTCCCACTGAGGTCAATGTGCATTCTCAGCTGCTGCGGCCTGTCCTGTCCACACACAAGATGAGAGCGTATAGCTGCCGCAGATCCACCAGAGCCCTGCGAGGGCTAAGTGGCACGCTCACGTGGACCGTACACCTGACATGATCAGCACAGTACATGCACATATGCTAAAACATCATCATAATCACAGTTAGAGTGGACTGTAACGAGGGCCGATGTGATGTTTGGAGTTTGGGATTTGACAGAGGCTGAAGGAGCTGCCACATTCTTACAGCCCAGCTCTCTGTGTTAGTGGCCAAATTGGGAACCATGTGGCCATAATTGTCACATGCCTACTCTTTTTAAATCTTTGCATTCTTCACTGAATGGATGTCATATCAGTGACCCACAGTTTGATTCTGACGAACACATCCTACATCCTGGAGCACAGAAAAATGAGAAGGCAACATTTTGTACCGACAAATTCGAGCAGAGTTCCCACTGCGTCCATCTACGAGGCGGCGAAGCTGCCAGGAAAGATAAATGAATTTCTCTCAAAGTCTGCTAAACACGTTGACAATAGCCCCATTCTACTTCAGTCCAAATTTGGGAAAAGGAGAACAATTTGAAAGCTTGTGAGGAGCTGTCAACCAGATGCCTTTGGCATTTCAGATGGAGAAGGAGGGCGCAGGGGTTGGAAAATGCCGCCGAACAAAAAAGCCATGGTTTCAAATGCCTTTCTCCGCCTTGTAGCGGTAAATCTGAATCTTCCTTGGCCTTTTGTTTGGCCAGAGTGAGCGATTAGGGAAGAATTCAGACAGGGTGTGTGCGCGGATGGGACAGAATTCAGTTATATTTTATGCAAAAATGTGTTTCGCGGTCAAGTGCGTGCTGTATATTTACACAGCCAAATGGACAACGGCCCTGTGATCCACTCAAACTGAAACCAAAATCCAGTCATACTCACACTTGTCACAGAGGTCACTTTGAGGATATCCTTTTAAGAATACTGGCGTAGGAAAAAAAAAAAAAAGGATTAGAATCTGCTAAATGGCAGCAGGGTTACATTGCAGCAGGGTGTGTCCTCTCTGAAGGCCTTACATGAGAACATGCCATTGAATCCATCTGATATCTCACTCGATGCACCCTGACCTTTGGCAGCACGCAAAGAGAATGCACGACGAGGGAATGCAGCTGTAACCGCAGCTGTGTATATGTTGAATGTATGCGTACGGCATACGTGTCACTATCCAGGACACTTGCCTCCGATATCACGTCAAGGAGTCCAGAGCATTTTTTACTTATCAAAGGTTAGAGGGGCATTAAGAAACATGTGTAGAGGGTTTTGTTTCCGAGGAATGCCCATACCCATACGTGGACATGAGGGAAGACAGACAAAGGATGTAAGGACGATGAAAAAAGACAAACTAAATTTGCCATAAGCTCTGTTGTGCCACCCTCAGCTCCCACGGTTTGCTGCCAGTGTCTCTGAGAGTCAATGTTAAAGCAACTTGTAATAAAAAAACACAGTTTTACAGCTCTCAAATAAAGACAACATTCACACCAAAGGAGAGAAAAAGGGGGGGAAGGGAGCTGTTCTGCCTCCAGTTTTAAATCGTGGCAAGCTTCTCGTCTTGGAGACAACGGTGTGTTTGGAGGGCTGTTAATCGTGTGGCAGACACAGCTACAGTCACCGAGTCCATCTGGATCCAGCAAGCCCCGGTCCCAGTTCCAAGCCTTGTTCCCATGCTGCCAAGTTCCAGCTGTGCACAGTCTCTCATCAACACTGACAGACACCTCTTTGTGCAAGAGGACATAGACTGCTAACGGCTATAAAAAAAAAAAAAAGAGTACTGAGAGAACTGCAGTGAATGGAACTTTTAACAAGTGATTAAAGGGAATGATGAGGGGGGATATGGAGGGAGCCGGTGGGGGGGGGGAGGCTGCAGTGTGTGAGGAAAAAATAAAGGGAAATGAAGATATCAAGGCACAGAGTTGAACTTCCTCATTTCCTTCCTGTCTTTATTTGTCTTTTTGTTCACACATCAGCTGGCCACATGCTGAACACGCCTCATTTCGCACCCTCTGCCCCAAAGTGGCACCGGCGTGAGGAATGCAAGGTCCCGTCCTCATGATTAAAGCCCTGACCATTACATGCATGATTATGAGTCACCACGCAACCATCCGTGTGGTTTTCTATCATTCATGTTCAGTTCCTGTCTTGCCTAGATGACAAGCACAAGCTGTTTTTTCCCTAATTTGGGGTGGAGGTCTGTGTGAGTGTGAGAGAGAGAGAAAAGAGTACGCCCTGGGTGAATAATTCAACTCCTGACTCAGCATGGAAACATTAGACCTCGCTCCCCTTTATAAGTGTTCGTCCAGAAATAGCTAGAATTACAAGCGCCGAGCTGGTTGTAACCTCAAAGCACTTTGTTAACACGGTTTATAGATACTTGGACTGGTTTTAAAAACCTCAGGTAAGTGTGAAACAACTCGTAACGGGGCATCAGAATGAGGTTTTTCCAAGGCGGTTAGGAGACAAAACAGAGAAATCTAACACGGAGAGAGCCGGCACACCGATGGAGGTGTTAATGGGAAACAGTCATTGGGCTGTCCTGCAGATACACTACAGCCAGCGGGGTTAATTTGTGTCAGTAGCATCCGCAGAGGCCTGATGACTCACACCTTCCAACACATGGAGCGATCCAGAGAAACACTACAGGTAAATGGGGTAACATTTCAAACTAACAGACATCACCATGAAACTTCCCCAGACTTATATTAAGACAAGTATTTTTTGCGTTGAAAGATGTGTTGTAACTGTTTGTTATTACGAGCCAACGAGGCTGCCAAACGCCGACAGCAGTTCCAGTCACACCCACATACACAGACCACAAACTCATTATCAACAACTGTTTAATGTAGTTTTAAATCAACAGAGAAGTAGGGTCATGTTCTCATAAGCTTATATGATATATACAATGAGACTTCTCTTTGAAACCAGTAGAGTTGCCCCTCCGCTGGCCGTCCATACTCTTTCCAGTGAGTGTCTGCACGCAAACAACACAGAACCACATGCATCTCTGATATGATGGTGATCTTTGGTGGCAGTGTGACGGATGCACAGATTCTGGTCAGTGTTTCCTCTCCAGGCCCGTCCTGTTGTGCCCTGGCCTGCCCTCTCCTCCGCTCTGCTGCGCGCCACAGAGTGGCTCCAGTGGAATGTGATGACCACGGACTGGACAAAGCCCTGCATTCATGGCCCCTCGTCCCACTCTGGAGGTTTGCGACTGGGAGCCTTGATCACAGAGTGGGGGGTGGCCAGAGTCCATCCACCCCTCGCCTGTCCTGTCAGACACGCGTTGCCCTCCCCTGCACCGCCGCACGAGTGCCAGCACCTGCATCAGTCATACACTCCACTATCTGCTGCATTTCATTTCATTTTCTTTCTTTTTCATTTAATGCAGATGCCACAGTTAAAACCCAGAACTGTTATTCAGCAAAAATGTCTCGGGGATGTTTCCCGTGTCTGCTTAGCTGATTTGATAAATGGAAAACGTTTGGTATGATTTTATAGGAAGAACGATGATCATAACCATGTGTGTGCTTTCAAATCGAAACAGGTGGCAAAAAATAGATCTCATTCGCTCACATCTTTTCACCACCAGCAGCCAACCATCCATTACGCTTAATGGCGACATGAGAGATTTCAAACGAGGACTTGAAGGGAGGCTGGATGTTAGTACTTTAAAGTGGAGTGCAAAATTAAGGAACGCTACATCAGTGTGTTTACGTGTGAGGAAATGTCAGCTGCAGCGCTGGTTCAGATAATCACTCGAGACCAGATAACATTAAAAAAAAGCAGTCCACATACATCATCTTGCTGCCTGCCTGTCTGTCTGTGTGTCTCTCTACTTCCTCTGTCTGCTACAGTATCCATTTGCCTCCTTTGTGTAGGTAATATAATAGAGTAGTCGATGCTGCAGAGGCTTTTCCACTAAACATATCAAAATGCAAACACTGGAGTTACCATGCAACCCCACACAAACATGCACGAGGCATGAGAGCATGCTAATGGGTTCTTATTGCTATGCAACATAAATATTCCTGATGGACATTACTAACACATGTGCGCACTGACATGTACAGTATATACAATGCATAGACATATAAATATGCATCTACTTAAAGGGTATGACTGGTCAAGAATCTGCTTACAAGCCTGATTCCTTGTGATGCCACACACACCTTGCTGCCATCCCAAGGCCAGATTATAATGTCGGCATTGTTCGTTCCTGTAAAACACAGATACATTTGAATTTGTAGGCGTCACATTTTCATGAGATGTATATGAGCTGGCTTTCACGTCAGGACCTGGAGGTAATAGTGGTCAGTGGCTGCCAAAATCAGAGACCACTGCTCAAAACTGGTTTAATGAGGGACAGCAGTGTTTTAATATTCATAAGCGTGAAACCTCTGGATATTTTCACTATCCTGGTGGTGACAGGAGCAGGTGAGCCACTGCATAATCTCTTCCCAACCAAATCCAACTGTTTTTTTCCTGCTAAACCTTACTAGACCTTAAGAACAAAACTGCCAGAACAAAATTGTGCCTAAAAAAAACAAAGTAACAAAGCAAAGACACCAAGACTGCAGTTGAAAATAATGCCCAACATATTTGTTATTACAGTTGTGACGCTACGCAGAAACAAAAAAAAAGGAACGGTTAGGAGCTAAATGGTCTAAAGTTTAAAGAAATTGCCTTTTAAAAGACAGTTTAAACAAGCAAAATAAAATGATTACAGATTATAAAGAGGTTATGTACGGCTGAACAATAACTGCTGGTTACCATCACATTCATTTAGAATCATCATCGGAAACTTGGAAGATGTGAGCAGCTCTGATTATTTACGCAGCAAATTGAATTGGATCTATTTTGGAAACTGGAGAATGCGGCATGACTGACAAACAGAAAGAATTTGCTTTTGTCGAAAATTAAGTGGTAATATGTAGCGAGAGAGGGAATCCCAGTTTTGTCTCAACAGTTGTTACATTTCTGCTCAACACAGATCAGATTTTATCATGCTGTGTTAAATTAGCACCATGCATATTTAGTAAAAGGGGGGGACTAACTCCAAATAGGTCAAGAATAGGTGAGCATAATGAGGAGAAAACAGTCAGACCACACACCGGCCCCGTGTTAAACGACCCGGGATGAGCCCAGGAGGCTCCTGTGATTTTCCCATCTGGATGTGCCATTATCTCAGCAGGGGATCTCTAATACTGTCATCAGATTTAATGGTTGATTTCCTCTCCTGTGTGTCTCTCCAGGTGTGGCCACCCGCCTCACAGGCTGCTCCATCCACAATTCATGAGAGGAAACCGATCGCCTGTATATGTGGGAGAGAGAGAGAACGCTGCAAGTCTGTTGTACCCACTGAACTGTGGGGTTAGAAGACCACAGCTCAGTGGGACAACCGATAGTAAACTTTTTTTTTAAAAAAAGAGGAAGCTGTGGTGTGACCACAGCGCCAGATCAAACAGGAAGTTTGCCTGGTCGACATAGAAAAGGGTGGGTTGTGGATGGGTGGGGGGGTTGAAGAAGTGAAAACACGAGGGAGGGAACAGACAAGGACTTGTTTTCACTGGGTGTGAATGTTTAGAAAACACTTGTGACCGCCTCCTCTGGCCTATTCTTACCTGATAAGCTGAGGGTCAACGGTGAAAAGTGAAGGCTGTGTCACCGCCTTAGGAAGTGTGAGTGTGTGTGTGTGTGTGTGTGTGTGTGTGTGTGTGTGTGTGCTCTATAGAACAAGAGATGTAAGAGCTGTTGACATGTTAGTTAGAATCGTTCATCAGTAAGAAAATAAAGATGCGGCTCCTGGGTTGTGTTATCGATGGCTGTAGTCAACACTCCAGATGTTGATGCTGCGTATGAAAACCTTAGGGAAGTGTTTGTTTGGGTTGGAAGGTTGCATTTCCGCCATAATTTGGAGGAGGATATTCTCTGTTTGGAGTCTGATGTTGTCTGGTAGCAAACTGCTCACGGTGAAACTGGAAGTCACCATCATGTGTTTTTGGAGCCAGAAGGGACCAGTCTTGGATTGGACGGTGGCGGTGGGCTGTGGTGAATCTATGAGTCTGTTGGGGCTCAAGGAAAAGATGTCCGGAGGGCCCCTACAACCAGTGTTCATCACCTTTGTGTTATGAGAAATCTTTACTTCTAATGCTCGATAAATTAAAACCTGAAGAACTTTAACATCGTCAGTGATCACTGACATATAAAGCCCTGATTTTGAGTCAGCAGTGGTGCCCAGTTTAAAGTTCCTTCATGGAAGATTTAGGTGGGTTTTATAATTACGATTGCAAAATGTGCCAATATGAATGGACATCGAGGGCCCCTTTCCCCAAATTTATCTTAACATTTGCCTAGTTTGCCTCTATTTTCAGTATCGGTCCTCTGGAGGTTTTAACAAATATGAGTGAAAGTTACCAAGAACTCAACGACACGCCTATTGCCAATCACAAGCTAGCCACATCTGAAAGCATACCCTGCCTTATTTTTTTTTAGTTTTTTTGAATCTGGAAACACAATTATCCTCATGCTGTACTGAATAAGGCTTGAAACTAGCGATTGTGTTACCTGAGGTAACAAGTCAAGTGAGCGGTAGGGTTATTTTTTCATAAGCTTACATAGAATTTAATTTATTTTCTAAACCCAGTGGATTTGCCCCCTGCTGGCCATCAGTAAGGATGCTGTTCAAGGCACTTATGCATTGGCTTCACTTTTCAGACCCGGGGGCCCTGTCCATATTTTATACAATCAATAGTCCATTCTCACTGACTGACTGATGAAATCTAAGCCACTGTGTGCGGTCACCAGAGAGCACTGACAGGAGGTTTAGTGCTTCACTAATTTTGTCTCTTCTTTCAAACATGAGCATTCGCCACATGTCTCATCTAAGAAAAAAACAAGAAAACCCAAAGGGCCGAACACCCCAGCCAAACCACATGACATAAATTACGGAAATTATGATTTTTTTCTTTTCCTCCTCGGGATACGTTTAATCCCCAAACTGTACGGCTCAGCTGCTAAGTGAAAGGTTACTGCATATTTCAGGCCAACATTGAATTAAAAAGCTCTTATTTATCGACTTCTCATTCCTGTGAGCATTACAGCCTTCGGTTCAGTGTCACTGAGCTCTAAGTGGAGTGGACAGCACGCTTGCTCCCTCAGACATTTCTACTATGCAGTAATTCACAACATACTCTCATGGGCCACAAGGCAAGAGTATATATAGGCTCTTCTAACATTTCCCTCACGTTCTGGTGCCGGTTGAGAGATTTACTAGGCAGCACTTCTCCAGTGGACACTGGCAGCTCTGTGCAGGAGATGAATTTCATATGAGGGCTGGCTTTTCATGCTTTTCGGGGGCGTATTTATAGTGTCTGAGATCAGGGTGGCGGAGGCATGCGGGATGGCCTTCTTCAACCTAGCCATGTTAAGTGATGCTCAGGCTGTAGGGGTGGAGCAATCACATGTCATTCCATTCTAAATCCAAACCTCCATGTTTATGACAATAGTAGCCGGACCATGAGATGCAAAAATAGTGCTCAGCGCGGCCTCTTTGAAGCCACCCTGCCCTTTTAAATAGTAGACATAGAGGAGGTTTCAGGGCAAGAAAACCTGCAAGCCAATCACAGAGCCATCATCAGTGAGCTTGGCAGCATTTCTGCTGGCGACTGGGTTGCATGAAGACTGACACAACTGAATGACATTGAATGGTGTAAAAAAACGCAGGTATATGTTATGAATTCTGAATACGTAAACCTCTCAGGTTTATTTTACATTAGAATACATTTGGATTGGAGAATTGTTCATTTTACTGCCACTGATTCTGGCAGCAACACTTGTTGGAAAGTTTTTCAACGACTGCAAGTTCATGGGGCCAATTTTACCTAAACATTGCTGCTGGTTCAGTGTTTACAGGCTTCTAGTGCTTTAGAAAGGACCTGGATCAAGAAAAAGTAAGTGGTCCTTTGTATGATGTTATGTAAGTAGATAAGACGCTGGACTCACAGCACTTCACTGGTGTGACATCTGATAAAAGGAGGGAATGAAAAGCTCTGTCATAATGACAGCACTCCAAAACACTGATAAGACATGATGACAACCAAGTGTAATGAACATTATATAACAACAATTTAAATTGTAGGCTACATGCACACGTATGTGGACTATATTTCGCTTGGTCATTATTCCGTGAGACAGACAGACCAGCTGAGTAACTCCTGGCTACAGCTCTGCTCGTCTCTGTAGTGGAAACCAGGCTATCATCTGTCCGGCCCTTCCCCTTTCAGAACAGATTAGTGTAAATGATCCTCATTTCCAATGGTCGGTAACACAACACAGATTATTATTCCGTGCTACAGGGGTTTGTGTGGACTCTTCCTGTGGCATGAATCATTGAACAGGTGACTGTAATCCATACAGACAGCTAGCTTCTCAGGGTGAGGGTGAGCTATCTGATGCTGCCTGGAGACCAATTGAACTCCTCTGCTTCAAAGACAAAGCTCAGATTTCTCACCTTCGAACGAGGCATTTGCAGGTAGATGACTTGTCTAAAATGTCAAATCAATTACGCAATGTTTTGTTCTGTCGTGCTGGCAAAGGGATTCTAATTTGTTTTGTTGTCGTTTGACCCGCAACATGAGTGTCGTGGTGGTCATATCAACAAATCCACTGGATTTGTAATGTGTGTCGAAATAGATGTGAGAAAGTAAAGTTGGTCTACTTGAAGTTGAAGAGAGCAAATAAATATATCTCCGACTAAACAGAGAATCAAAGAACTAAGAATAATTGCAAACATGAAAATATTTCTTACACTGTGGCAACATTTTCCTCCTGTATGTTTACGAATACAAAGTAAGAGCACCTGCTCAACATTAATCTGAAAATCCCAGGCAGGGTGTTTCAGTAACCAATGGCAACTGCTTCTGTGTCAACAGAAATCTTGGACAGGCCGGCTCCTGCTGCCCCAGGACTGGACTGTGCACCACCATTGGCTGGCTGAATGAATGACTCTCAAACTTGTCCATCTATTATGCATGTCAGTTTACCTTTAGTGCGTTCTTGAGCTCATTTCCCAGGTAAGCACAGCTGAGAGGGAGCCTGTCAGCATCAAGACTCGGACTATCCAAAGAAAAGCTCTGTTATCCCCAGGTAAGGCATTTCTATTTCTGTCACTTTATTTTTTGTCTCTTTAACCTATTGACTAAAATAAGCCACTTACAAGTTCATACTTTTTTGAAGTTTACTTAAATATCCCTTGATTATTGACATTTTGTACTGGATTAAATGTCTGATCCATTCATCTTTATGTCCTGGATCAGCAAAGGATATCTGCATTCATGTCAAAACAATTTATAGGCATAAACATCAGAGCTGACATATCAATACTGAGACTGTTCTGAGTTTATTTTATCCACTTGATTCAGAAAACCAGAGGCAGCCTGAGGGGAGCCAGACATGGAGCTTATTGGATCCACTCTGACAGCCACGTATGCTCGGCCAAAGACCAGCCACTTCCTCCCTGCTATCTCGACTATGGCATCCAGCTATCGCAACACCCAGCCTGCCTTGGCCATGAATCCCAGTGCCAACCTGTGGAGGACCAACAACTATTACAAGAGCGCTGTCCCAGCCCCCTCCTCTATACAGAGAGAGAATTTTGACCTGGTCCGAGCCAAGACCATGTTCTACCCCTCCAACAGGACGGCGCTGAGCACCCGCTACACACCGGACGACTGGTACAAGTCCAACCAAAACAACTACAGGGAGTCCGAGTCATCGCGGAACAGCGCAGAGAGGCTGAGGAGGGACACCATCAGGCTGATGCAGGATAGGGAGCAGGTGACGAGACGAACCCAGGAAAACACCAGCAAGAACATTGGCGAGCGGCTCAACGACATTGTCTTCTGGAAGTCTGAGTTGAGCCATGAGATTGACAACATGGTGACAGAGATAGCTGCACTCAGCGAGGTCAAGAGGAGGCTGGAGAGAGCCTTGGCAGAGACTGCGGGGCCCCTTCAGGTCAGGCTGGAAGGAATTCGCTGAAATGAGTGTGTGTGTGTGCATATGTGTACATGTTTTTGTTGCCTACTGAGGACCTTTTCTTGCATAAACACAAAATATGTCAGGACCAGTAGTCATTGTAGGGACCAAAAACTAGTCAAATGTGGCAAAATATTATTTCTGAGGTCCTGGTTAAGGTATGAAATGGGGGTTAAAATGTATATTTGAATAGAAGTCAACGTAAAATCCTTACAAGAAAAGCTTCTCAAGCTTGTGTGTGTGTGTGTGTGTGTGTGTGTGGATGTGTGTGTATTGCCTTGAATTTTTCATCACTCCAGGGAAATATCTAAATTTTGAGTTCTGTTATTAAAACATGTTGGAGGGAATATTTACATCCCTACAAGGACAAATTCGATTTGCCTTAAAATCTGAACATCCTTGTCGGGCCCCTCTGTTCAGCACACTCATATAATCGTTCATGCATATCGTGTCACTTTATCTGCGGTGAAACAGTTTTTGACTCGGGCTCCAGCTTCAGTTGTAGCAACAGTATCTGGACCCGGAGTGAGTCACCTTGATCGAGCCGGAGATCTGATGACACGCGCAGCTTGTTAGGCTGAGATCATGTGGCAACAGGTTTTCTGTCTTCGAGACTTCTCCAGGTAACTGAAACTGGAGAATGCAGCTGATACATTGCACTATATATGCAAACAGGGACATATCATGGCTGCCATAATGAGTTCCTCACCTGTAACGATGACGAAAATGCTGGAAATTGAACTTGCTCGATATTTTCTTGCCCTGATACAAACAGTTTTATTTATTAGTGCTTATCAAATGACGGCATAGAGATGAGAGGGAAGCCAGATGGCTCATTTATCCGATACCTCCATTATCCATCCTGGCTATATTTATTAGCCAGATTGTATTTTACTTTCAACAGAAAATGAGGTATCCTTTATGTTGAGTCCTGTCATAGAGGAGGTGAAGGCGGGGGATGTTCGGTTTGTTGCCATCTGCTACCACACCACTAGATGCCACTAAATCCCATATTTTTTAAGTTATTTTATGTTAAGCTCTTTATACAACCGTCTAAACATGTTTCAGTCATGATCACTTTGTCAATAGGTGTCTCAAGAGTGTTTGTACCACAGAGAGAAGCGGATGTCCATCGATCTGGTACATGATGACGTAGAGAAAGGCCTCATAAAGGTAACGATAAAGCAGCAGTAAGACCTCTGATGCCAACCTGGGAAAATAATGAGAATATGGCAATAATTTTATTTACCTGCACTGCAATCAGGAAGTGGAAGTCATCAAGTCATGTCAGGAGAGGATGAGGCGACTTGTGGAGAGAGCCATCGCTCAGCTGGCGTGAGTCTGGAAAATCAATTAACTGAATATCACTAAATGCAGGATTCTATTCAACGAAACACTACGAGCTTTGACATGAATTCTGTATGTTGCTTTGTTTCTTAAGGTCAAACCGAGCCGCCCAGCATGAATTGGAGAGAGACATGAGTGACAAAGTGACAGCTCAGAGGATTGATGACAGGTGTCATCACCTGAGGAACACATCAGACGGTATCGGCTACTACAGAGGCATTGAAAGGCTTGACCCCTCGTGAGTATATAGTTTAATGTGATCAATTATTAACTGCTCCTTTCATCACATCATACAACTGCTCACGCATTTGCTTAAACCAACTGAGAGCACTGGACTCGACTAAATTGTCAATAACAGAAAAAGTCTTTCAAAGTTGGACTGATTATCAGCTGAAGGGAATAAAACATGAGCTTGCAAAATTCATTTTGATAGTCTTTGCAAAATGTCACGTAAATTCGTTTATAGCAGTTAAAATATTTCGGTCTGGCCCAAAGTAATGGATCAAACCAGAGACTTGATATTGTCATTTGTGAGGACGGCGGATGTGTCTTCCAAAAATTAAGTTATTTTCTTCCCCCCCCGTCAGACTCTCTCTGCCTGACTCGTGGTCCAAGTTCACGGACGACAACATCCTGCTCTCTCAGGGCGAACGTGCCGCCTCCCACAAGCTCAGGGACGAGATCGAGATCCTGCTGAACACCACGTCCAACGACATGTGGAACCAGTTCAACAATGTCAACATAGCCTTCACCAACCGCATATCGGAGACCGCTGATGCTAAAAACAGCCTGCAAACACACCTGGCGAAGGTATCCACTGTTTTTTTTGGGGGGGGGGTTGCACAGTTTCACTTCATATCACACAATAAAGCCTCACTGAAGTTTCTGTGAGAAGAACATGTTATAATTCTGGGTGAATCTCTGTGATGTGATGAAACAGAATCTACTTTCGTCTGTGGGTTTTGAATTTCTTGATTTATTTATCTTTTAGGAGTCCTGACTTGATCAGATTTGATTGCATTATGTGGAAGAAGTAAAACAGCCTGGGTTATGAAAAAAAAAGTGGGTTAAAGGAGGGAAGTCACATGGCTCTACATCAGAGAACAAGACAAAATCCATTCACTCGCTGCCTTCAATGGGTAACTAAATTTGCCACCTGATAGGAAGAGATCATGTGTTGTTGAACCTTTTTCTCTACACGATCCAAACTTCAGCACCCTCTGCAGAAAACATGGCCTGCAGGAACATTTTCATCTTGTGTGTAGATTTTGTAGGTGTTTATTATAAAACACAGATGCTGCTCTCATTGCTTATATATTCTATACTGGATCCTATTGTTGTTGGATTAATCGCTGGGGGGTCACACTCTGAATTCACATCAGCTGTTTGCTCCATATAAACACTGACAGCAGCTGTGATGTGAGACACACAGTTCCTCATAAAGCTCAGCCACTATCAGTTGTAAGGAGAAGTGCTTCACTGGAATTAAATTACGTGAAATGGGTTTGGACAGAGCAGCACTGTGCTCAGCTGATTCAAAAGCTTGCAATGTGCAGCTTTTTACTTGATCTCCTCAAGCACTGAGACTTCCCCTCCTCTGAATTGGTCCTCTTTCAGCCTTTAAGCCACCATCTACTGTGCTGACCTGTTATTTTCATGAATGAGACACTCAGATCTACAACCACGGCTTTACAATTCATTGTTTTCCTGTAATTTCTCTCTGTGTCTGTTGTCGTCCAGACTCTGCAGGAGATCTTCCAGACAGAGATGCTGATCGAGTCTCTGAAGAGGGCCCTCAGGGATAAAGAGTGTCCACTGAAAGTGGCCCAAACAAGGCTGGAGGAGAGGACCCGCAGGCCCAACGTGGAGCTCTGCAGGGACAACCCACACCACAGGTACTGTAGCCTAGAGTAAAATAGTTTCACATATTTGGTCATTTGTTTTGAGGGTGGTGAAACTTTGGGTCTGCTGGTGGAACCATTTTGCTAGTTCGAAAGTGAGATGTTTCTGTCCTGGTTTTAGACTCGTCAGTGAGGTGAGAGAGATCGAGGACACCATCCAGAAGCTTCAGGAGAGGCTGACGGAGGCTGAGAACACCCTGCAGAATCTGGTCAAGACCAGAGTCGTCCTGGAGCACGACCTGTCCGTCAAGGCCAACTCGCTCTTCCTGGAGCAGGAAAAGTGCATGAGCATGCGCAAGAGCTTTCCCAGCATGCCCCGTCTGGTGGGCTACACTTAAATCACTTGAGACTTTGAAAATTGGAGCTTGAAGGACCAATATAATCAACTGTCTGTTGATAGTGTTTGACAGACTGTTTTGAAGGTATTGAAGTGGTTTAAATGGAAGTCTGGGTGTTTGGAATTGAAGCAAAATTACTTAAAGGGTAACTCCATCAATTTTACACAAGTGTGTTTACAGGTACAACAAAATATCAGCGTGAAAGTAGTATTAAGCCTTTCGGGGCTTCAGAGGAACCTGCATGTAAATCTGATAAATTGCCTCCAGTGGTGTCAGTCAGTGGCAAAGTTGCATTGTGGGTAATGTAGGCACACATTTTGATGTGAAAAATTGGTGGAGTTACCCTTTAACTTTATAGGCACTGATGTCAGAATCTAATTATCATCAATGGATTGTCTTGATAATGTGTACTCGTAGTGTTGAATCTGGGATGTAACAAAAACAAAATAAAATGATGAAGTCACTGAAGAATCAACTGCGCTGCTCAGTCCGTTTCAGACAGAGAATCCACAATATCGCCACAACGACGGCCGGCCAATGTAGCGTCCAACAGGACAGGCATTATGCCACCTCGCTGTGTGGTTTTGGATAGCATGCCACGGTTCAGTAAAAGAGGAGTGATGTGCGTGATGGACAACTGCTTCCTAGATAATAACAGCTGTCAGTCAGGGTGCTGTGGAGCACAGCCAGCAGGCGCTAGGCTAAAGTCAGTGTTAGTCCACTTTGGAATGTGCCAATGAACCCTTTGTTAGCCTGGGGGTAAACTGCAGTGTGAAAAGTGCTATCAAATGTCTTAATGTTGTACAAAAGAAGGGGAGAAATAGCCAAAAAGAACATAACCAGAACACAACCACTTAACATGATCTGTGACGGGACCCACAGAAACGACTTCCTTTCCACTTCCAAACTTTGATTTCTAAAGTAAACCTTTCTTTAAACACGACGGTGAGGTGTGACTATTCATCCAAACCAGGTTTCTGTGTTTTATCCTTCACACTACCGTTGACTGGCGACAGGCCACGCACAGCCCAGTGGAGCACAAACAGTCGTCCTTGTAGCACATGTGACGGTTCAAATCAAACAAATGTTTCTGGATTTGCTTGTGCAACGCGGCCGTCTTGAAACAAAGACAGACGTACATGAATGTGAAGTCTCACTCAGATCTGTCAGCTCGAACTGACCTGAATGTCACCTCAGGGGAGCGGTGACATGTGAGAGACTGTGATATGAATTCTTGACTCCAAGCTCCACCCGTTAGTCATATTAGTTTGGTGCACACAGGTATGGATTGTGAAGGTCTTCTGTGTCTTTACCATCCTTCTTTAATGAGTCATCAGCTCACCCACAGGAGGAGCTCGGCAAACAACTTATAAGTTACCTATAAAACCTCCCATCCATCTCGTACTGTAAGACTCGAGCTCAGCTGGAGGGTTTCTAAAGAGTTAACCTGAGCACGTTCAAAGATGTGGTGAGCAACCGTTTAATTTCATTTTGTTTTTTCAGTCAACACCATTTAGAGCCCGAACCAACTTGGACACACATAAACACAGTCACACGCTTCAGTTCAGCCCTTCTACTACTGCACTTCCTGCGTAACCTTTGGTTGGCTTTCCTGAGGAATGTACACGTCGCTCCAAAAAGCCAATACTTTTTTTTTAGATTATTGTCATCTTTACAGTAGTCGCCACACCCGCCAATCATTACGCTGATTGCCCTCATTCTCTTGAAGGAGATCTCACTCAAACAGCAAAAAAGTTGTATTGTCTAATCTTTAAAAACAGCAACTTAAATTTTGTTCTATGTGCTTATTCTTTGATTCTTTCATTTTTCTGTTCATATCTTTTCTATCTTACAGCACCAGTGGGAAAACAGTTGAGGTTAGACAAAGAAACAGACTTCCAGAGTAAACAGAGGAAAAATTCAACCTGTAAAGTTGTGAAATCTGGTTCCACATGAATCCTTTTAGTGGCTGCAGTGTTACAGAAAAAACATGAAAACATCTCTCCACAAATTAGTTTTTACTAGATTCCTGCCGGGTGGGAGGGAGTGACCATAGAGATAAACCCCTCCGAGTAGGGTGTGTGTAACTTGCACTTTGATTTAGGTGTGATGTTTTACAACCGCACTGTAGGTCACGGCGAGCTGAGGAGCTCTCGCTGCTGAGCAAACAGCATTGTGTTTGACTTGAACCCTCAGGAGCAAGTCAACAGCAGGAAGTCTCTGCCATGGTTTCCTGTATGTGGTGCACTGCAAAAAAAAAAGACATTTAAGTGAGATGAAACATCTTAAATCAAGCGACACATGCTCGCTTGCTGCTCGCACAAGAATTGTTATCAGGATTACTAATTCAAGGCACTATTTGCTATTTTGTATTGAGCGTATTGTGCTTAGAATAAGTCAATTCCAGGGTATATAGCCTTATTTCCAGAAGACTGCAATAACATTGGGTGCTAAATGACTCTTGTGATGCACTTGACAGTGGAAAAGCAATCTCAGCTCACAACAAGAAGGTTGAGGTCTTGAACCTGCCGCTTGCTGCTGTTCTGTCTGTAATTCATGTGGCCACCTCTCCAAGGCGCACTAACAAAGTACATTTAAACACACAAAAAAATATCTGCTCTTTGTATCAAGACAAGTCTAAAATGTTTTAAATCAGGCTTTGTTAGCTTCAACGCTGCAAAATGTGACATCCTGGAGAAAGTATACTTACTCATTTATTTTAAATAACTTGGGAAGTGAAATTGTCCTGTTCTGCTGGCAGATAATCCCCGCCTTTTATTTATTTTGTTCTTGTTTTGACGAGCTGACTTTTTGCAGTGCGTGTGTTTAATATATATGTGTGTGTATGTGTGTGTGTGTGTGTGTGTGTGTGTGTGTGTGTGTGTGCGAGGCCCTTCATAGTTCCACTCTTGTGCCCGGGCAAATTCCTGAGCCCGAGCATTGCGGAGAAAAGGCCCCCTGTTGTCCGCCGCACATCAAAAGACTCTCTTGCTCTCATCACCTTGTAATTAAACAGACTGACAGACAGCAAAGAGCCGAATGTTTCTCTACCGCCGTATCTTTCCCCTCGTCCAACTCCCACTTTCACGGCCCAGAGAGACACGAAGAGTCGGTTCAGCTAAATGGAATGAGCCCCTCGTTTCTCCGTCTCGAGGTTACGCTTCCCTTCTCTTTCTGGATGCGACACAAATAGGCTTTCCTATTTGACCTCCTCTGCCACCCCCGCATATGGGGAATGTACTCTGGAATTCTCCCAGCAGTCCAAACATATTGGCAGGTTATTTTTAACAGCCGCTCTTGTTATAGATGCCCCGAGCCCCATGTTATTTTGTGTTTTTTACATACCACCATGCCATACTAAAGAGCTGATCGCAGATCACTTGAGACCCGTGTCAGTTAAAGAGGCTTTTTTGCCTTCTGCTGTAATTACAGACTCGGACTGAGTGTGCATCACTGAAGAGGAAAAGTGTCGGACGTAATGGAGAGTACTTGCTTTATTCAATGTATTACTATTGAATATTCCATTACAGATACTTTGATAATACTTTAAGTGTTTCTTAAAGGGGATATATCCAGATTTTTCACCAGATTTGTATGACTAACGTGTTGCACATTAACCTCTATCTTGGCTGCACCCTTGAAAGCCCACCCGGTCCCGTGTCCCATCCTAACCCTAATAATTTAATAACGAAACATAACTTTCTGTTGCCATCCTTGGAAAACAAATTAAGTCCAGAGAGGGCCCGACTCACAGGACTCAGATCCGACTCTCAGTGCTGATTAAATATGACTTGAGAGTTTGTTGCTGCTCAGCCTGTTTCTCGCCTCAAATGTTGTAACAAACACATTTTAGTGAACTGTTTAGCTTCAATACCACAAAGGTTTTCAACCTTTTTAGCAAAAGGAAATACCTGAGCACTTTTTTTCCCCCTAGTTTTGTTCTGGTCATTTCGCACCACCAGTACTTGCATCTTTCTGCTTCATAGGCAGATTAATTTTATGAGATCTTTCCAGTGGTGAAATACTTTAATGAGCAAACAAAAGCTTATCGTTTACTTGGTCAGGTTATTGTTGATTTATTACAGCTGTGTCTACAAAGAGGCAGACCTCCACAACAGACACACAACCCTGAGATACACAACACATGCTAGAGTTGTAAAAGGACCCATTTACAGATCCAGTTGAACCAGAGGAGCAATATTATCCTGCAGCAATTGTAGTTCTGGTGAAGCGACGGATGTAAGTCAAATATTCACTTGACTTTTAGCTCTGTTTTGGTCTCCACCAACTACTGAGAATAATCTGCTGGACTTGTTACTGCAGATGTTTGGTTGGGCTGCTACTGGACAGTTAAGATGAAGTTTCTCTGCAGAAAATGGCGTCTTGGTGCTGCTAGAAAAGGGGTTGTTGAGAGAAGTGAATTTCATCCACATGGTCACATTAAATGTCCACTTACATCCAAAACAACAGGAAAAACAAAGCTAAAAATCTGTGTTGAGTGGCTGAATGCAGAAATACTCAATGCATATTCTGTATATTAAAAAAAATGAATCATAGCTGTTGGTCAAACATCCAAATTACCTTAAAAAAATGGCTTTTACTGTAACATCTAGATTAAATCCCTGTAGCTCAGGGACATGGAACATTTCATCTCTTCAGACTGAAGTCTCAACATTCATGGGAACCAGCTCTTTCCTGCAGCTTCTGGACTTGTGCCAAAAACTCTAGAGTTTTCTCTCAAGAGGCCGTTTGGCTGCTCCGTCGTTGGGCTGTGAAAGTTTGTCAATTACTGTCAGCGCTGATAAAACAACAAGAAGAATAAGAAGAAGAGGGAGAAAGTGAGCGGGAATCCGTTGAGTAATCGGCCCTCGTAACTGTTGGGGAGGCAGAGAGAGGAAGCTGGAGACGAGCTGATAAGTCGCGTCGTATTCTGTGTGGTTTCCATACCAACTGCCAACCTCATGCACTGAGACCGGCTGCTGATCCGTCACATGACAAATCTTTGCCTCCCTAAACTTTTTAGCCTATAGATTATATTGGTCCAACATCAGGGTCCTGACAAGCTAGATAAACCACAGAACTGTTACATACAGCACAATGTGTACAAAGCAGAGGTCTTGTGGGTTGTTTTGGTTGATTGAGGGGAATTCTTGGGGGCGATCCATAACATTGATCTGTGACACCACTCCACAGAGAGAGGAGTGGGAGGATGATGCCGGGCGCTGAGGTCAGGATTCAGTCCTGCTGCCTTTCCAGCTGAATCATCGTGGAGTGAGGATGACGCTCAAATTCACACTTATTAGTTATTTCAAGTTCTTTATCTGGATCCAAGGAGACGAGCTCATCGCGCATGAAAACTGAAACAGACTCGGTTCAACACGCAGTTGAATCAACAGGAAATGTGTCAGAATTTCCTAACCTTTCATTGACGGTGACCTAATGCTTATACTAGAAGTCTGCCATTTATAAACTGGATGACACAGCATTACGTGTGACTCAGGAGCATATGATTTTTCAGATGTGCTGGATGATACGGGCCTTTTTGATTATTTCCACATGAGGTCATTTTTTTTAATCCACGTGCGAAAACAGTCCAGTCACTTGAGTAAGTCGACATGTGACATTTTTTTTTTTTTGTTACATGTTACATTTATCTGATATAGTACAACATCACTTTTCCACTGGCTGCATTAATATCATGTAACTTTGAGCTTTCCATCTGAACCCTGACCCACAGACAAGGCTGTCTGCACTCTACATCACTGTGTATTCAGTGTGTTTGAAGCATCGTGGCTCAGTTGTTGTCATCACTGTCTGTGTGTGTGTCTGTGTGTGTGTGTGTGTGTGGGCTGATTAAACAGTGGTGAAAAGACAAGAGGGTTTTGAGTGGCTTAAAAACATGTCAACACACAAACAAACAGGCTGTATTCACCTCTCATCTCTGTTTCTGTGCATCTCCTTCCCCCCATTAGCTTTTCCCTTAGTTGTGTCTCTAATAGCTCCGTCTCCATCGTCTTCTCAGATTGACGTAGAAAAATGAGAGGTGTCAACTCTGGAACTAACTGTATCGTACCTTGACCTGCTGGGATTTCAGTTTTCTGGCTCGGCCTTCCTAAACCTCGTTCACTCTCTTGTGGTTGTTCACATGACAACATGTTTTTGTTGTTGCAGAAAACATTAAACCTTTGTCGCGTTGTGTCTGTACGATCTCACAAAGACAGCGCTGTGGGGGGCTGGAAACGCAAACTTTTGAATTTGTGTAAACTTTTAGCATCGCTATATTAACTTGCAGTACACACTACAGCACCACCTCCTGGCCTGGCATGCATACTGCAGTGTTTTCAAACATTTTTGCAGCATCTGTTTGCACGATGTTGTCATAAGAATGCAGATGAAGCAGAAAACATGAAAAAAACATGAGCTCCTCTAACCATCAGACCACTTGCAGACATTTTAATTTTACTGGACGGACATCTTCATGAGCAGTGAGCTGGTTTTTTGTCCATTTAAAAAGGCAACAAAACAAAACAAAACAATCATGAATAAAGTACATAAACTCTCCTGTTTGTGCATGCTAACACTGTATATGTGAGTTTGTTTGAATCTGCCAAGCCAGGATTGTAAACAGTTAGGTAGACCGGGGCCAGAGGAGAGGGGCAGTCCGAGCGCGACCGGGCTGCAGTAGGAGGGGAGCTGTTAAACATCTGTAACACAGCAGGCCGACAGACAGCTGGACTTCACATGCTGATGACAGGACGCAAAGGACTGGCCTACGTTTGACCGACAACAGCGAAAGGCCTTCCCTCAGACCCGTCAAGGAGCATCAGCTGGAACTTCGGTCTCAAAGTCTAGCCGAGAAATCTGCTGAGTGTGAGTATGTGAGCTGTTTATTCATCACAGTTAATGGATTGTAGTTTGAGCCAAGATAAGGAGGGATAATGCAATCAAGAGAAAGAAAAGCAATCTGGCGTATTGTTTTAGAAACAACAAGAAGGGAATGTAATTGGGTCGAAGCCCAAGGTCCCATCTCTGAGAATGTCTCTTTGCTACGACATTATCTTGAATGCCGATTCATTTCACAGATCTCATATGAGTTCACTTCTGACAGCCACATCTGTTTTTACACTCCTGTCTGTGTTGCTCTGTGGATGGAGTTACTGTAACCCAACCACCCTCCATATTTGTGTCCTCTGGCCGAGGTCCTATCTACGGTCTTGGTATGCACTCTCGCCGTCTGCCGCGCTAACGTGAAGATAAGTTCGTGCCACTTTAACGACGGACGTGAAACGTTAGACGGCGCTCCAGATGCAACATAATTCGGCATCTCGGGTCTGAGTGTTTGTTATGTGGCTCTCTCTCTCTCTCCCCGGAGAGTTTGGCTGCGGCCCCGGCTTCGCAAACACAGTAAACTTAACACTCCCGTGTCCACTCAGCCCACTGATTGTCAGTGTTTTACAAACATTGACATATAAGGGATGGGAACAGGGAGCGCCTGCACAGCTACGCCACAGTTTTAACAAGAGTTCTCCTCTATAAGTCACCGTAAACCTTTAGCAGCTGACCATTTCACAGCTCGCATGATCGGGCCCGATGACTCAGTAAACACTCCGAGTGACCCCAGATTGAACACACGACAGATATCAGCGGCAACAAACAGAACAATCATATCTGACAAAGAGCTGCTTCTGTGCAGCTCAGGCGAGGAATGTCACATACTTTGATTGCAGCGCTGTGACTTACAGCAGCACTTGAGGGCTGTGATCTGGTCCTGTCACCGTCCGCTGCTTGCTAGCATGCGTGTGGACGTGAGCGCCGGCAGAAGGGCCTCCGTTTTTCACACCCGTGTGAGGAACACATGCAGAGGCATCCAGGAAGTGTGAGCTAAGTGGTGAAGAACAGAGAGTGGATGTTGACAGGGGTTATCTGAGGTCGGGTGGCTCCTCTGCTCCTCTGCCGGCCGGCTAATGCGGAGCGGAGAGTGCCCGTTTGATGCTGTGCCGTCCACTGAGGAAGTGCAGGAGGGTGGGACATGTTTGGATGTTTAGACAGGGAGGAAGATGTGTTTGATGACTTATAAACATAGTATAAAGTGCTATCAGAAACACATGAAGCTCGAACTGTATTTGGACGTAACGCCATAATTAAGATCCTGACGCTAATGAAGTCACTATTCCAACAATCTGCTTCAGGTGAATTATTACAGACGTTGGTTAATGTTGCGTCTCGTAACTCTTGAGTAGAGATAAGGAAGTCAACTCATTCTCTGTAATATTTACAGTTTTGTCCACTCCCCACACTCCTGGAATTCCATTCATTGCAACACCCATATTTATTAGACTTCCGTCGACATACACATGAAGAACAGGGGCTGCAGTTCAGGGTGGAACTCCATCCCACTCCCGCTGGAAGTGACTCATGTCAAACAGAGGAGAGCCCCAGATGCTATCTCTCTCTCTCTCACTGCGCCGGGTTAACCCATCCTCACTTTCACACATACTGTGAGTCACACGGGCTCAGGACCTGAATAGCAGCAGGGGGGGAAAAGACCCGCACAAAGCTTCATTACAGCCGTGTTGATGTTTCTGCTTTCCATGGTAACAAGAAGCTCAGATGACGAGGAAGTTTATCATTCTGGAAAAAGTCCAAAATATCGTAGTGTCACTGTGATGTGAACACAAACGCAGTCAAACACATGAAAGTTCTGATGAAGATGTTTTATTTTTTACTATTATATATTTACTACTTTACTCTATAAGATCGTCAAGCCAAAAATGTCAGGCGTCAAATCTGGCAGTTGTGTCAAACTGTCACTTAAAGTTCATTTTTTAGTACTAGTACTAAGAATATTCTGGTCATAATTTAGAAGTACGATAAAATACCACTTGAAGTTCTGCTGTAGGTGTTTTTGGTACTTTAAAGTTTAACTTAATGAATCACAGGGGATGAGTTCTTATTTATTGATATCTGTTTGATCTATCCAAAAAGATCATTTAAAAATGTTTGTGGGATATACTCAGTAGCACAGTGTAGAAATACTCTGTAACAAGAATGGATTCATATTTTTACTTCAGTAAAAGTTTAAATGAACAAAAGTTATATCATCTACTTTAAGTACCAAAAGTAGAAATTCTCGTTATGCAAAATGGGATAATTCAGAATAATCATCATATTATTGTTGTATATTTATTGATGCATTCATCTTTAAATCACTGTGAAGTTGAAGCTGGTAAAGATGGTTTAATAAACTATCTGCTGGGTAGTTCAATGAAGTTTCATTTAGATTTTTGTTCATTATATTTTGCATTATTAAAGTGAATCTTTAACTTGTGACTAAAGTTGTCAAATGTAGTGGAGTAAAAAGTATAAAGTGGCAGAAAATGGAGATACTCAAGTGAAGTAAAAGTACCTCAAACTGATACTGATCTGCAAATTCATCATTAGACGATCAGTCAGCATCCACACATGTAATTCCAGAGTATATCAGGATTTGTAAACACAGTAATATAATCTGTAAAGTGTCTCTGAGTGAAGGAACAAACAAAACCCTCGACAGCAGATCGCTGCTCTTAGTTACCACGGCAGCCAAACAATGACCGGCTCACTACACATACTATGGTGAGTTAGTAACTAAGGCAACCCATGCGCGATTACGCACGGAGCATCTATATTGGGAACCCTGGCTGCGGACCAGGAGGGTCACTCCATGACGCAGCGACGCACGCAGGGCGTTGTTCTTCCATAATGAGACACTTTATAACAGCACGTCAGCCCTGGCATCAATCTAGTCTGAGAGCGACTTGTAGGACTGAGGGACTAACCGCTGCTTCTGGACTCATTTGGGAAAACTTGCTTTTGCGTCTTGCGAGTCTGAACCTCCTGGTTTTTTTCTTGTTTTTGTGGGAATACAAGCTGCGCGCTCTCAGTAAGTTGGACTTTGGTCTCTTTCTAAACTTCCTCATGTTCAGCTGCGCTCAGTCCGTCCTGGCGGATTAAAAAAAAAAAAAAAAAAAAAGAAAAAAAGAGGGAAACGCACGCTTTTCTCTGGGATACCCGCTGCTCCAGTGCGCTCAGACTGAGGACTGAGCTGTGATCGCAAAAAAAAGCGTGTAATTTAGTATTTCAGTCGCTTAGACATCAGTTTATACACCTAAATGTACGTTTCTGTCTTCTTTTAAGTGGTTTTCATATAGTTTTGGAATAACCGATAGAAATAAACGCTCTTCGCTTCAGTTTTGGGGATGAAATCGGCAATTTAAAGTTATTCAAAGACAGATTACCACACAATAACAATAACGCTTCCAGACGTGTTTAAACTGGAGTAAATAATAACAAAAGATGTTGAGCTCATCCTAAAAGTTGAATCCTGTCGCCAAAACCAGCTGTTTAATGTCAACAGAAGGCGCCCGGAGACAGTTTCCTCACGCGTAAAACACGAAGAACGACTTTATTTTAGATGCAGTGTTATTCCTGTATAATCGTGGACAGAGACAGGTCCGGATGAAGTTTCTCTGAAGCCTCTGATCTGCTGCAGCGACACACCCATGTCCCACCAAGCTGACATCCACACACACACACACACACACACACACACACACACACACACACACGCTGACAGACACTCTCTCCTCTTCTCATTACTGTCCAGATCGTCTGTAAAGATGCTGCTCCTACTACTGGGAATCATCCTCCTGCACGTCGCTGCTCTGGTTCTCCTGTTTGTGTCCACAATAGTCAGCGTGAGTAAAAAACTGTCTTGTTGGTTCTTTTTTACATTAATCCGCAAAAACTGAGTTAAAAAGCTCTTGAAGCTCAGAGTCATCTTGTCCCTGCAGGAGGAAATGTTTGTCTCCATGATTTAACGGTTGTGTTTTTGGAGCGTGCCTTCTCTCTTCACTTTACTGACCCCAGCTTCATGTTGTTGACTTCAGGTCTGGACGTCAAGTGAAACTAGCACCTCAGACCTCTGGATAAACTGCACTGCTGCCAATGGAGGATACCACTGTGACCCGGCGTCAACTGGAGGTCAGACACCTGCCTAGCTTTGAACTATTCCTCCTTACAGACCGCTTTAACCACCTGTTCACTGTGTATCTTACTGTACAGTGGCTGATAGGGGACATTTAGATCATTGCTGTGAGGCTGTGACACATTCTCAGGATGTTTCTTCGCTGATAAATCGCTCCTCAGGTTTTCGTCGGACAAGATTATCTCGATAGCATTGAAGGCATCCACGGTGATATTAAAGGGAGGCTTGAACTTTGGAGAAATGACTTGCAGGAATTCCAGCATTCACCACCTGATGATGATGATGATGATGATGATGATGGTGGTGGTGTGGGTGTGTCACGGCTCCTCCGGGACTCTGGTGCCATCTAGGGCAGAGAATGTGGCGGTGCTGTTTTGAAAAGCGAGCTGATAGGCTGCCGCCGTATAAATAGTCGTGGTGTGATGTCCATATTCAGGGCTCACGTCGGGGGAGCCCGTGGCGACAGGGGCTGTGGACGATCAGGGTGGGGCTGCAGGGAGTATTTAAAGTTTTCGGTGTATGTGTGTGACAGAGTGTTTGAAAGCAGTTAGAGGCCTTGGACTACCTCACGGCTGATGGAGGGTCACGCCCAGTGTCAGATCAGAGCGCCCAGTGTTAGTTTGCAGGGATCACCGGGACAATTTAAGGCGGCAGCTGCAGCAGTCGGAGATTTATTTAGACACCTCCAACATGTTTGAATCCGATCCCTCGGGAGTAGATAGATATTTATGAGAAGATTCAAGCAACAAGTTCATGTGAGAGCGCTGAATGTTTTGCTGGCTGCAGCCGGGTGATGTCATTTGTCTAGAATGAGCGGTGCAGCAGCAGCAGCGGCAGCAGCAGCAGCGCCTGCGTGCCCTGCCAGGTAGTCCGATGGCGCAGCCGGTTTGTTTGACTTGCTTTCATAAGTGCACTGACGCACAGTGTTTATTTAACAAGGGCGCATGTGCTCGGCTCTGTGCTCTGGCTCCAGGAGATGGAAGATAGTGGTCTGCTCTCACATGGCGGGGGCCAAACCCTGCGTTCAAAAGGGGCCCTTTTTTAGAAGATTTGCTGTGCAATCAAGTTCTTTGTGCAGTGGATCATAATCACGTTCGTCGTGGGTTATTTTTAGAGCATTTTCTTGAAACCTCTGAGTCCTCCCCCCTCTTGTGGTCGCCTCGGTTACAAAAGATACTCGCTGAGATTCATTCTGATGACGCTCAAGTGAGATGTCACGGTTATCACATGCTGAGGTTGAGTTAAACATCACAGTGAGGGAGAAATGACCTCACAGAACTGACTCCCTCTAAAATTAGCCTTTTTTGAGGAAGAATGTCCTCTGAGCCGGCGCGGGCCTGCAGTACATAAACATGGAGAAGTAAATACTACAGCGGTTTCTTAGTTCTGTTGTGCACCACCCCTCAGTACAGTGGAGGGTGTAGGGGCCTCAGAATAGAAAGCAACAAACACCAACTTCCTGTTTGGACTCACAGTGAAATCCTTGTTCATCTGCATTGTAACACTACAATCATTAACCACAGCGTTCACGCAGACTGACACTTGCTTATTGGCGACGTTCTCGGCCCTGAGCTGCGCCTCGCGCTCGGAAATGCCCCGCGTCACTGTTTCCTACGAGCGGTCGGTGAAGGAAGGAAGGACGGCAAGATGTGTGTTTATCGGAGCAGTGATGGATTGTCGGTATTTATAGAAGAGAGCTATTCATAAGACGGGGATGGGACATTTCACCCGCTTCTCACAGTGCCATCACACGTGTCTGGGAACGGCGTCATTACAGTGGAATCTAATTGTTGCTCTGGTGCCGTTTTTTGCTGGATGGAGATTTGCAGCGTGTCAGGTTTCCTCCCATATCTCAACCCCCCCCACCCCACCTCCTCCGAGTCGATGATCATCAGGATGTACTGTAGGGTTGTTATTGTAGGTAACCTGATGCCAGGCTGCTGAACCCTGTACAATCACTCAAGATTCAAATCCATAACAGAGATATCGCTGTTGTCTCTCTCTTGGAGAGCTGCACTCATTCTTTGTAAATCTTCCTACTCAGAATAAGGAGTCTGTGAAGTGGTTTATTGTAGCCTAAAGCGTTACAGTGTGGTGAGTCAAAGTCATTAGATTACACAAAGTAAGTTGTCTCATTACTTAATCATCCTTTTTGTTGTTTGAACGCTGATAAATTATGCATCGGCCCCTTTCGTCCGTGTTGTAAGTGCCCCCCTCCGCCCCCCATTAAACCACAACATGCCTTTGATTTACATAATGCAGGTGGATCAATAAACCGCTGATGCCCGAGAACGCCGAAAGAAACGCGTCAGAGATTTGAATGTCTGTGGCGGCGCTGCACACAAATGGAGCCGTAATAAAACTTTTTATAGACTTGTCTGGAATATCTGATGAGTCTCAGAGAAGACAAAGGCGAATGGGTGGACCTCTGCAACGGCTGCCAATTGGTGCCGTAATAAAATTGCATTTTCACCGCTATTATGATGTGAACATGCACAAGAGACACACTGCAGAAGACAAATGCAATGAATACTAAAAAAAAGTGGTTTTATTTACATGCATCATCTGTAAACACATTCGATCTATGAGATGGAGTCGTGGATAACGGGTGTTGCAGTGTACCGGTTTTTGACTTTGCTCGCCATAAAACCAAAAACAAAGAAGATGATGCAGTAACAAGCTAGCTAGCTACCACAGTGTGCGGCTGCTGTGGATATAACAAGGAAAATCTGGATACAGCGTCTTTGGTGGAGCTGCATTCTACCTATGAAAGCTGCTCAGTTGCGCATGAAGCCAAAAACTTCATGGGTGTAGAATTGCCCAGATTCTCTGCGTTGTGGAGCCTCGCTAACTTGAATTTTGATATGATTATTTAATGGTGCAGCTCTTCTAGACCTTTCAAATATTACAGGATGAATAGATGGGGCTTTATCGCTAACAAAGATGTATCCTCTGTTTTACAGCCACTCCTGTAACAAGTCTTTTTCAGCCCCATTGAATCATGTGATGTTGTAATTCCACAATTTGGCCACTATGTGAAATTGGTTTTAAAGCCTGGCACTCGTCTTTGGGATGTTTGGTTGCTACTACTGCCACAAAAAATAACATCAGAGCGGATGACAAACAAGAGTGAGAGTCCCTAACTGCAACAGCAAAAACTTAGCTAGCCTGAGTTTTTTGTCCTTGGAAAATTCTCCATAGATATCGTGATAAAATTGTCGGAATGAATTATATGGGCCACGATAAACATGTAGTGAATATCTGACATTGGATACATCTGGTTAATGAGGTGAATCCTCAGATAGCCATTAGCAACCCTCAGATTGGTGTTGACTGGGAGAGAAACTAGCACAAGAACTTAGGAACCACCAAAAGAACCTGGCTGGGGGGCAATATATTGATATTATATTGTTATCGCGATATCAGACTGAATATCAACTTAGATTTAGGACACTATTATGTAGTGACATGGCAGCGTTGTCTTTTCCTTGTTTCAAAGGCCAGATTACAGTGAAGTGATGTCATTTTCTGAACATACTAGACTGTTCTGCTTGTTCTAAGACTTTTGAGGAGATTTCAAAATGTCGAGATATATATTGTGTATCGTGATACAGCCTAAAAATATTTCAAGAATACTTGACGACCATATCGCCCAGGCCTGGTCGGATAGATACAGATATACAGAGATAGAGATAGAGGGAGGGAGCTCTTAGGAAACCTGAGAGGCCACAGCGAGGCAGCACAGATAACTCCCAGACAAGAAATAAACCCTGCTTGGAAGTCCAGGGATTCCTGGCATGGTGGCACAAATGAAGCGAGCCAAACAAACACCGCCTCAGATAGGCAGCGCAGATAGACGGTCTTCCCTGTCGATACAGGTGTCTAATGGGTTAATGGATTCTAGCAGCCCGGCCTTGGAGGACTAGGAGTAACGATCGATGTGGTACATTTAGTCGTAGGTCCTGCTGTGTGTGTGTGTGTGTGTGTGTGTGTGTGTGTGTGTGTGTGTGTGTGTGTGTGTGGGATGCTTTTAGGAATAAGATACCCAGGTTCCATTGTTATGGATCCATTACACATTCCCAGAAGTAAACATAGCCAGGAGCTGGCTCATTACGATCTCTCTGAGAGGATGCTCAGAATCAGCAGACCGGTCAAAGCTCACTCCGGCATTTGTTTGTTCTCCACTCACCCTTCACACACTCGTTAAAGCCAACGTTGTGCACAAATGATGCTTTGGATGATGATGATCGGTTATTGACAACACTCTCCTCACCTCCTCCTTCCTCCCCTCTGCAGAGTGGATCCAGGCGGTCCAGGCTCTCATGATCCTGTCCATCATCTTCAGCTGCCTGTCCCTCTTCCTCTTCTTCATCCAGCTCTTCACTTTGCAGAAGGGCGGACGCTTCTTCCTCACCGGAACCTTCCAGATCCTCGCCAGTGAGTTCAGTCCGCCTCACGCACACTTCCCCACAAGTTCACTGACAACATAACAGAGATCAGATGGACATTTTACTGGATTAGATTCAGCTGGTATCATCAAAAAAACAGGGTGGATTGCTGGTAAACTACAACTAAACCAACTATATAATCCAAACAGTGTAAATAGATGAACTATACAATATTTATCTACCATTTATAAACAAAAATTGCAATTATACAGTTAAGAATTGCTAAATCAGTGGTTTATAAAGCATTTCATTGTTTGATAACAACAAAATAAATGTCAATTAGCCATGAATTTACCATTTATTAATGTTGGTTATTATAAAGTGTTTCTATGCTTGATCATACAGTCTATTACGGACCTATGCGAGGCGCCCGTGAGCCATTAGTTACTTCTGTTGCTAGTCACATAAATACTTAATTTAAAGGTAATTACTAATAAACAAAGTGGAGCAAAAAAATAAAAAAGTGCGATGTTCAACAAATGACAGTGAGATAAAACAGAGGAGGGAAGCAAAACCTCACGTCTGACTTGTCAGGAATGTGATTTTCAGCATTTTGTTGCATGACAAACTATCACTGCACAATCGATCACATGACTAATCATCTCTGATTCGCTCAATTAGGACAGTAACAGCTGAGCAGTCTGAAAATACGCCGCGTGCACAAAGCCAGGTAGAGAGACGAACCAGCGGCAGATGCTCACGCTGCGTCGGCTGTGGGAGAGGATTAAATTAAGAGTCCGAGCCAGTTACTAATGGTTTAATGCTCCACTTGTCTATTGTACTTCATGCCCTTTTAGTCAGAGCGGCTCCACTGCCAGTTCATTGTGCCTCGCTCTTGGCAGCCCTTTCCAGCATCCCAGGTTTGCTCTCTATACCGTGCCAGCGCATTTGCCTGGCACTCAGGTGCCCACTCAGCCAAACACACTGACACCGGGCCAGCTGCCAGCTGCACAAGTTGAAATGTCAGGGAGGCTGGCAGTGCGGGGGTCTGACAAACAAATCATGCCCTGTCAGACCATGGAGGTGGGCAGAGCAGGGAAAGGACTGGAAAGGCTGGAGCTGGAGCTGGAGCTGGAGGTGGAGGTCGATAAACAGGAAACACTATGATGTAATGTGGAGGGATGCCTTCTGGGAAACACTGACCTGCCCGCCTCCGCTGGGCAGACTGGGTTCATCCCAGGACACAAGACACAAGAGCACAGTCCTGCAGAGAAATATGATCTGATAATTGAACGAGCATCGTTCTCTTCCTCACTGCAGGTTTGTTCGTGATGAGCGGAGCCATCATCTATACGGTGATGAGTCCGGACTGGGTGCCGGAGGAGAGCGCCTTCGGCTACTCCTACATCCTGGCGTGGGTCGCCTTCCCGCTGGCGCTGATCAGCGGACTCATCTACGTCATCTTGAGGAAGCGAGAATGAGCCGTCACTCAATCCCAGTGTTCCCAGTAACCCCCCCCACCACCACCACCACCACCACTGCAAGCGTCACCAGTCCCCCCTGAGGCGTCGGCTCTGACGCCTGAGTAACAATGGAGCCACCAGGCCAATTACATCACAGAGATTGGGGGGGTTGTAATACCAAAAAATCAACATGCAAACCAACACAAAAACAACCAATACTGTCTCAGTTAAAAGATGTATATAGTATCTATGGTTTAAAACCTATTTATAACACTTTTTACATATATGTACATAGTTTTTGTGTTGCTCTGTCGACGGATACTCGTATGAGCTTTGTTTCAGCTGATTAAGTGCCTCGTGTTTGTTTGTAATGATGAAATAATTAGATGCTACTTTGTCGTGTTTCTTCGTCGCCTTTTTTTGTTTTGTTTTGTTTTTGTTAAATTGCCAAATAATGAGTAAAAAAAAAAAGTTTCTTGGAGTATATTAACCAAAGTGCATGTATAGAAATAGAAGGATTAGAAGATTACTTTTTTCTTTCTTTTTTTTTTTTTTTTTTTGATGGGCTTGCTTTACAAAAAAGAGTGGTAACATCCGTGGACCTAGCGTTAGCGTTAGCATTAGCATTAGCCATGAAGTCACAGATCTGGTCCTTTTTTTTCTATTTGTGAATTTGCAAGTTTCAGTTTGTTTTTATTTTATTTTTATTTTTTTTTTCAGTATTTTTGCTATTTTCTTATTTTCAACAAAAAAGATGGTGCTATGTATTTATCATTCCTATTAATGACAGCAAAAAATCATTTTACGAACAGAGTTACTTTTTGTTTTTATTGTTTTTCGAGTCGAACGGCTCGCCATGAGTTAAAGTGAGAATCAGACAGAGGCGCACCTGTACGTACAGTGGCTTCTCTAGGGAACACAGCCGGTTTCACATTGCAGTGTCCAATTTATTGTTCTTCTTCATCATCAGCTACTGTAAAAAAAAAAAATAATAATAATAATAATTGAGTTTTGGGGTGGGTTTATTGATGAAGTCGTTTGGGAATGTCAGTATTATGTGAAGACAGTGAAGTGTCTTTGTATACGCTTCGTTTCCCCCTCGTTCTGATGTTCGTGTTCGCCTCTGCTGAAGCCAAATTGAACACCAAAAGAAAACAACAACCGTCACAGCCTGATTACAAAAGTCCACATTTGCCACCAAGTTGAAGCCATAAAAGAAAAAAACACCAACGCGATAGGATGAAACATTTAGTATTAACTCTACATGTGAGTGAGAAAAAGGACGGAGAGGTTTGCAGTGATGATACAAATGTCTGTTTCACATACTTGAAGTTTGACACGCTGCCCACTGACGTCGACATGTTTTTGGTTTTTTTTGTCTTTTTGTTTCCTCTTCTACTGTATAAAACACTGTTTATATGTTGTGCATAACAGACGTGGATGACAATCTTAGCCAAAAAGAAAAAAAAAAAGACACTCACTTACTCAATAAAAAAAACTACTCTCACATTATCTAACATTGTGTATTCCACTGTTGCAAGGGACTGGATTCACGCTAACACTCGATGCATGATGAGCAAATATTACGTAATGCAGAAATTCGAGTCATTTTCTGGGCTGCCTGTGGGAAAAAAAAAAACACAAAAAAACTGCCAGTAAACGGGGATAGACGTAAGATGTTAAAATGAAAGAATCATTTGTGGCGGTGAATCCGTTATGATTGGCGGCAGCTGCGTGTTCGTGGATCAAAGATGTCAGCAAGTGATATTCGGCGTGTAAATTCCCGGCCGAGCGAGTTCTACCTTTTGCGGCACGCGATCAAAATCGAGCTGCCTAGTGCACGCGGTTGCAAATGCTGCATGCGACTTGTGTTACACGCACTGGGCGGCACAGGCATTCAAAACATGCAGCTAGTGTTTCAGTGTCAACAGTGTCTCTCTCCCCCCCAGCATCAGAATTAAGAGGACTTCTTGGCCGCGTCTCGAACACTGTAAGCAAAGGGTCTGTCCCGCGCTCGCCATCTCCTGTGAGCGACATCGTGGCGAGATTAAAGTATTTAAACTCAGAGCTCACACTAGCCAGTCTGCTGTGGTCCTTTACGCATGATGCTCATGGTTTGGGTTCAGTTAGAAGAGATCTCCCTCTAATGACAACTGCCCTCCTCCTCCTCCTTTTTTTTTTTTTGTGTACAACGACAAAAAAAAATGTTTATGCCATGTTTACACCTTAAAACTTCCAGATGCTCTCTTGATGTTACCAGCTTTGAGTTTAATCATTAAAGGATGTTTCTGACCACCACTACAGAGCTTTTTTCCTTCGTGTGTGTGTGTGTGTGTGTGTGTGTGTGTGTGTGTTTCGATGCATTTCTGGAGAGGCGACAGTTACAGTGACGGAGGACTCGACTGTCACGAGCGCTCACAGATTAAGGCTAATGGTTTGTGATGATATCTGTTCCTTTTTAAAGACAACAGTCGGGGCCGTGAGCAGCCCTCCTGATGATAGGCATCTAAATCTCCGGCAGTGAAAGAGTACTCTGAGGAGGAGGATTCTTTGCTGCAGGCCTGAGAGGTCACTGCCTCCCACTGCCTCCCCCCTCCTGACTGGGTGAAACGGGGACGCTGCTTTACGATCTGTGTGTCTAGAAATAACTGTGTGTGTGTGTGTGTGTGGTTTCTTTCTCCCAATATCACACTCTTCTTTGTTTTCAGTTCATAATATAATAAAACACCAAATCTATTCCTTGAGGTAAGAGTGGCAGTAGGTCATGTCTTTTGAAATGCCGCCACCTGCTGGTTGCACATAGTAACAACAACAAAATCCACACGTCCCACCAGGTTAGCTAACACTGCCTCCATGTGGAGCAACATGAGCACCACAGTTCAGTCCACCTTGATATTCTGGAGGCAGTGGGAGGACTCTCTTGGGTTCAGATCATTTTTCCCTTATTAAAACGTGTTAAACCTCATTAATTCTATATATGATCATTAAGCCTCATCCAGAGCTCAGCTTGTTTACGTGGGTGGATGCACTCTTCCATTAGCATGCACACATGTGATAGAGCAGAGGTGATTTCTCTCACTTGTCTGCTCTCTATTACCCTTCAGTCAATCTAATGAACGCTCCTCCTCCTCCTCCTTCACGGCCATTACGAAGGATTTTATGGCACGACACATCATTAGAGGAAAAAGGCCTCCTCGCGTTTGATTAATTATTTGATAAATTCAGACAAAACGTGGTGTCGCAAAATAAAGTATGCAAGGAGAGGAGTATGGTAGGAGGTCTGTGGTGGGTCAAACATCTTCAATCTATCACAGATTATTGCAAAGCTCAATTCAAAACACCCAGATCTGGAAGATGTGATGTAGCTTACAGTCTCCACCTGCTGGCCGGTGAGGTCCAGTGGAGCCCCGAGGGGTCGGTACTGTCACTCTGACAGCCAGCATGAGCTTCCATAGCTTCAGTGAGCTTGAGTTGGGTCAGATTACTTTGAAATGTAGTTAGTAAATGAATTAAACTACATGACAAATGTTGTTTTTAGTAATTGAACCCATCAGATTACAAAAAAAACACAATTGAATTACTTACAAAAGCTACATTTTGCACTTTGATCTAAAATTGGACGCTTCCACAAAGTTCCACAAATATTCACAGTGTTCACCTGAGATGAGCTCGAAGATGACTCACCTGCATTTCACTCTCATCAGTGATCACACTATTCAGGAACGCCTCGTCCTCTCACATGGAGGTCTGCTCGTTCGGCACGTTCAGATTTAGGGTTATGTTATAGTTGTGCAGTGGTTAGCACTGTTGCTAACAGGAAGAATCTCAGAGCCTTTCTGTGTGGAGTTTTCATGGGTTTCCTCCGGGTCTGTTCCCCTGACCAAGACACTGGCTAAGATCCGGAGTTGGTCCCGGGGGAACTGTGGCTGCCCACTGCTCCGTCTGGACGGGTTAGATGCTGAGTACCAGTGTCAAATTTGCAAATTAGACTGGATTACATTCAAATATATAGTTTTTGGTAAAAAGCTTAAATGTAGAACACAACATTCGTTCTGTTGCTTTTCGTCTGTTCACCTTGCAGACAAGCTTTCTTTTGACAACAAACGAACAATACAACGGTAAAATAAGTTGCATTACTTTGATGAAGTCTTTAAAATAATAATATCAACTTTAATCTATTACATTTCAAAAAGCAACTTTCCAGACACTAGAAATGGTCGTCAGCTCATTGATTCAGAATTTTCATTTGATTTGTCACCACTCCTACCAAAATGTTGATCTCTTATGTATTCAGGAAAGATAGTGAAATAAATGAATTGAGAAAAGCAAAACAGTAAAGGATGAGAGTCGTCTTCTCTCTGGGATCGGGATAACCGACCAGGGCTGTGACCCCAAAATGTATTCCTGTCTCTTATTTCGATTCTCTGCCAGCTCTTCTTTAGACCGACTGAACCTTTTAAATGACGACAATGTGTGGCGGGACAAAGCTGACAAGCAACCAGACATATTCATCATGTCACCCTGAACCAACACCAGTCTGGAAACATTTGTCCGGTCTCCGTCACGTTAACTTGAGAGAAACATTCTGTCGTTTGATAAAACCACCAACCGGGTTTTTTAGCTGTTCAATGAACAACAGAAACTCAAGATTTTAGACACTGTGTTTTTTTTGCAAATGTTTAAAACAGCAGAAGAAATCAGTGCATTGTGTCTGTCGAGCATTGACTGATACGCATTATTACCTTAGTGCTTAATAGGTGTCTGGGGGTTCCACACATCATTGCTTCGCCGTCATGGGGTCAAAGACAAGCTTTTAAAACAATCACTTTTCCCATTAATGCCTAAAAAACTCCCCCTGTCTTGTCCTCTCCCATCCAATGTCACCCTCACCTCCTGCACCCCACCCTTCTTTTTTTTTTTTTTTTTTTCCTCGAGCCTACTGGGAGATAGTATTTTCTAATTTCTGGAACACAATGAGGGGGATGCAAACAGAAGGTCCACCTTAATCTATCACAGCTCCTTCAAGGGTGCAGGGGGTGCACGGTGACAGGCACAAAATCGTGGAGCCGGTGGGGAGGAGGGCAACAGAAGCAATTAAGGCTCATGAAATGCAAATGGTGCTTTATGTAAGGGGCCGAGGTTGGGGAGGAGGGCTCGCTCTCTCCTCGTCTTGCTGCCATCTGCTTGCTATCACCACCAGTGGAAGAACCTCTGGGTCTCGGTAATTTGTAGCTTTAATAATTTGCTCCCTAGGTCGGAGGAGGAAGAAGGAGAGATGGGGCTGAAGGGGCCGAGGACGTGCAGCTGGCGAAGATTAGATTTAGATTAGCTGGTCAGATCACATGGAGAGCTGACCCTCTTACACTTTAGCACGGGCATAAACACACTCGCATGTTCACACGCAAGCATGCGCACATATGCATCACATGTGCTGGCATACGCGTACGCTCACTCTCGCTTCCACTCTTGCACAATACTCGCCTATGCGCCATCAAAGTTGACCCTGATCCAAGGTGTACTTCGAGCCAAGTGGGTCCATAAATCCCAGAGGATGTCTAGAGGTTAGTTAGGAACATGATCCCGGGCCGCTGGGGGCTGAGCCGTAACCTCAAGAGCAGATTCAGGGCCCGACTTTCCCCGGAGCGCTGTTCGAAGGGGTCAAAGTGGACACAGTGTGTTTTTCTGCCTTTTTTCCCCCCAATGACACAGTCACTCATTCGTCACGCAGAACAGAAGGACCTTATTGAAGACCGTACGCTCTCCCGATACCAACCCTACCAGCCCATTCCCAAGGTCAAGACTGGGACAAGGTCATCACCACACACACCTGACCCCTGACCCTGTGGGCGTCCATCTTGCTCAGGAAATAAAGCAGAGATTGGCAGCTGATGGAGTCGAGGACTAAATCAACTTCAGCCTCTGCCATACATCAAAATCACTTCCACCGTCGCACACTGACACGGAGGCCCTAATCACTTTATCGGTGATGAAAGACGAGTAGAGGCACAATCAGATGGATTGTGTTGGATTTCTGGCACGCAAATGCGCCCCTCAGTCTTTGAATGCGGTCGGACGATGACTTCAGCATCAGCGAAGGCACCTTTAGCAGCTGGGGAGCATCAGCGAACACATGATAGCCAACAAAACGACTCATGAAACTGAAGTTGCGCTTGTAACCCTTAAACTGACGGGGAACTGGAGCCACACACGTGTTTGACTCAGGAGGATTTCTTAAAGGAGACACATCATCCTCATTTTTAAGTTCATAATCTTATTTTGGGGATTACTAGAATACGTTTACATGGTTTGATGCTCAAAAAGCTTTTCTCATTTCTCCCAGCTCTGCAGCTTTCTAAGCCCCTCCTCCTGAGTACTCAGTCTGCTCTGATTGGTCAGCTCACACACACCTGAGCCAGTACAACTCACTGTATCTCTAGTTGTACTTTCAACCTCAAGTTAGCTGCACTTCTACCATCAATTGAGGCATAAATCATGCAAATGTTTGACATGGTGAGGGGCTACTGATGAGATGTTTCAGTGTTTTCTGTGGGAGAGAGGAGCTCCCGCTGGCGTGGACGTTTGGCTTTTAAATTTTCAGGATCTTTGACATGCTGGAATCAATATAACACACTGAAGGACTTTGACAGCCAGTCAAACAATATGGATCACATGTGTTGTAGCATGAATGACGAGAAGTCACGCATGAGCCACATGCCACACACGACAGTCAAAGCTTGTGCCTGCGCCGGACTTTCATTTCAATGCAGCCCGCTCTGACACAGGCGCGATAGGAATCTGTCGGCTCTATATGGAGCAAATAACAGCAACGATGTGCCATCGTAATTATAGCATTTAATACTCACACCACACACACACACACACAGACACACACAAAGGAAAGAATTGGGTGCAAAATTGCAAGCTGGGGAAGACAAAAAGAGCAGCCAGAAAAGTTTCATGCCTGGCATTGAGCTGAGCTGAACAAGGCTGCTTTTACTCTCCGCAGACAGACAGACAGACAGACAACTCTCATGAGGTCCAGTAAAGCTTCATTCTGGCAGGATGGACGGCAGTAAAAAGCTCTGTGAATGGTGTGGATGAAGCCTCGTAAATTCCCCAGGCAATAACGGGGGGCCTCCTATGAGAATGGAATACTCAGCAGCCAAGTTATTTGGAGCCGTGCTGCATTTTAGACTCTGACAGCCCCATTCATTCGAGGTTATGTAGATACTTTTTTTTACGATCTCTCCATTCCACTCTTCTATAGCACACACACACACACACACACACACACACACACACACACACACAAATTAGACTGTAGCAAGTGTTCGCACACACATATATGTACACACACACACGAGGCGGAGATTGAGAGGTACGGGCAATAACATTAAGCAACCGCAGCGTTGGACTTTACATCTAAGTGCAGCAAGTTCTCTGCCCATCATGGAGGGCAACAGGCACTAAATCAGCCCGATGGAGCGAGGAGCAGACAGCTATATGAGCCGGAGATAAAAACCGCCGGGACAGTTCTGGGATGACAAAGAATTAGAAGATCAAATTCCTCCCGGTGTGCATCTCTTCTGCATGGACCGGCACGACGCCACGCACGCCTCTGCTTCTGCAAAGTTCAGCAAAATGGCTTGGCGCCTTCAAACCTACAGAGCCTGGAGACTCTATAGACAATGCACCGCCTCGTCATGTTTATCAGTTTATAGGTTATATCAGCTCTCTTCTCTGGATTAACTAGTCTATTAATATGACTAACATAACTGAATGTGATCATTTATTTGATCAAATCACAAAGTAACCTCATGCATCTGTCCTGCGCTTTTGCTGCCACTATCTGGACAGTCTGTGTGACAGCATCACATTTTTTCTTCTGCAGTGACAAATCTGTATCGGCAGCCCGAACAAAGCACGTCCTACAACTCTTAAAGGACACCCTGAGATGAATAGCCATGTGATTTATTTACAGCTCTGAAAGGCATAAATACAACTCCCTAATTATGATATCACTCTGCTTTTGAATAATTGAGCTGATTTAAAAAAAAAAAAGCTCTCAAAGAAATACAATCTCTTGTCCTTAGAAACACTGAGACTCTGACCTGGAGGCTAATGAAACTGTGATTAGTAAACCTAATTAGTCAGCTACTTTCCCCAAGCTTTCGCATGTTCTGAAATCACCATTCATGTACGTGGACTAGAGACGGGGTGATTAGTGGAACAAAGACGAATGCTGTAATCTCCTCTCAATGGAGTGTCTGCCGTGGCCCATCAGGAGATTGCAAACCCCGGTGCTGATAGCGAAAGGGGGGACTGCCGGGTGCTGGTAAGTGCCCGTGTAGCTGGGAAGACGCTGGAATCCCGGGACAAAGGAGCGAGGGGCCGAGGGGAAGATAAGACAGGACACAGTGGCATGAATATCCACCGCAAAGGCCGCGCTGCATTATGCATGCATGGCAGCAGAACAAAGAGAAAACATACAGTATGCTGTATATGTACACAGGCGTCACATGTTCAAAAAAACAAACAAAAAAAACATCTCATTAACATGCAAATCTATAAAGTCGCCTCGATACATTTCATTATTTCATATTATCCCCATCAAGACGGTGCCAGTTCCCAGCTGCAAAGACACAACACGGCCCAGTTCACAGTGAACTATTCACCTCTCATAATGAGAACAGCTCAGAAAAATGCTTCTCAGAGAAGAAAGCAAAGAGAATAATTATCCTCTGACCGTGCACCATCAGAGCAAGTAGCTAAATAAATAACTAGAATGGCACCCGGTGGACTGATAGCTTCACCAGCATCCACATCAAACTGTACTCACTCGCACACAGATACCAGCCTGCTACATACGTCTGATATTTCCTCCTTTTATCCCCCGAGAAAGTAACCAAAATGTCGGAAAACTTCCAATTCTGCAATGTTAAAGGAAAGTGAGAAAAGATTCCTGGATCTGTCCCTTCATTTGGATCCGCACCAAAATGTATGGGGTCCATTTTACGTTGACATCCATCCTGTGAGCGGGAAACCAGTTGTGTAGTTTTTGTGCAAACATCTAACAACAAATGTCATATCAGACCTGGTGCAAGTTTAAAGATATTTGTTGCATAAGTTTCATTTTCCCTAAAAAAAATCTTATATTGGATCATTTATCACATGGACATGTTGATGGGCCACAGTCAGATATATGGCTGCATGTAAGCCCCTGTGTGTGTGTGTGTGTGTGTGTGTGTGTGTGTGTGTGTGTGTGTGTGTGTGTGTCTGGGTCTGGGTCTGCACTGGCCTGTAGGTTTGTGTAGCCCCCTGTTGGCCTGACCCTCAGAACCTGCATAAAATCCCTCACCCTTCCCTCGAAAACGCTGTTGCACTTGTGGTCCAGCGCTGTAAATCACACACTCACACACACACACACACACACACACACACACACACACACACACACGGACACAAACGTCTGGATAATGTTCACACTGCCACCACTCACACAAGCTTTTCCGTAGTTCAACACGCAGCACTGGGAATTTTGAGGACACCCCCCCCTCAGCACACACACACACACACACACACACACACACACACACACACACACACACACACACACACCACTCAGCCCCTTTATGCTTTCTTGCTTTCTCCCCCTAACAATCAAAGGCCATATGGCAAACATATTCCTACGGTTCGTTGGCTTTTATGGCTGTTGTTTAAAGAATGGGCCGTGGCTCGGTTGAGGGGTGTTCCGGAGGGGCCAGTTTGAAGGGCGAAATAATATAGTCTGCCCCTCAGTCCATTAGAGAGCCTTTATTTCTATTAGCCCAGTCACTGGGCTCTCTGGGACCATTGCAACAACCCCAGTTAATTAGGAAAGAAAAACATAAGCATATAATATGTTTTAAAGCAGAGCAGATCGCACGGCGCTGATGATTTCTTCTGCACCTCCGCCTCTCGCTCCCCGGGTATCATTCCCTTCATGCATCATTCTATCACTTCACTGCAGCTAATTGTGCTTCACTGGGAGATTCAGCAATCTCATCAAATAGATGTCCAAACAAAAAAAAAGTGATTACATTCTGCTTTAAGAGTCTCAATCATACATGAAAGTGACTTTCTCTGTGGTGCTCGCATGAAGGTAATTTACTCTGCGTGAGAAAAGTTAATGGCCCACGGTGTTTGGGGGCGAGACAGCGAAGGGGCCACCAACGTTAAAACACACTGGAGGTGTTAACATGAGAATATTTGCAGCGATGTTTTCCTTCTCTGGCTGCGAGCAATAATTCAGCAACATTTAGAAACCTTAACGTGCCGCTTAATGCTTCCCACTGATGCAGAACAGAACCTCTGGTGACGACTCGCAGACTAACGTGTCAACTTTCTCAAAAACGAGCTGCCACAACATCGGAGGGAAAACTAAACACAATAATTAGGGAACTCAATCTTCAAGGCATTTCATGCCTATTTGGCCATTCTGCAAGGTGGAGTTTAGAGTTTACCCTCTCTCCTTTCTTTCTGCGGTGGCTTTTTACAGCACGCCGTAAGTCACTCGGACAGCGTCCTGCACCCCACCGCTGACCTGCATCTGGACAGCATCTGAGGTCACCGAAGTCACCCTGACAAGTGCTAAACCATCTGGAAGCTTCCTCCTTCACTTTGAGGGGTCACAGTGAAGAAGAGGGGGTGATGAAGGGGAAATGGTACAATGGAGGGATGAAAGACCGGGGGTATATTTGAGGAGGAAGAAATAAGACTGAAGAATAGTGCAGAAAACCGATTAGCTGTGAAAACGAACCGATTTCTGCTGATAATTATCATTTGGCATATTCAGCAGTATGGGAGATTAAATCCTCTCACTAACCACTCATCACTAAGCACTTTAAAAATGAGAGGCCCTCATTTGAGAAATCCTCCACTGTTACGGTCTATTAAGCACTTTTGGAAAATGGAAATGATTAGATGTTAATACTTTTCCCTCGGGGAGTGAAGCACTCCAAAAAACATCCTCCTCTTCATCTTGAATTTTCTACCATTTTGTCTCTCTGAGCTGACACGGGCCGGTTGAAACGGTCTTTCTGTGCTCAGATATGCAAACAGCTTCTGGAGAAGGGGGCAAGGAGTCAAGAGAAACATTCCTCACCAAATAGAAAACAAGTGTCCTCCAACGAACACGATACTGTTTTAGCTAGCGAGCGTAGTGCCCAACATGAAGAAGAGAAAAAAAAGGGGATAACATCACACGGACAAAAGAAAGAGAGTGGTGAAGAGGGAGCTCAGTGCCTCAGACTACTTGAGACACTTGAAAGGGTTCTCTGCGGGGCCCTGGGGTGGACTCGGCACTCAGGATGAAGGATCCTGCTGCAGGAAGTAAACAAGGCCCCGTGAAAACAGAGTGAAATGTTTAAGACTCAGAGGATGGATTCAGGGATAGACGGCGATGTTACCAAGGCAGAAAAAAAGGAGGGTGTGAATCATGTGATGAGGAAGTTTTCAGCAGTGTGGATGTAAGAGAGGACGGGAGTCGTGAAGGACAGCTGAAGGAGCGATAATTGATAACAGATTATTGAGTCGTTAGTCTCAGGTGCAAGCTGCAGGACACAACCAGGATGTTGCATCCGGAGCTAATTGCACCACGGGAGGTGCAGTTACTGAGGACCATTGTTCCATGGCCGCTGTATCTCCACTCTTGTAATTAAAGAAATCATTAGGAGCCAGACAGACAAAAAGATGGCATTAGACAGCACATATTATCTCATCGCTCAACGTCAGCGAGGAAAATTACTTGTAGAAATGGAAAAACTGGAGCAGATAAAAAAGAATATTTGAAATATATCGTCTCAAACCTTTGGATTAAATGTTGATGATGACATCAATCTTAATGAGGATGGGTGCTGCTATAGCGCTTTATCATATGCTCAGAGTCAAATCAGGTCCCGGTTTACGTTTCCAGTGGAAGTTTAAAGTTGTTCAGAGTCGCGCCCAAGATGGACCATCAGGTCTGAGCCCGTCTGATCCACCCCAAGTAGGTGAGGTTGACATCGGATGGACCTTGTGTAAGTCAGGCTGCAAAGTCTGCCGAAATGTTGCATGTCATCACTGTTGCAGAGACTTTACAGCTCCCCGGGCCTCTGCTGCAAAGTGAGGGAAATAGAATCAATATGGAGAGGAAAGACAGAAGCAGGAAATCCAAGTGGTCCCATTCATGATGTATTGCTTGTGTAATAGTTCAAACTCTGCCTCTGGCCCCACATATGTTCTGGCTTGCTTGGATCACAACAAAGATTTTATTTTTTTCTTTTCCGCGATGCCGTCTTTGTATTTCTTCAAGATTTTCCACCTAAGAGTAACAACAAGTGAGGGTTTGTCTGTGAAATGAAGACGTGTAGAACAAGGATGTGGGAATTCCTCCAATAAGAGCAGCTTTTATTGATAAGCCCTCTAATACGATCACAGGAAATCTTTACAGACACGATCGGGGGATTGTTGATGCTGCTCATGTTCTTCACTTGTGTGGAATCAATAGGAGCTCTTCATTCATTCACTATTGAGCTAATGGTAAATGCAATGGGACCCTGGGAAGTGCTTCGCGTTAACAGAAACTAGCTTTTAATGATGTCCCGTCTCATTTAGACTGATGATAAGAATTGATCCTTCTGCTGCCCATTGACCGCCCACTGTTTGACCTTTGGAGCCCTGAGTTACAGTGGTTAAACTACAAGCCTGCCAGAGCAGTTTTATATGAGGTCAGGCGCTCTGCATCTGTCACTGCAGGCCCACACATGCAGATGGTGAAGGTGGAAAATGAGCGGGGGAAGAAATAAGGACGATAACGAGAAGTTAAGGAGGGAGGACGTCAGCGATAAGGCTGACGGGTGATGATGTTGCTGAGGTTGCCTTCTCTCTACCCCGGGGCGCTGTCTCCCAGATGATCCCACAGGCTCTGTCTATGCCCTCCCAGACACTGTCCCATTCTCCCTGCTGACCCACGATAGCCTGCAGGCGGTGGTGACAAATGACTGACAGAGCGAGCACCTTGTTGTCCGTGTTCGGGGACCCCGTAAAGGTGCTCGGTGGTCATTATAGAGGACCGGGGGGCACTGCAGGGGAAGCCCCAGATGACCTCGCCTGTGTGCCCTCAGCTCACCTCTTTATATGCTAATGACTCTATCAGGCTGTCTGAAGTGCTAATTTGTAACAGCTTGGCCAATCAGTGGGGAGCTCTTTGGTTGCCATGGTGCCACACAGCAGGGGCACCCTGGTACCAGGATGAGTCCTAGCGGCGGCAGGTGGAGAGCAGGGCTGTCCTGTCACCTCACCTCCGTCATCTGGCTGTGGGCACCAGCTGGGGCCAACTTCCACGTGTCATGACCCCGAGATAACCACCACGGAGAGGTCGCTTTACCTCGTTTGGATCAGCCGTCTGTCACATTAAGTGTAAAGACACCATTGTCGGGAGTCAAATAAGGACAAATTTGTAGTACAGTGTAGCGCTTATTGTTCAGTTACAGCACAGCAAGCCTTCAATGATTTTTTTCCCCGTAGCTGTTTGCAATTAAACTTAATTAAAACTGCATTAAAAACTCTTCACGTGCATTAAAGTTTATCTAGAGCGAAAAACCCCGTTGAGACCTCAGTTACATTTACAAATGCATCCTGCAAGAAAAAGTAAAAACAAAAGAAAATTAAGAACATGAAAAAGGTTAAACGCACACACACACACACACACACACACACACACACACACACACACACACACACAGATAAAAATACAAACAAGACATTCACAGTCGCTTCAAATGCACCACTGGAAATGAGATTCTCTCTTCCCCACTGTTGAGACACTTTGATCCTTGAAGCTCAGCAGCTTTCTGTTATCTTTCCCAAATATGCATAAAATAGACACTTTCCAGGGTAAGAACATTTGGTATGAATGTGGATGTGTTGTGATTGCAAGAAAATGGGTGCATTTGGGGATAAGAGCTGCAGAAATCAGTGAAAGGTCATGACCTGACAGGACAGCACGACAATGACTACAGCACTTCAGAGCATCATCAGTGAAACTCAAGTTAATTTCTGATTAGGGAGCAAGAAGTAGATCAATTTTGTGGCTTCAGTGAGACGTCCCAACGTACACATGTAGATATCTGCATGATTTTCAACCCACCTTGACTATATTTGTTAATTCCCTGACATAAAGGGTCATTTGCGCTCCACTAATATCACCACCAGCTTTCATAACATTATTAATGGACACTCGTTTTTTTATTAGCAAAATTTGACCTGACATCAATTAATTTATCCAAGTCATATTTCTGCTTGAGGGTAGCAACATTTATTTGACTTGTCGCCTGATCGTGCCCTTTACTTAATTTCAACCTATAGCGTACTTTATTTATTCAGCATTAAAAACATCAATGTTGTGGTCTTATAGAGCTGCATACTCACACAGCTGAGCTAGGGTTAAGAGTAACCCCCGAGTCAAATGCTAATTACAGTTTATTTCTTCAGAGAAACCCAGTAAATCACTTAGGGGACATTTGGGACATTTGGATGCTAATGCGAGTAAGCAGAATGAAAGAGGTTATCCCCTCACTCTGAAAGGCCGCAAGTGCCCTAATCCACAACAATCACCTCAAAATGAACCAACTTTCCGCTGGAGACAGTGGCTCAACAATGAGACTGAGCTTCCTTTCAAAGTGCCATCAAATCAGTCATTTTGTCATTAATGAGCTGCTGTAAAAACACATTGTCTTTGCCAGTGGGAATTGAGGAGGTGCGGGGGGGGTTGAAAAGGGGGGAAGGGGAGAAATTCTCATTCACAGGAAACTTTCACTGTAAAGAAGTCTCTTCACAGCAGATCTCTTCCTCCTCCTCCTCCTCCTCCTCTTCAGGACTTGCACTGCTACCTAAGCGCGGGCTCCAATTAGGCCATGCAACTCAGCGAGAAGGGAAATAATTGGTGTTTGCCTATTGAAGGACTGGTGACTCCAATGAAGCCAGCGGGTCCTTTTCAGGGAAGATGGGATGGTAGAATAGACAGGGAGACAATGGCATTAGGTTTTCTCTCTCACTGAGGCCTACACAGCCCTTTGCCCACTAAATTGCCAGTAAAAAGAAGATAATGGCAGATTGATTAGGCCTAATGGACAAATTCTTCAGCTAACGTCATTTGCTAACAATTTTTCACCCTTTTTCGTCGTCTTCCGTGCGCTTTGAGCAAAGAAGGGTAAAGTGCTCTCATATGCAGTAAATCATGGCGAGTCACATTAGCTACTGAAGCCCTGAGCAGCTCACAATACACTTCTGTTTCTCAAACGACTGGCACTTCACCAGCAATTACTCCTGAAAGTTAGTGTTACTCGTTGATTGCCATTAAAGTGAAGGCTACATACATTTAAGTTTAACTTGGAAAAGAAAAAAAAGAAAAAGGTGAGTGGCTGACGGATGATGGATTGCATGTGCTTGTCATCTTCACCTCGACCTGAAGGCTGACTAACATTAAGGGACCTTGCTTGGATTCTTATGTTGGTTGAATGGGTTTAGAGCCCCATCAGTCTTTGCCACAGCTTGTAAAAACCAACCTGTCAAAACACTGAATAACTTGGCATGGCCGTAGAACCGCGCGAACTCTTCACACTTATCAGAAATTAGAGGGCATAGCTGCAGACGTCATGGAATGTCAGCGCGCTGTGGTTGATTGGGGGGCAGGAAAAGCTAAATGAGGATCATTTACGGGAAATAAAACTCCTGCAAGTAGGTACATGCCATACAAAGAGGCAGTTCTTCGGGCCTGGAATGTTGGTTTAGCTCCACATGAGAAGATAACATCTTAAAAATGCCTGATGGGTCTACGATGCATCGGCCAAGAGACCCCAAATTATTCGGTCCCACCTTTACCTACACGGTCTAACAGCACGAACTAGCCCGTGTAACTCATGATGTATATTTGCCAAATTAGGGGCCCAATTAGAAGTAATGGGCCTTGCAGTGTGAAATTTATTACCATGCGGATTTGATTAAGCAAAGCAGAGGTTGCGGACTGATTGTTATTTTTGAAGGTAGGCTTCAAAACCATTTGAGGCATTTTAGAGACATTTAAGAACGTGCTTTAGAAAAGGGATACATGGAAAATTGCCAATTATGACAAATGAGATACTCTAAAATAGCAACCAGGAGTATTTTTAATCTCGGCGAAGCATTTCAGCACAAATGTTTATCAGCCTTCCCCTCAATCCAGCTGCTTCAGTGCCACGTCAGTTTGAGGGAAACCATCTTTGACTAGGTGACTCCAACGGCACCAAGCTGTCGAGTAGGTATTCTGAAAATGTTAACCCTCTCTGTTGAATCTCTCTGGAGGCGGGCGGAGCGGTGTGATCCACTGACAGAGTTCAGCTGTGCTGGGTGACCACAGTGCCCAGGTTAAAGATTGATGTCTGCCCTAATCCCCAGCTCCTCCCACACACACACACTCACTTCTTCTTCCATTGTCGCTGCGACCCAAAGCAGTATCAAAGACTGCATTGAAGGGACCAGGAGTGCCAGCACACCCCATTGCACATGAAAAAAAACGATAGGTTCCTTTCGAGCCATGAGAGGTAAGCCCCCGAACTTTGAGGTCCTCATTGTCCCAGTGCACTTTGACACAGGGTGACAATGGAAGCCCTATCTCCAGCTATAACGCAAGCTCAGAAGAAGGGGTAGAAAACCATTCAGCCCGTCATTAACCCTTCTGCCTGCCTCTGGAAACCAGAGAATGGGGTAGCTCCACCGTAACACCCTGCCCCATACACCTCAAACACCACCCTCCCCAACAGACCAACTACCCTCCAGCAGTACAGCCCCCTTTTGTCCCATTGTGCCATGAGTGATGGATTCTGGCGGATGGGAGGAAAATGAGGGCCGCAGAGAATTTCATAGGCTTGATTGGCAACTTCGGATACACAAACTGTCAAGAGAGAAGGCAGGAATAACTATGGTACAACTAAAAGGGCTGGCTGGGAGGCCAAGGGGCATGGTGTTGACACATAATCATAATGATAAAGAAAGAAGTCCCTGAAGAGAAACCTTGTGTGCGGCTTGGCCTTTTCTCTGGTGGGTTCACTTGATCTCCTGTGAATGCTGATGGTGGATCATGCAGATATTTTTTTGGGGGGGTGTAGAGAAGTCTGACAGTGCTTTACGGAGGTCTCTTTTGAAGCGCAGGGGCATTATAAATGCTAAATACCAAGCCAGGCCCAGATGATCACCATAGCCTGCGGCAATCAATACGTGAATGGTGACCAGGTGGTGATGGCGCCATTCAGAAAAAAGGAGGAGGACCCGGATTTTACCAAGTGAGGCAGGAGTGAATGCACAATGGAGGTTAAAACCGGGGGGATCATAAAAGTGACTGGATGCTCTTGCAACACATCAGCGGCAAAGCTTTGATTAGCACAAGCCAAGATGGAGGAGGATCAATAGATCTGTGTAGGATCTCAAAGCCCTGAGGGTGGACACAAGTACAGCGGATACAAAACCAACACTGACCAGTGTTACAGCTCTAAGATCGTGGCAACCATCAATATTTACCTTTTCTTTGCAGCTAATTTTCAACACCAACATTATTTATTTATAGGGCTCAAGGTTTGAAAGCAGCCTATTCTATTACAAATCAGTATATGACCCCCTTATCAAATCTAAATCCATTTGATCTTGGAGATCAATAAAACACAACGATTCACTGAGGCCACGTTAGCAAGAGTAACTTTTTGGTTAATGTTAATTTGAACACTGGTTGATTGGTGTTTACATTAGTAGTGACCTGTGCAGAGTTGTTATTATGATGGGAGCAGAGGAGGAAGTTAGGTGACCAGATCAACCTTTGGAAGAGGAGGTATCGTTGAGTCAAACGTAGGACTTTCAATCAGGAAACCAATGTTCAGGTCCAGTCCAGTGGCCTGAGTTTGTTAGCATGCCACCATGGGGTATTTTGAAGGAGACTTCAAACTTCCAGCCTGTTTGTGTTAACAAAAAACAGAAATTTTTTGCGATTAAGCAGGTATTTTAAGCCAAGACATGATATATTACTAAGCCAAACCAAGTCTTGTTTGTTCCTACACCTAACCAGAATATAAGCACTGTACGGTAAAACTGAAAAGTTAACCTCAAGAAACTTAAAGATGCAATATAAGGAAATGTAAAGTTTCAGCATAGCCGTAGTTTACAAAAAATGTTCATTGCCAACATTTATCCTGGGTTGTCACATCCTGTGTAAAACCAAAAGTCAATAAAAAGTTATTTTACCTTGCACACGAAGTTTACCTGATACATGATGTAACACCATGTTTTTAGAGGTAATTTGCAAACAACTTATTCTTATGTTCAGGTTTGTTTTGTGCATCGTATAGACAGAGATGAAGAGAGCTCGGGTCAGATTCTGCAAGAAATTTGTAAGCTTCTGAGCTTCTGACCTGGAGGTGGATCCCCATTTTATCAAATATATGTCCTAGTTGATACATTTTTTAAGTTTCCTTTTGTTTTCCTTTTTAATTCCAGGCAGTTGTCATGTTGATATTTGGTGCTTTCTCTAGATTTGTGGAAGACTTTGGTGCACGTATTTGTCAGGGAGAGTTTAGGGGCCCGAAAATGTTTTTAAATTCAAAATATGGATTTTAACCACTGGACCAAAGACGACCATTCGATCTGTGGAAAGTAAATCTGTTAGTTTTGATGCTCTCCACATCGGTTTGTCTTTGGTTGGTTCCAAAAATCACTTGGGCGCTGCACCTTGGCTGTATAATAGAAGGTAAAACCCTAATTATTTCTAAAACCACCTTAATCACATTCCACCTGCACGCAATATGTGTGTATTGTTTTAACTGGTGCCATTTTTTAAATTTTTCTTTTACTGAACAATATTCCACCTGTTCTTTGAAGAGGCTAATGTATTAATGACTCTGCTCTGCACACCATGTGATCCCAGCTGCTTTGCCATGTCTAATGTGATCCAGGTACGGGTTTAGCCTTCACTTAACTCTAATCCGCGCACACTTGATACCTTCTTATATGCAACTGTAATGCAAACATCATGTGGAGGCTTGCCGAGCCGCTTAATGTGATTGCAAAAAAAGGAGGAGAGTGTGTGTGGAGGGGGGGGGAGGCAAACATTAAAAGATAAGCTTTGCCTGTAAACCGTTACACATTAATATGGATCAGGTGAAATCCCCTTTTCTTCTCACTCAGGAGAGCTGCATCCCCTGAAAAGAGGAGAGCAAGAGGTTTTAACTACCGTGCTGATTGAGGAACAATATGAAAACAATAAAGCCAAGTGTTTCTTATTTACCCTTTTGGTTTAATGTGTTTTTAAGTGTGCCAGCGTACTTAAAGGCAGCGCCGCCATATGTTGAGGTGCCTCGCTCTAGTTAATCAAATGGTAAATCACGAAATGCGGGGCAGCTGCTGTATGCTGCGCTCATCTGGATTGATTTAAAGGAAAACGCTGGTTACGGGCAGGATGTAAGACAGAAGTACAGTCACAGACGAGCCCGATATGAACGCAAAGAAAAGAGACATTGACACTGTGTGTAAATGTTAACAAGTGTTCCACCATCTTTAATCAGGTCTCTTAATCAGTCTGTGGAAACAGTGTCAAGCCTTCTGTAAATGTTGTGTAAACGGCTGCTCGTTCACCAACTAGAAGCTTTACTTAGCATCATTTTTATGCACTCAGTTATACTTTAGCACATATTTCATTTGCATTTGCAATATCACCCAATATTGATATCCCCTTTGGATTACATGGTTTTTAATGAACTCTCCATCGCCGCGAATAATCACTCATTTTTTTTTATCCACTGAATGTTAATCATATATCACCGCTCCGGCTGTAATTACCGCCGTGCTGCAAGCCCGCTGCATTCGTTAATGTAATTAATTAGCATTTTATTCTGAATAATACTGAGATTTTCTCTTCTGAGTGTTGCAGTGGCAAAAAAAAAAAACGAAAAAAAAAAACATTAACAGAGCGATTATACTGTAATTATGTGCTAATAACTAAGGAATCAGTGTATTTAATATGAGTCCAGCTTCTCTTGCTGGTTAATCAGAATGTAAAATCATTCTCAAACTCAGGATTAATGGCCGCCGTGGCTTTGACCCTCGCAACCCCGTGTGATGCTAAGAATTAAAAAGCTGAAAAGGAACCCTGTGGGCTTTTATTAAAAATGTGTTTACATTCTGTGTGTACATGCTGCATGTGCTCCTCAAGGTCTATCAGACATGTTGAATTAATTTGACATCCTCAAGATACATTTGGCAAAACCTGTTTATATTGGCTTCGACAAGATCTGCAAGTGATTTGTGCAGTTTACGTTGTGTTTATTTGGATTTGCAGCCTTCTTACAGTCAGACTTAGAATAGCCATAATATACAGTGGGAATACTTCATATGGGTAACTAACTATGACAAACTGGGACTCGAGGACACTTTGGCGTGCAGCCTCCTCCTCCAGACGAGAAACTCTGCTGCTCTGATTTACATGCAACACGTATGAAACGTATAAATTTATCATATCCACGTTTGGACTTCTTTTTGAACCCAGTGGAGTTAAATGCAGGATTAAGGCACTTCTGCATTGGCTTCACTTGCAGCTTCGTCCATAAACATATTTTCTGGCCCATGTTGACAATGAGTGTAAAAAAAATGGAGGAAGTTGGTTTCTTTTGTTGTGTTTTTTGGGAAAATACATGAATAATTTAAGTTGCATGCTGGGGACTACCCCGAACCATAACTTGGATTGTTTTACTGACATCATGGTAACATTTCTGCTGCCGTTACCACCGGCTATTACTTTCAGAAGCTCTGTCCTCCCTGAGGGCCTACAAATGGGAATGCGTTTCCATCCGGTGTTACGTGCTACGAGGTTGAGTAATTAATTCAAAAATTATTCTGCTGCAGAGAAGTGTTTCTCTAAACTTTCTCAGAATGACTTTGCATACCCCCAAGGGGAACGAAGGGAGTCATTGAGCCTCATGAAATCCACAGCATTTGTCCTTTTATTAACCCGGTCCAAGGATCGTCTCACTTTGAACCCTCAGAGCTGTGGGTGCTGATGAGCCAAAGCTCCCCCGGTGAGAGTGTAATTACAATGTTCTCAGATTTCTAACCTCTCGCGTGTGAGTTATGGGCCCAGAATTTAAATAATCTATCATTCAGCTACCTGGAGAGGACTGTGCTTTGTGCTCACTCGATATCACGGAGTCTCTTCATGTCAGTGTGGAAGAGGAGACGAGTAGCGATTGTAAGAGGGCCTAGTTATCCTCGAGCCCACTGCTCTACTTCTTTAGAGGAGAAATGTTGCTGGCATTTGCGAGGATTTATCTTATTTGCATTTGGGGTCAAACTACTTATTCTACAAGAATGAAAACATTCGGATATAGAGCGTACACCCTCACGTGAGCAGATATATTCACAGCAGATCAAAAGAGACATGCTTTTTCTCTGGAGCTGTTCTCCCCTCTGAAGATAAGCCACTACACTCTCTCACAAGCCTCTGCAGCCTTCAGTTGTGTTTTTTATAGAGGCACTGATCACAAGACTAAACAGAGAGAGATGATGTGAAAGCTGAAGGTTGTCTTGACTCCTGCTTTTAAAGAGACGTGGTTTAGTCTGGTCTCTGCAACACGATCACGCAACATCGAAAACACACAGTTTTATTTGGTGATCTAATTGATAATCCTGAAAATAAAAACTAGAAGAGTAACGGTGCGAACATGCCCTCGATCTGTGACTCCGAGCTCAGCGGCTGCTAACGTCTGTAATCGGCACAGACGGCGGCTGTCTGACAAACACTGGGAGAGAATGATAAGGTTTGTCTCACTGTAAAACTCTTAATGCTGCAGTTTTACAGGAGTTGCACTCGGCAGGAAGGCGGCACTTAACATTTCTAGAGCTTTATGATGAGCTTGGGGAGAAAGAGGGAGTCGAGGATGAAGAAAGTGAGAGTGATAAGACACAAGTGACGTATCTCCACTCCCTCATGTACCAAATTCTCCGTCCACTGTGGGAACTGTTCAAGTGCTGATCCCTTATTTGTTGCAAGTCAGTTTTAATAATACTTGGTGCTGGAATTTGTTTATTTGACATGTATTGACCACTGGGAGCAGTAAGGAAGAGAGAACAAATACGTTGAAACTTTCCATTTCTTTAGGTTCAGACTCTGATGATGCTGTACTTAAGCTCTGGTTGGGTTCTGGAAACAAAAACCACTTGGTGAAGATCAGGAAAAAAATCATGTTTTTCTCTTAAAAAACAGTTTTCGTTTCCACAAACACGGCTGGAGAAACTGACGTCTCATTGACGATATTACTTGTTTGTCTAGCTGACAGGCAAACATGAAAGTTGCCTCATATAATAGTAATGTCAATATAATATGATATGTTATGTGCAACGTACAAATTTGAACATATCTTTGGTTTGCAGAAAGTGTTTATACTGCCAACTGGGCTGAAAGAATTAAATTGTTTGCAAATATCATGATTACAGCGAATCATCTCCAGTGAATCACTCGTGTGAATCACTCTGAGCGACGTGGCCATCAACAGTGAAACCATTTAACGACTGCTGCTGCACACAATATTCTCTTATTCCCATTCAAAACAATAAAAAAAAACGAGATGTGACGGTGACAGAGTTTAAAATGCAGGTGACCTCAGCTGCCTGACTGCCAGCAGCCACAGTCGTGAAACCACAGTATGCTGTTATTCAGCCTGGAGCAAGTGAGCCACATGAAGCCAGAAACCACCACGGGTCCCGACAGACTTTGCAAAAAGCTTCTGAAATGTTTGCTGAAACCGCAAAATGCTTCGAATTTGTGACTTTGGGAAGAACTGGAGTAGGGTGGAAATATTTCTCGTACAGTTTTTTTTTACTTGTGTTTCAGAGGAAACACTCCAGTGCAAACCCAAAATAATATATTTTGTGTGATTCCCAAACCCTCTACAGCAAGTGAGGTTTAAATTCTGTTTATTCATGTATTGCAGTGTCATACACGGTGGGAAAATAAGTAAATATCTATAGGTAAGGAATCTCATACGTAGGTGCATTTTGTGGGAAAGTTTTCCCTCTGAGGTTTTGTCGCCAAATAATTCATTCACTCCATCCATCCATCCATCCATCCATCCATCCATGAGACTCTTCTTCATTATCTGTTGAATGCTCGCTTCATTTTCCAGCTCGGCCCGGCCTTGTTTGAGGGGATTTGAGTGGCGAGATTGCTAATCCCAACTTTGAACATGAATCAGCGTCCAGGGGGGAAGGCCTCCTGGATTCTCAGCCTCTTTCTTATGATAATGGTCCAATCAGTATGGCCGGAATGATGAAAATGCCAGCCAGCTTATCTCAGTGGGACAGCTTGGCGGTGGGGAGGGAGAGCCTGTCAGGAAGACAACAACAACCTGTTTTGAAATAAGGAGGGTTGCAGCTCCCGTTCCTGCTGGCTAGTTATAGCGGTATCTGTGTGTTGTCGTGGATGTGTGTGTGTGTTACATAAAAACCATACCGCCGTGTGGGTTTTTAACGTTGGTATTTGCGTTTGGATGAGCGCACACGAGAGGAATGCGCACACACACGTTTATAGATTTATGGTGTTTTTGCCTGAATATGTCTTCCGCTGAGGCCGACGCTGCTCGCGGCGCGGGACAGGTGCGTTTCTGCCTCGCTGGGCGGACACCGGGCGTCGGGCTCGCATTTCTGAAATTGATAACTGCTGACCGGGAGATAACCTTTTCCAATGGAGGACCGATTAAGCTCAAGCACGCGATAAACATGCATTTATTTAGCTCTGTCTAACACATCTGAATTATGTTTATTAGTGGATTACTTACTGGACAGAAAACCTGTGTGCACTTCCTCCTCCTGTACTTTAGGATTACGTGATCTGAGTGAACTTTCCCAGAGTGTGTGAGTGTGTGAGTGTGTGTCATCGCCCATGCCAGTCTTATGGCTACGACAACAGGTGCCTTTTAGTCCTCGTCAGCCTGCGGGTTCCAGGGTTCGGTCACATTGCTGTTCTGCTCGTCTGTGAGAGCCATCGCGGTATTTGGCATGAACGAAACGTGTTAACTATCGGTCAGGTGGGAACTCTCGCCAGCTGGGGACGAGCAGAGGATGATGGGACCGGATGGGAATTGGCTGTGTGTCCATCGCGGTACATGAGAGCTAGAGTTACAGCCGGGGCATTATGCCAGATTATGGGGCTAAGCAGGGGGCACTGTCTGTCTCTCGGCTGGTACTTGGAGAGGACTCGGGCCGGACTGGACCCACAGCTGCTCCCGGCTGCTCCGCCGCCAGACACTCCGGCGTCCAATAAAACTGCAAGCGATAGATGTGTTTTTGTGTCTGTGTTAATGTTTGTCTTGTCTGTGCGCGCTCACGTCCAATATCTAAGCGAGGCCACGTCCCCGCCGTGTGACGAGGGGTGGCCTTCTGTGATGTGGTGACTAGAGCCGGTAACTTCTCCAAAGTCTCCCTCAGGGCTGCAGCTCTGTAATGAGCGGCCATTATCACTGGAGAATACACTGCACTGGAGATAAGAGAGGCCCAGCCTGCAGGCCGGAAGAGCCGTTCACTGTCGCTACCCAGGAATAGCCACATGACGCCAGCATCTCCAAATTAAATTCTCTTCTCTCATTTAGTCCTCTCACCAGCCATTACCTCAAATGTTCCTGGCCAGGCTGTATTTCTCTCCTCTTCCTGCGAAATCTCTTTTCCTGTCAAGAAATTTCTGCCCAAACGGCTCCTTCGTCTTTCCTCCTAATGCCTCAGGATTGGCAGGGCCCAGGTGGGATTGCGCTTGTCAGTGGTTGCCAGTGGGAGTGGATAACAAGCGGGCAGAGGAGAGCGCCGTGATTACGAGCCCACCCGCCTGCCCTCCCTCCAAAAAAAAAAAAAGAAGCTCACTCCATCAGAGGATAGGAATGGCATGAGCAGTGTGCCAGCGGAGCTCTCCGTCCCATGAGCTCATTTTCTAAAAGTGTGAGTGTGGAGTAGAGTCGGACACTGTATCCGTAGGAGAGCGCATGTGTTGTGTTTGTGACCTTTGGGCCCGCTCGGGTTACATTATGTGTGAAATTGTACTGTGACATCACGTACATAATCATTAACACAAGGTTGCATCTGAAAACAGACATGATATGAAATAAAAACGGCGTCTCATTCTGTCTCACTCAAAATCAAAATATAGAGATCATACTGTCCTGCCTAAAAACTGCGATAGACGTTGCCTGCCTGAAGATGCCGTAACAGCTGCAATATTCGATGATATCTAAAATCATCATGAGCCTTGTGGGGACTGTTTTCTTTCTGTGTCATCATGCAGAAGAAAATGTGCATCTACTCATGTACAAGCACTGAGAAGATGAATTTGAGCGCCGCAAGACGGCAACTCAGACCAAACAGTCCAGATGGAGAGATCAGCACTGCAGGCAAGAAGTAAAAGTTTGGATTTTGGGTTGACCTGTCCCTTTAAAGTGTACTGCATTTGAGTAAGTCAGTCTGGTCTCAAATTGCAAAACGAGTGACTGTAAGAGCCCTAATGCTCCTCTCTCCTTCTGTCATCTATCACAGTTTGCTTTTGAGTCTTCTCTCCAGCGTCTTCTCTGAAATTTCCTCTGAAATTTCCTCTGAAATTTAAATCCCTCTCTGTTTGCAGGCGGAGGGAGGGAGAGGCTCTGCCGCCGTCGACTTTCATTTGCCCCCGCTGGAGACCATTTGCATAGGCTGACTTCCACACTGCCGACCAATAACAGCAGCTGTGCAGAAGCTGATTCAATAGAGAAACTTTGCTAAACGGATACGAAGGAGGGAGGCTGTTTGTGTGCACGAGTCTTTTCCCTCATGTGCCTCCTTATCAGCGCCGCTCACAAAGCCCGGCCTCAACGCTCACATGCAGCTCTAGGAACATGTGCAGAGGGACACACGTATGTGGGAACTGTAAACAACCGCACACACACACACACACACACACACACACACACACACTCTGACAGCTGGTGACTCAAGTCGGACACTTTAGATCAAAAGTGAAGTCAAGCGATCAGTGGGGAGAGTTATTCCAACCGTTGACTGTCGGTCCGAATCTGTGAGGCTGCCAGGTGTTCTGGTGCTGAGCTCTCTGGAAACGTTTAACGTTCACCTCTGCAAGACGATCACGTGTGGATACTATGAATAGATTTAGATATATCAGGGTTAAATCAGACAAAATCAGAAATCAGTGTCAGTGTGACGTTTTTAGTTTATAAGTTTTAGTTTCTGGAATACTTAAACCTTTAATGAAGGGAAACATATAAATATGCCTGAGATGCAAAACACCGCTCATCTCCCTCCTATAACCTTCATTATCTTGGCTGTTTAAAGGTCTGTCATTACTAAAGTGGACTGCTAATTCAGTTCATCTCCTTTTGCAAAATACATCAATTAAAAACATACAAAATCTAACAATAATGCAGCATTCCAGGCAACAGAAGGGAAGATACCAGGACGTTTAAAGAGACTGATAAATCTGAAAACCCTGCTGAGATATAAGTGAAACTGTATATATATAATTCTTTGTCTTTCGCGTTCAAGTCTCTGATCACAGAGAAAAAACAGAACATGATGTGATGACTGAATTATGACCTTGAGGATATTTAAAAAGCTGCATTATGTAATTTTGTTTGAAAATGTGCAAAACTAAAATCATCAGCAGGAAGTGGAGGACTGTAGATGCAGTGTGTAGCCAAGCATCTTTAGCATGCTAAGCTAAGTCCAGTCATGGCTCATAGCTCCTGTCCTCGCAGCATAAACACCAACACTTCCCCGTTTCTCCGAGCTGCCAGTCTGGACCGAGCCCCCGGGAGGAGCGCCAGGCCCTGAAGTCAGTTTTCGTCAAACTATGCAATTACATCCTCACATGATGCACTGCGGCCCAAAAATACTTTTTCCCATAAGCTTACATTGTGAAAAAAGGGGCTGTCGAATGATGGAAACATTTTTTTGAGCGTCACAACCCCGTGAAATTACTCGTTTCACGATCACAATTTGTGCCATTCGGTCCAGTAACATTTGGAAAGTCAAACAAACGCACCTCTAATATAGTAAAGTGACATTTCTGAAGACTGATGTGTTAAATTTCAGTGTTTACTCTAAACTCAAATCTGGATGCAGCACAAAAATATCCCTCATTTAACACCAGAGCCTTTGTGTCTTTGCTCCGTGTTGGTTAACATCTGGCTAATGGATCCAGGTGCACAGGGTCCGTATGATGATACAGTCTGTTGGCCCGCATCCGGCCCAGACCCAGACCCAGACCCAGACCCAGACCCAGACCTGGGCCCGGGGTGAGCATGAACTGCTGTCTCACTGCTTCCTGATTACACTGCACATTAATTAATAGCGGTGGCTGACACATGATCAGAGCTGCGTCGGTGACACAGGAAAGACAGGTGGCATGACTGTCCATACTGTGTGTGTGTGTGTGTGTGTGTGTGTGTGTGTGTGTGTGTGTGAGGGGTCTACAGTGTTAATCTGTCACACTCTGCCATGCCTGTCTACGTTCAACCAAATGTTCATCAATCACACAGACACACACATTTTCAACCTCACGGTGCCAATGCGTCTGCCCAAAAGTGACTCGGGCCACCCGTCGTCATCGTGGCATATGTGGCACCTGCCAAACACAACACCAGCTACACTGACTGGAACCAAATGGCCTCGCAAGCGCCGGGACATCCGCAGTCATCCAAAACGCTAGCCGTCCAACTGTGTGGGACACCTGAGGCCCCGTGGCCACATTAAAAACCCCCCGAAAACACCCTCACCCTCCTCCAAACTCCACCCAAAACATGCAGTAGTGACACTGTGACTGCTCGGTGTTTTTTCGGGGGAGAACAAGAGCTCATCAATCATCGATTAGCTCGTGTTTTTCTTTTTCATTTGTTTCAAACTGAAACGTTTGAACACTTTGCTCCGCTGCACTTCCAAGCTCCCCTTTCTTTTCCGCTTCCATTAAGGGTCGATTCTCCGTGGTGCCGCCCAGTTTCACCACGCTGCAGATGCACAGCTCGCAGAGAGAGAGAGAGAGAGAGAAAAAAAGAAACACTTCCTCAGCTTTGAGCGCTGCAAGCAGGTGTGAAAACAAGCCCATGGCGAGGAGGAAGGAGGAGGAGGAGGAGGAGGAGGAGGGACGAGGAAAGAAAGGAGGAAGAGGTGAGGCATGCTATGCTCCAGTTAAGGCTGTGAGGTTTAGGCTGTGGCTCCTTCATGTGGCAGAAGCCCATTAATCATTCCTATTCACTGACAGGACCTCTGCAACACACACACACACACACTTACAAACATGCATGAGCACCCACGCGTCCGTGCCTCCGCCCTGCTGCCACATACACAGAGCAGCACGCTCTTCTGTTCCACAAACATGCCCGACGATCGCCCCTCCATGCTCACGTCCATCCAGGCAAACCATCACATCATCCATCTTATACGTCTGTGTATTCATCCATCCATCCGTCCATCAGTCTCTCTATCTTTGCCGCTTTGATAAGCACTGGCGACTGCTTCACGAGCACTCAAATCTGCTTTTTATTCCATTTTTTTTCTCCCTGCACTTGGCAGCCGTTGAAAGAGAACGCAATCTCAGCATTACAACCAGAGGAAAAATAAACGGAGGGTGAAATGCTACATAAACTGTGAAACGACGCCAAAACAAAACAAGAAACGAGAAACAATAAACCAGATTTCTCGCCGGTTCACAGAGCGATGTAACTCAGAGGGGCTTAAAATAAACCTGATTATGAACGTGAACGGCCGAAAAGACTTCAACCGACAGAGGACGGGAAACCGTTTTGTTGGTAATACATCACGCGCTGGTTTCCGATTTCCAACTCTGCATGCAACATCGCTGTATATTCTCTATTAATAGACCGTACGCACACAGTTCAGTGACATCTGTCGTGACATTTGTACAAAACAAATCTTTAATAAATGAGGCACATGGCGGTGCTTTAAAGGGAGCGCGGTGCAGCTCTGGAAAAGTAATTCAAACCCAGGATGTTAATATTTACAACATTAATGAGGTTATAACACACACTCAGAAATAGTTATTTCATATATTTCCACAAGTGAAATAAACAAGCTGTCCTCAAAGTGCGTAATGCTGCGTTCGAGATGACTCGGAATTCTGTCCTGCTGCTCGGAAATGGACAAAGACACGCCAGCTGAAACTCGAGGCACGTCCGTCTAAGCCGACTTCACGAGGGAAACGATGGCGGCGCCCACGGAGAGAGAAGTAAATGAGGTCCAAATTCAAACGTGCTGTAAAATAAAACGTATAAGTGCATCCGCCTCCATTTTGTTAGCAATGCAGAGAGGCTGCACCAAAAAAGAAATAATTTAGTTGCAGTTGTTCATTTTTAGCATGTTGCACCTGGAGCACTTTGAAGTCGCAAGTTGGAAGTTTCACCTCAGAAATTCTGACCGCCGACTTTGTCTGGAAAGTAGTTTTAGGTCCCAATAATGCTGCATGAAGCTAGAGAGGTGTGAACTAGTCCTGCAGATACAGACGAAGTTAAACAGTATGAAGCTGTGTTGTCCTTGTCTTTTCTCTCTTTCTCTTAACATTTCTCCCCCAGAAAACTACGTAGTGCACCTTTTAAGAACTCGACAACAAAGTGACTTCTAGTTCAAAACTTTCATTTTAAATCCAAACTCACAGAAACAGAAAATGTGCCCAAAACAGTGACGTCAACTATTTCAGTTACATGTAAATTGCATAAATTCAATGTAAAGCCTCAAATTTAATGCAAAGTTTTTTCCATAATATTGATTAAATGAGTGTAAATTAAATAAATAGATGTGTGATTATCTAAATCCGGAGACAGACATTTAAAATGCAATACTCACAAACACCTGGTGTCTTCACATTAACTTTAAATGTAATAACAATAATGTGTAGTGTATGTGTACGTTTACTTGATGTTATTTATTAAACAAAATGAACATTAAAAAGCTTAAAGTCACCACTGAAGGCAAATTATTTTTTGAGACGTGAACTAAACACGTCTGGAATTTAATATCCGAGTCCACATGTGTTTGACTTAAGATGGTAAACTTGATATATTTCTTTTGTCATTCTCATATTGCTCCTTTTATTCCAAACCCTGCACTGTCCCTGTGAAATATTCTCCCTTTATGAGGTTCATATATCACTGTAAAAAGGAAACAGTCAGGGCTCGATCACAGAAACATCTGAGAGTCAACTGTGTGCAGGTGTTGTACCTGAAGGCACCACTAGGGGCTATCAACTCCACAGGTTTCTCCACTTGAGACGGAGCCTCAGTCAGCAGGCACTTCTCCTGACAAAGGATTAAAGACTGAGTACATTACAGAAAATGTATTATTCCAGCAGTATGTATTTCACTAATGGATCCATCAAAGTTCTGACTGAATGAGAGAAAAGAGAAGAAACAGAAAACCCCGAATTTGAAGCAGCGCAACCGCAGTTTTCCACATTAAAACCAGCATGTGCGACCGGGCTGCTTTTCATTTCTGTGTGAAAAAATCTCTTCTCTTTTATTTTTTTTTTCTCTTCTTCTCCTGTTCAAAGACACAGTGATTACTCGGCAAAAATCATCCACCGAGATGAGAAGGCAAACAAATTATACCCTTGAAGTTTTCTTCATGCATGTGAGACAAATAAAAATATGCACCGCGTGCGCCTTTAACCCTTTGGAGGATTAAATGGTCGCCGAAGCATCGGCGCGGCGCAAGATGTGCCGCGGCTGCTGCGGCGAACGTAAACAATCAGTACACGAGAAGCAGATGAAGGATGGAGATGCAAATGTGAAGCTGGAGGTAGGAGGCGACGCCGGATGGAGGCGATAAAAATTTAGATGATTAGAGCAGAAAGCGGGTTTATGACAAGAAAGTAGAGCTGCATTAAAGGCATACTATGTTGTTTTTGAGGAAGTAACTCAAACTATTGTAAATAGACAAGCTGTTCTCAGAGGAAAATAAGGTCCCAGAACACTGTCTGAAGCTGGAAAGGTGGCAGGGTCCGCCATATATAAACAAAGTAAAACAGTATGTCATGAAAACAAAGAGAGTTTGTTACATCAGAGTCAGATAATGAAACTACATTAAAAGCTACAGAATACTCCTTTAAAAATACATTTGATTACAAATTATCAGGTTGTACGAAATAAAGAAATATATATATAAATATATTTACATTGTAATATAACACTATTTTAATAATGTTTCCCATAACTGAATAAACAAGCTGTTCTCGAGGAAAATAAGGTCTCAGAACACAGGCTGAAGCTAGGAAGATGGCAGGGTCCGCCACGTGTAAACAAAGTTGTCAGTTTGTTTATTCACTTAATTCAGTCGTGAAAACAAAGATAGTTTATTTAGTTTGTTGAAAAAAAAGAAATCTCTCTCTTCAGATTGAAATTTCTTCCCCCATGAAAAAAATTACACAGTGCAGCTTTAAAAGTGAGCCGAGGTTAAAACTAACTGAAGGCAGGAGGTGATATGATGCCAACAGAAGGAAGGGAAATAAACTAATGATCCGGCTTAGAGAGCTAGAAAAACAAAAGTAAGACTGTGACCACTTCCTCTCTGAAATATTCTCCTCTGTTGCTTTTCACCTTTATGTGGCAGAAATTACAGGATTAACGAGATCTTTCCCCTTAACGTCGTCCTGCCATCTGCCCCTTCAAAAGAGCTCCACTGGTTGGAGGAGTAATCACAGGAAAGACGAAGGAGAAAAAATGCCTCGAAGGGGATGTCACTGCTAATTGTTTCCTATTTAGCCAAATCAAATAAGTTACATCTTACAGGGGTTGTTAAGATATGACGGCGCCGTCAGATCCAACGTGGAAGCGATTAAACCTTCTTCAGAAGAACCCTGAGGGGTCACTGCACCCCCCGGTTTAGAAAACGTCTCGATCGGTCTGAGAATAACCAGATGTTTTGATGCTAATTCACGGTAAATCCATTTACTGACTGGGCGACAGAGATATTTAGCGATAAACATCTCAGTGGTCAGAAATCACTCTGAGAATTATCTGATCATAATAAAGATCTAATTTGAGATTTCAAACGGGATGTAAAAACGCAGCGCAGATATCTCCGACTAGAAAAAGAGCAAAAATTCTGACATGATTATTAATGTAATATGTAATCAGAGACTAAAATAGCTCTGGCTTTGACTCTGTTTTCATAAATATGATTATTACTGTGACAACAGAGAGGGAAGAGGGAGAAGAAGAAGCGGAAAAAAAAAGACTTGGCTTAAAAGCGATCTCTCTCTTTCTGCCAGTGTTATTACATGTGCAAAAGTCACCATCAAAGTGGATTAGGGGAATAGGATTGCAATGCTCGCCTTTGATCTGCCAGATTACAGTAAATCTTCCACGGCACAGAATGAAAAGTTAGCGAGAGAGAGAAACAGAGGCTGGAGGAGGAGGAGGAGGGAGGAGGAGGGATCCTGCAGGGGCCCGATATCCATCCCGTCTCCCCGAAGCTAAGCCGAAATTCTTCCCCCCTCGCCTCGTGCTTCCAGGAGATTTGGTGTGGCTGTGATGTCTGAGTCCGACGAGACACAATCGGGACAGTTGCTAATATCGCAGCCGAGGGAGAGAGAAAGAAAGATGAGGAGGAGAGAGAGTAGATACCCTTCATTAATGATGTCTCTGTTTATTCCACCCCCAGTTTTTAAGTCCCATTCAGCCCTACGAGTATGTGGAAGCAGATCAAATGATTCCATGAGATAAAAAAAAAAAAAAAAAGCTTGACAACAAGAAAAACGCCACTCTGGCACGATTCTCCCTACAGGCTTTAATCTGCGATTCGATGCTGGGTGGGTGCAACCGTTTTTGTTTTTTTTTAACAAATCTCGCCGCGTTAGATCTCGTCGGAGTGCGGTGAGATTAGAGCTGCTGTCTGTTCATCTTCGCGGATGAACAAGGCTTGATAATAGCTCTGCTAATTAACTCCAGACTACAACTGGAGGAGTCGAGCGCCGGCTCCTGGCTAATTGCAGAACAAATGTCTCCCTCCCTCTCGGCACCACCGCCTCTCCCTCCTCTCTCCCGCCACCTTGACAGCACATTCACTTAGTCATAATGATGATGTCCTCTGCCCGAGCAAAACTCCCTCGGCCCCAGTTCCTCCCAAGGAATCGGTAACGAGACCTTTAGTACGACCATCTCATCTGCTCGGCTGTCGAGATCCTTCAACGATCTCTGTAATGAACCTCTCCGCGGAGCCAGCCGGGGATTAATCTCCGGGCGGCGGGAGAAGAAGAAGAAGGGGGAAGACAGACAGTGAGGAAGACAGCCAAGAGGAGAGAAAAAGAATGAGGGAGGGAAATGATGGTAAGGGTGTGAACGAGAGAACATGACATGTGAGAAAGAAGCGTTCGGGAGAGTTTTTTAGCGCCGCGGACGTCGAGCCCAGGGAGCCCGTTAATAATTGCTCAGAAATCCTGTCATCACAAGGCTCCCCTTATTACACATGAGTCAGATGGTCCTATTACAAGCCGCCGCACTGCTGGCGTCGCTCCGGTCCCTTGGCTAACGACTCCGGACAGGCCCACTATCAATGATACTTCGGACATTAGATTAGTCATCAAGTCAGAGGAAGTCGGGATGATTGCAGTGTCCATCTTAATAAAAACGAGATGCTTTCCCACATCCTCCTGCTGCCTCTCTCTCCCTTTACAATAACTTTCTCTTCTTCTGTTACTTCTTTTTCCTCCACTTTTCATCCATTCTCCTGTTTTACTCTCCTCTCTCCTCGTTCCCTGCATGTATGTGTGTGTGTGTGTGTGTGTGTGTGTGTGTGCAGGCTCCGGAGTAAATAGCTGGAAAACATTCAGACATTAATCAGCCTGTCGCCAGACAGCGCTGACATCACAGGCCGAGCAGGATAAACACACACAGGCACAGATGTGTGTGTCCGAGCGTGCACACACACACACACACACACACACACACACACACACACACACACACACACACACACACAAACGCACACACGCAGGTTATTTTGTGTGCGGGCAGCCCGGCGGACCTCTTTTCTTTCTGCAGCGGGATAAACAGGTAATCAGTCTGGAGCGCGGCTCTAATTGGCATACTGTACATGTAGACGTGCACATATACACCTTGGTGGGGCTGATTTGGCTGGTTGGACGGGGACAGTAAACAGAGGTGACCTCATGTTGGTGACCTAATGGGGTGTCCGAGAGGGAGAACGTGTCCACAGCCCGGGGAGCCGGGGTGGTGCTGGCACCGAGCTGTAACCTGGGTCTTTGTCCACATCACGTACCTCCACTGTCGACGTTTGTTTTTACATTCGGCGTGTTTAGACTGAGGCACAATCTGTCTCGCTTTATTTGTGCAAATCTGGACGGCGGTGTTGGCAGCTGTAGCCGATCGACTGTAAATAGCACGGTGTGGACGTTAGCTTCTTACACTTCCTTTTTGTGTCTTTTAAGAGCACTTTAATGTTTAGTCCTGGTTCTGTATATCCATGGCGCATGATTCTATCATATACTGGATCAAATATGACGCCATTTCTGGGTCAGCAGGGGTGCAAATCCACCGGTTGTATATAAGCTTATGAGAAAATGACCCTACTTATGACTTAATTCATTACCTCATGTGTTTATGATCTCAATCTCTAGTTTCAAGTCCTCTTCAATGCAGCATCATGTTCATTTTATAGATGATGGTCAGCAGTGTATACTTTAGGGGGGTGGAGACTTTGTGATTGACAAGCTGCTACCATGTCTTGTCCTCGGGATCTCAGTCCTCAGCTCCACCCTTCAGACCAAATATATTCAGTTCTGGTCTTAAATAAATGAAGATGGCGAGACTCAAGACTGCAGTGAAGAGGTCGACTAACCAGTGGGTGACCAGATAACACCAGCTTCACTGTTGCCTTCAGGAAATCTGTCTTAATGACTTTGTATGCAACATGGAGGTCGTGTGACAGCGGTGACTCCAGGAAGTCACTGCACCCGATCAAGAAATAATCCAGCAAATAACCTCATCCAAAAGATAGATGTTGTTGTTTTTTCCATTTGGTGTTTTTTAAAAAAAAGAAATCTAAGATGTTAATTATTTGAGTTTGAGATTTCTAGCCTAAACACAGCCAGGCTTCCCGTTCACCCCACTGCCCAGTCTTTATGCTAAGCTACGCTAACTGGCTGAAACTGCTCGTTTAAAGGTTTTAGATCATTGCAATTTGAATTCTAGGACAGGAAGGCTAAAATAACTGCCTGCATTTAAACCATCTACACGCCCAGACACGCTCGACTCACAGACTTTTGCTCCTACGCCTCACTCCAGCAAGCAGCGAACTCCTATTATAGATTTTCTGCACCGATAAACAACTTAATATGTAGCCTATAGTTCTTCTGCCACGCTGCTAACGCACACTCGCTGTCACACAAGCTGAAGAGACTCACACGGAGACACAAACAGCCAGACACCCAGACACAGGCTTGCTCACACAGATGTTAACACAGAGGGTGTCAGAGGGGTTGATGTGGTGAAGGCTCCGTCGAACAAAGGAAGATTTGGTTGCAACCCTTCCTCCCTGCCACGAACGACCTGCCGGGGGGATTATTTCACAGGAGATGGAAGACTTAGGGAGCAGACACGCACCTCACCTCGCACCTTACAATCCCCAGCAGACATCCCTTTGAGACCAGGATCCCGGCTCTGGTGACATGGAGGGCTACAAAGGTTGTTTTTTTTTAATTCTAAATCCAGTGCCAGGCCTTAACACACACATACATACATACATACATACATACATACAGGCAGGGCTGGGACCCAGATGCACATACAGGAGGGCAAATAACCTCCTTGACTGGTAAAATGCTGTATGCACACACCCTCCAAACACCATTCCTCAGCAAAAAAAAGAAAAAACATGAAACATTTCCAGGACGCAATCCATAAATTATTCTTGTGCTTTCTCCCTCCCTCACGCTCACGCCGCCTCTTGCTCATAACTGTCCAATTACCGGTGGTATCAATCCCCACAAAATACAGCCACTCAGCTGGCTGCTCCCATTATGAGCTATACATCATTACCTCAGGAAGAATAGGTGATCCTGTTTGGAGCATGACATCCTTTTATTCTAAGGCGTTCAGGGATCAGGACTGTGAGTACAGTAAGTGTGAGGCAGCGACGGTATACCGCGAGCGCGCAGCCTTAAGAAGCTGAAATTTAATGCACACTGTATTCAGAGGGATGCTAAATGAAAATGACATTCAGACATTTGTAATTCTCAGACACTACAGAACAATGCCCCGCGGGCGGAAACCACAAAAGCCCCTTTCAGAGGTGAAACTCGTTTTTACAGTATAATTGCTGAGATAAAACCAGCACGCGGTCCCTTAAAGAGCAGCTCGCTCACTTTCACGTCAGATCTGTGTTCATTCAGTCCGCAGAACAGATGTGTCAGTTACAGGAGAAGAGCGACCACATAGTTCACCTGTGAGAGAAGCTCATCACAGACGGTACTGACATTCATATTCAGGTGACAACCGCCAGTGGATGTAGTAATCATTGTGAATAATTAGTATAAACAGCGACATAATCCACCTCAGGAGGATGAAGAGGCAGACGGTACGTTGAAACCAAAAGTCAACAGTCAGTTTTGTTAACATACAAAGGTAGTTAATGACATCACATACATACAGATTTTCACTGTACGATGAACGCCATATAAAAAATATAATGGTGTGGAGGTTTAAACTATGACACAGTTGTTATCAGCAGGTAGACTGACCCCTTAAAGGAATAAAAACAAAAAGAGTTCTTGGATTAACAAACACTTAAAAAAGACACGAAACTTGACGTAAACTTATCATATGTATATATTCTTATAACACTAACTCAGTACTGTAGATATCAAATGTACACTGTATGATAACCACCCAGATTTCAGACCGAGATAAACTTAGAAACCACTCGGTTTTCCTAAACTTAACCACTGACAATCCCCCTTTTTTAGTTGTTTAGCTCTGATGATGTGTTGGATTATTAATTTCAGTCATTTTCAGTGTACAAATATCAAACATTTACTGTTTTCAGCCTCTTTTATGAAAGGATTTGCTCATACTTTTATGTCATTATGATGGGAAATGAAGAGTCTTTGGGTTTTGGACTGTCGGTGGTGAATTGAATTGTTAGTTGCAGCCTGAAGCAGTTGCAGTTGAACATGATTATTTAGAGGACGGCTCAGAAAAAGCTTCCAGCTAATAAAACTGAAGGGGAAAACGCTGCTGGTTATCCTTTAATTAAACATCAAAAATATGTTGATCCAACTGAGGGGACATGCAGAGCGTGGAGACAGGAAGTATAACTTTAAGTGCTGTACATGTATCAATAATGTGTCATGTGACTGAAAAGACTGAAAACAGAGCTGCAGTTGATGCTCTCGCTCTGAGAGAGAAAGAGAGATAAAATAGGACATCGATGCACCGGGCTGGCAGCGCCGTGGGTTTGGGATCTTAATCCGATGCAGGCAGAACAGCCAGGTCCTCATAAGGGCTCTTTTCATGGCGCTGTGGGGGCCTGGTGCTTTTCTGGGGCCTGGGGTGCAGGGACAAGCCACCCTCCGTCCCTCCCTCCCAACCCCCCATCCAGACCCTAATCATCCTCCTTCCACCCCTTTGTGGGTCTTTTCCACTTTGATTTCATGTTTGCCCATCTCATGAGCTCTGAGACGGGGGCGAGCAGAGACATTCCACAAAGGACCCCATGAGACGCAGCCCCCCCCCCTCCGCTTCCTGCACACTCACACCATATATACATAATAACACACACACACACACATACACACACACACACACGGTCTCACTCTATGTATATATGCAGGTAACAGTGTGGGTGGACATGAACATACAGCACCAAACACACACACATCCTTACCTACACCTCTTGTTTTCACTCGTACTCACGTAAAAAAAAAAAGGCTTGTGCCAGTTAACGACATACAAAGGCTTCTTTCTGTTTCAGGTTGTTTAGAGGATTTTCTCTGCGACTCAGAGCAGATTCAATCTCATGTGTTTATTTGTTGTCCTGTTCGTTCTGTTGAATGTCAGGAGGGGCGAGGATTTATATGAAGGCTAAGAGTGTACCGTCATCCCCGGGACACCAGAGGAAGATGTGTTCTTTTTGATTTTTGTATGTGTGACCTGTATCTGTAACTTCCGCCTCGCAAATTACAAATTGAACTGAGTATGACTAAATTACAACAGCTCCCACTGAAGAACTACAAGTCCCATTAAAAGAAATGAGATCTGTTACCAGAGCAAGCTTTAAAATCACACGCTAGCTGCTCAATGTCCTGTCAATGTAATTTTCCAAACGTTGTTGGACCGAATGGCTAAAATTATGATAATAAAAGGAGGTCACACAAAAAAGTCTAACGAAACAAATGAGGCTAACGCAGCTAACAGCTCAACACACAGCGGGACTGAGAGTTTCTGTTCAGAGGAACGTGAATGCATTAAGAAGCGAAGAACTTCAGCTGAGAACAGTTTGCTAATACTTTTGACCAACAATAGATGACTCACATGTAGTAAAGAAACAACATTTACATTCTCAGGGGCGCATACGAGAAACCCAACAGATCACATCCTGTCACAGCTCGCAGGCCGATGATGAACCCAGCTGAAAGCACACAGGGGTCCCCTCAGCTGTTTCTCTCCCCCACAGACCCTGAGCCCGTCCCTGGCTGGGGGTCCCGGGGTGTTCCCCTGGGGAGCCCCAGAGCTCTGGGTGTTAGTGTTGCCACTGGGGCTTTATAGACTCCCTACTGAGAGCATCTCCTTAGAGCAGACAATGGGAGGCATTTATCCCCTGGGTGACCGTGCTGACCCCCTAAACTCACTCCCCTAAATCCGCCGGGCATGGACTGGCGGCTCCTTTCAGGGAGCCTTTCACAAGGCCTCACAAAGCGCCCTGGCCCATGGGCAAGCCTCCTCAGTAGTGCATCACTTATTATACACATACAACATAAAGAGGAGCGGGGACGTCAGCGAAGTTTGTGTCCTTAGCATAAAATAATTTGCTGATGTTGATCTTGATGATTGAGAGTATGTTTTTTCAATCGAAAATGCAAAATTTAGAAAGAGATGCTACTCTGTGTTACGTACGGACGATGTTTCCACCACAGATTCTCACCGTCACACTGAATTTAGCAAGACAAGAACGGTTGCAGTCGATTTAAACCTACAGCGCCTCGACGCACGCACTCACCCGGCTGATGCGTGCACACCAGAGAATCAAACTGCGCTCAACTTCTATTTTCAGCCTCGTCTCCGCCGCCTTTTCTCATCCTCCGTGCTCTTCCCATCCCCTAACCTTGTTCCCTCCTTTCAAACACGTCTCCCTCTTTTCAGCCTCACTTCCTTTCCCCAGTTTTGTATTGTTGTTGTTGTTTCTTCCCCCCGATCCCTCCTCTCTTTCACTCAGCACTTTTAATTCCACCCACTATTTTCTCCTCTAGCCTCGGTGCAGAGGCGCCATTTCAACTGGGGTGGTGGTGGGGGGATGTTTGTGTGTGTGTGTGTGTGTGTGTGTGTGTGTTCATGTGAGTGTGTGTGAAATAGGGGAGGGGCAAGAAAGAGAGAGAGGAAGAAAGAGGTTAATATATGTGTGTATATTGTGAGAGACAACGTTTTCTTCTTGCGTGTCTGTTTGTGTGTGTTTGTGAGAGTGTGTGTCTGTGCATGCGTGTCTTTGTGCGTGCGATGGAGATGAAGTAAAGAGGTTTTTACCCTCCACTTTAGTTTATGCGTGTATCCTTTTGGGGACCCCCGCCTGCAAAGGAAGAGGCTTTCCTTTCATTCTACGTCTTGAATTCCAATGCGTCCCATACGCTCCGCGAGACCCCGTTAAATTAGAAGAAAATAGGCCGAGTGGTACGAGTGAGTGATAGACGTCTCTGTTCTTCAGCTGGAGGATTCTTCTCTCTAGGCTCAATTTTTTTTTTTTCAGCCTTGAGAGAAAGAGAAAATCACTACATTTTAAAAATGCAGCGTGGAGAGAGAGAGAGAGAGGGATAGTGACAGGCCTGCTAATCCAACCATGAGATTCAGCTGGAATTTGATAATTTGACGGATATCAGAGAGACAAAAAGACATCAAAGTCCGTATTTTAATTATGTTGTTTCTGCACATTGAATTGAGGGATTCTGATATAGTACGTCCTGGCTAATATGTGACTTCATGGGTTTCCTGGCATCGTCAAATTATGTTCAAATTTGTGTGTATCTTATGTATCATATCAACATTTGGTGATATGGTGCTGTGACAGCGATACACCATCATTTGAGGTGGAGTTTCAACATTTGTAAGTGTGATATCACAGGTTATATATTTGGAGGCATCGGTACATTTTCCAGCCATATGACGTAAAGTAAATTCTACATCTGAAACCCTAAAAAAAAAACCAAGTGTGACGTATAGAGAAGTAAACAAACAGGATCCGATCTGTTTTGTTTCAGATGAGAATGAGAGCGAAGTCCCTCGAGTTTCCCTTTTGAACTTTGTTTTATTTTTTTATTTTCTCTGCCGGTTTCAGAGAAGGTTGGCCGAGACATAACATGCGGTCGGGTTCAGACACACCGCAGAACACACTACTCTAAACAAAACGCCACCATGAGAACAAGCTGCCATCTTCCACACAGTGGCAGCCACATGGGCGCTTGTAAACAGAGGAACATGTTCCAAAAGGACTTCTTACAGGGTAAATAAACACAGAATGGTTTAGTCTACAAAAATGTAATTTAAATTTGCGAAAAATATTCATCAAGATTTGGTGTAAAGGGAAATCAAAAGACATTTAATAAACTGGAACCTCGACATATTCTCAGAGAGAAACATATCGATGACTGTTGGAGGAAAAATAACCTGTGGACTGAAGAACAAAGCCGAGCGAAGTCAGCACGCGATAGTTGAGTTGTTCCTCTTTAAAAGCCGATAACAAAGTCAAGGAGAGCCGCTGTTCAAACTTTATCCCAACTCCAACAACATGTAACCTTAAAGGTTAGCCGCTTACTTTGAGGTTAGCCTTTATAAACAGAGCTCAACATTGGAAAGAGATTGTCGAGCGGCATATCGCGGTCCAGGTCCGCGGCTGTGTGTGCGTTGCCCTGACCTCAGAGCGTCTGTTTATTGTTTGCCCATGTGCATGTAGCCGTGCCTGTGTGCGAGCAGCGCCCTGACCCGACCCGGGGATAATAGGTACACAAAGGGTCAAGCATGCCTGGAGTGTAGAATATGTGGAGCAGGTTGCTGCGTGAAGCCTGTGTGTGGGTGTGGAGCGGTGGAAGGCAGGTGGAGAGTCAGAGGGGTTAAACTAGAACAGGTTGGACAGAGTGCAGGCATGCAGGAGCCACAGTTGGTACTGGATTGCAAGTGTGTGAAGTCAAAAGGGGGTCGGTCAGCTCCGGCCGAGCATGTGTGGCTGCGCATTACTGCACGGCACAAAGGGTCAGGGTTAAAACGACATGAAAGCTTTTAACCCTGTGACAATTAAACGTTTGACCTTCAGGTCCAATCCAGGTTTTCGAAAAATGCAAGTATACGTCTGCTGATGTGGTCACTGAGGGTATTTATTACTGGGTTTAACAAATCTAAATGCAGAGACTGAAGGCCTGATACAGATATCCACGTTCTCGAGACGCAGCAACTCATGACAGTGGTTCAGACTGCGGAGCCTCGTGTTACTATTCTATTAACTTTACAGGTGCCGGTGGGACTTACAACCTTCGACCACGATATTCATGAAAGTTCAAATGTAGTTCTTTGTCTCTCTTTTCTCGTATTTTAGAAGTTCAAAGTTCCTCCTTCATGTTTGTCCTTCATGTCCATTGAGCTCTATGTGTTGCATTCAGGGGCTGCTTGTAAATTACAGACGTAGTGTCACATTCCGGTCACATGCAACCTTTCGAAACATATCGATGCACCAAGTTTAATGTCATTTTCTTCATCTTTAGTTTGTAACTTAACTCATTTTCAGTGGAGTTAATTTGCAAAGGTTGATCTACCGTCACAGTGTTACTGATATTCCAAACTGAAATTGATTTAATAAAACTCTGTTCCCAGAACAACCAAAGCGTTGATTAGGAGCGCGGTTACACCCACAGTATTTATGTGAATCATTTCATCAGCCAGCTCCGAGCGCTTGATGTTTGTGTGGGCAAGTGCAGGCGTTCAGCTCCCTCCTGCAAAACAAACCTAATGGTGAGAGTGAACAGTTCGGCTAACGCGGTGCGAGGGCCCGCTGAGCTCACGACGAAATGAAATATCTTCGTCACGTGAATGTGGAGTGACAGTCATTTTCTCCTCTCGGCGGGCGTTGATGCAGCGGGCCTCACACTGCGGCCCCTGCTGCAGGACATATATCATCAAGTCCCCTTTTACAACATCGGCCTGCCCGGCGGAGTCTCGCTCAGCCCTTCAGTGGAATTTCTGCATTTACAATCATTTTCCACAATTTCTCTCAAGTGCACCACACCTCAGTCAAAGAAACCCCGAGACACTTTTTACAAAACTCTGCGCTGTTGCCCCCCTCTCGCCATCCACGTGATCGCAGCAGGAGCAGCGAGGACTCGGCTCAAATGAGTTATGAACAATTGGCTTTCTTTGTGAAACCTTGACTCCTTTTAGATGTGAGCCAACCGTAGAGAGAGAGAGAGAGAACAGTGGGAGTAGGTGGAGGCTGCATTCTTTCGTTTCGGTTTCATTGTTGGCCTGTAAATCTTTGGTAAATTAATCTGCCTCCGGCGCAGCAGAGCCATCCCTCTGAACTTTTTGTGTTTTTAAAGATGCACATCAGCCCATCGGCTGGATCCTTCAGCAGCTCCTGAGGTGACGGAGGCTGTGAGGCTGAACGGCACTCAGAGATTTAGCTCTAATAGTAATTGTTTGGATATTCTGTACAGTATGTAAATGTTTCAGCGCAGACTCCCGGCAGCAGAGTCTTCTTTTTCGATTCCGCTCCCTCTTGGGAAGATGAGAATGTAGGTGAGGGAGGCGGGGAGCTCGCTCTCCTCCCCTTGTAAAATCACATTTTCCCCTCCTACTTGAAAGGATTTCTCAGATTTCTGGAAGCGATGGCACACACACACACACACACACACACACACACACACACACACACACACATAGAATTACACAGTTACTCACACACACACAAACACACACCATGAAGGTTAGGTACTTTTTTTAGACATACTAATAACAGACTAACACTCCACACTCTGATCTTCAAAGCACACTGAAGAGGAGAGGAGAATGAGGCCACTGAGGAGCCCATTGAGGGAGCTTTTTGGCACATTTGAACCCACTTAGCCTGTAAAAGAACACTTTAATATTTACAAATCGCAGTAAAACGGCATGCAGCGCGAGGCCAACGCCAATTCACTCCTGCAAACATAAAGTCTGAGCGAGGGGAGTTAATTTACAGGCGCAGAATGCAATAAATAAAAACAGCTTTTTACTGCGTCATTTTAGAGGCTCGTAAAGAGAGGGAAAAGTTTCCTTTCTTCGTCTTCAAGTGCAAACTTTACGGAATTATAACCTTTGAAAATGTATTGGATGCTTTATTGCTTTATCTTTAAGTGGTTTGCAGACCAATTTTCGACAGGACTGGCCTGAAAAAATTCCAACAGTTAAAAACAAGTGCTTAGTAAGAGCCCGAGGGGTTTTGTGGTTTACTGTTCCCGCTCTCGGATCAGTCATTTTTTAATTTTATTTATTGGTTACAATGAGGCGTAATTTGATTGAATCACTTCAGAAAAGTGCACTAAGTGTCGTAGGAAGAGAAAACATTGGCAATCCAAACACTCACAGGAACTTCATTGCCAGTTTATTCAGCTACGGGAAGTGGCAGCGCTCATTCAGCCCACACCGAGGCCCGGATTATGTTTACAACTGGCATTATAAAGCTGTCTTCGATGACAGTCTCATATTTCATATTCCGTAGCAGATGATATAAATGCAACTGGAGCATCTCAAGAATTTTGGCAAGGCCGTATTTCCTTCAGGAAACAATGTCCCGACCGAGCTCAGCTGCCAGTCAGGCTCCTGGGGTTTCCAGCCGGCCAGAGGCAGCCAAATCGGTCAGATACAACGGCCTTTGTGGGAAGATATAAGTTGTATTAGATCCAAAAAATCTTTTTACTTTGCTTTTGATTTGTTTTAGGGCGCATCTATAAAGCTTTTGAAATTGCTGTAATGACAGGCAGCGGATCCAGAGCCTGAAAACCTCTGGTTGGAGACTGACTCCATAAAAAAATGTAACCAACTCAGATTTGTTGTGTAACGTGCAGAGTTGTGCTGAATCAGGCCGGGCGTTCGGTTCGTATGGGTTGAGGTTGTTTGGCAGGATTTCTCGCTGTTGTTCCTTTGATTATAACTTGTTCCATAATAAAAACCGCACGTTAACGGAGCTAATGTGGAAATAATAATAATCTCACCACGTCTCTTAATTGGCTGTCATATCACTTAATACCCATTGTTTGGATCAAACAGGGCGGCTGATGCAAACAGACACACAAACACTGGCTATAAGTCGTCATTAAGGAAGCTAATGAGTCGTACCGCTCTGGCGCTCGTCCTGATATTGGGATCTAATGAGCTCGGTGTCCGCTGAAACTTCCATCTTGTCGGTTTTTCGAGCTGCCTCTCTTATTGCAGCAAATCACAAACATGGCCTCGCTCTCAGAGGCAAAACAACCCATGCATTAACCACAGCTCCATTTCCCCTGCCACATCCATCGAGGAAACAAGTGGGTTTAATGGAGATCTAGTCTGCTGATTACAGATTACTGCGGTAAACAACATCCCCCTTGCCTCCGAAAGGGAAGAAAATGCTGCGAGTCATAAAAGGCGATAAAAGGCAAACAATAACAACCGGTGCCTAAAAACACAAACAATACAAGGGAAGCTCGCTGTACGCTGCAGGGAAGCTGCGCTAATGCAATAAACCGCTTCAGTCATTCCAGGCATCTTCCTCAAACTCCGAACAGATTGTGCTGCCGGTAATGACTCTGAGCTCACTTCTGAGGCGGGTCAGGTGAAATGGTTGATACGGGGGGGGGGTGGAGCCAGAAGCATGAAGCAACGCCGTGTTGGAGCTGCAGGCGGGGGGCCCGCAAGCTTGTAAGGACGAAGGCAGCAAACCCACAGACGGAGCCTGAAAAGAACTCCTGGAGTACCAGCATCAATTACCGCCATTACTGCACATTACCCGGGCCCTCGCTCTCTTCCTGTGTGCGTCTCCTCGCACTCATACGAGCCGGGCGCACCACTGCACCTCAGGCTACCCATGAGAGAGTGTGTGTGTGTCTGTGTGTGTCTGTGTGTGCGGAAACTCCTGCATTGCACAAGCCCATTTGTGTGTGTGTGTGTGTGTGTGTGTGTCGCCGGGTAATATATCATCTCGGCTTGAATAGACCCCCAAGCCAGAAGTTAATGAAGTGAAATGAGACTTATTAGCCAAAAACCTTTAAAGTCACTGACAGGCGAACGTTGGGAAATAAAGACGGGCTGAAATTATTAATGACAGCTGAGATCGAGGTGCACAAAGGCAGTCACAGCACTCAAGATCAGCGTTATTTATCCAGAGATTTTTAAAAAACATGATGACACCTCCACTTAAGCGCCATTCCCCGTCAACATGGAAGCTATTTTCTGCCTCCGAAGGGGTTCAGCCTGGGACACACATCGTCAGCCGCTTTGTTTTTCTGTGCAGAGAGTTCCTCCCTGCCCTCTCTTTGCCCTGCAGTGGATTAACACAGGAGTTGACACTATCATATGATCCACGTGGTGCGCATTTCTCGATGGCTTTATTTCTGAGGCGAGCGTGCGGCCTGGGTCAGCTTAGCCAGGTAATGTTCAGCCTAATTGGACAGGAATGACCAGTTATCTGGCTGATTACTGCCACTCCTCATCAGGTAATGGCGACTCAACGGGGGACCGGCCTCTGCCTGACGTGCAGCACATGATTGAGAGCGCAGTCGTTGGTTGGGAGGGGGTGGGGGGCCGCAGTGCCTGCTGGTCGGGGCTGTTCTGGGGTCAGCCAGCGAACAGCGACGCATTTCTCATCACTGTCAGGGATTCGGAGGGAGCCCTCGCATTTGGAGCGTGTAGGCCTCCTGACCACGCAGCCGGTGTGCCAGACTTCTGTCAGCCTCGCAATCAAAAGGTTGTAGGGATGATTTTTTTTTTTTTGAGTGCACTTGTCAGAGAGATGGTGACCGTGCAGGTTCAAAAGTAGCAGTGTTTCTGCCCCTGCCTCTTCTCTTTGAATACTAAAGCTATGGGCGGCAACAGATGAAGATAAATGAAAAGATCGGGTTTCGCCCCCACCTCTCCGCAGACCCCAGGGCTGACCCTGTGCTCTAAAGATGCTTTGAAGCCTGATACATCTGGTTGCCTTCGACTGAGGGCTCACAAAGAGGCAGAGGTGTTCAGGTTGGACTGAGCAAGCCCCTCACTGTTCTCTGCCCTGTCTTTAGCCCGGGCCTTAACCCTGTTTTGACCCCTTTTGGATTTGTTTAAGGGGGCATCAAGACTGAGCCTCTTGTTTCACCGCTGGCCAGAGACCTGAAGACTCCAGGGCACCAGGGTTCGCTCTGAGTCGACCTTTGTCACCCCTCAAGGTCGTGGTCTGGATCATGAAGTAAACGATTGCTAGATCGGCAATTAGACTTGACAGCATCCTGCTGCTGGTCAGACGGGACAATGACGTGATGGTGGTAAATAAAAACACATGGTGTCTTGATTCACGATGAGGTGCTCAGTTGGCACTGTTGTTGTGCCAAACTGTTCCCACTCGTCACTGTAGTCGGGTCAAAGCACGTCCAACCAACTCCAAATGGGTCTTGATGACATCAGATGGGCTTTGTCATTATTCAGGGTCGATTTGATTTGAGCTTCCTTGTCCTCTTCTAGATCCATTTCTTACTTCCTGTTTCCATTTTCCAAGCAAGTTGCAACAACAGCCCCAAAAAGACCAAGATGATAATCGCACTGGGTCGATGTGCAAACCGAGTCGAGCCGGACCAGCAGAATTATTACATATACAGCACGGACAACATCAGCCTTTGTAAAGCGTAGCCTCCAAAATAACTGATCTACAAACCACGTTAAGTCCTCTCAATTGTCTCTGCCTCGAGGCTCTGTCCTCTCATCAGATAACTTGTATTAACTCTGAATACCATGAATGGTGAGTTAAGCCTCTTCACATTTCACACAATAACAATTCGCTCAGCTTTTCATTCCCCCCAAAAACCCCAAATTTGATATCCATCCCTTTTAGGTATGGATGAAACTTTCAGCCTGTGAAAATGATTCAATTTAATCTACAAAATGAAAAAAAATAAATAAAATAAAGGCATCAAAGAAACAGCAGGACTAGACTTTCACTGTAATGTTCCCCAGCTCCATCTCCTCACATTCGCAGCTCTGTCAGACAATAACCAAGCCGAACCCTGTTTGAGCACCAACTTCCCATTACAATAAATGATTCAGCTGCACTCACAAATAACTCACTTAGTGGCAGAAATTGGGCTGAGAGCTGACCTAGATTTATGTCGACCTTTCCCTCTCCATCTTTCCCCGCCGTTTCTTCAGGAAGTAGCACGGGCAATGTGAACAAGGTGGAATGTGATGTTAGCACAGCCGCAGGACTGGGCGTGAGGCGAGAAGTGAAGAGTTTCCAGGAGGAAACTATTGTCCGGACAGGAACAGATGGAGGGAACATGGGAAATTCGGTTTGTCTGTCAGTCAGTCGGACCCAGCCTAGAGCTTCAGAAGCCGGTCTTTGATCACATCTCAACATGGACTTAGTTCTAAAGGGGAACGATGGGAAATTTACCGGCAGTTAAGAGCTGGGTATTTTACGTAATGCCTGATCTTTATTCAGGGTTGTGGTTGTTTTGGTTGCCAGGAAAACACAGGAGATGGATCGTCAGTCAGTTCTTGGGTTGTCGCATGAGCAAATGCACGATAATTCACGATGGGCTGTGCTTAAAATGAACAAGTTTGCACCATTTGTTCCCAATGGCAACGCTTGACGGCTTCACAAAAGACCTGCCATCATGGAGAGAGGGGAGCAGAACAATCATTCAAAATGACGATAACCATGCAAACCAAATACAATCTTTCCTCAGAGCTGTTCCAAAGTGTTGAGCCTGTTTGGAGACACGGCACAGATGGAAGTGATCGTGTTGGGATTGAACAAAGAGAGCTCGAGAGAGAGAGACGTTCAAATCCAGTCTGCTTTCTCACCTCGTCACACCTGCTCGATCTCTGCATGAACCGGTTGTGATTGTCGGTTTGAGCTCGGAGGCTAAAAAGCTTCTGGACCTCGTCGTCCTCTTATGTTGCACAGAATCTCGGTTGCTGCTCTTCTTCTTTGAGTTAGCCGCTAACTGCTGCTTCCTGCTTTTTAAAAATACCCAGCGGTGGGTCACACAAACGCTGGCTCGCTCTTTGTTTTTCCTACAGATTTCAGCTCGGTTACTACTCCTGCTGTCATCCTAAATGTGGAGGCAGAATAATGGTGCGGCATAACTAGAACAATTAGAGTAAAAGGTATAGAAGAAACTGTCTGAAGAGGGTACCAAGTTCTGCTGAATCAACCTCGAAAAGTGTGAAATTGCTTCAGCACATTTGCAAGGTCATCAATTGTGTCCTAAAACAAAGCAGACATCTCAAGTTAAATTCTTCTACAACTCTCCCCTGCACATTTATCACAGAGGGCAAAAAAAGAATAGAAGCAGGAACCCTTTAATGTCCATCTATTGGTTCCACTGGTTCAGTTTTACGGCTGTCCCGGCTCCGTCTCTTGGTCTCGCTATTGACTACTGTAGCCTGCAGGCTACCGGGCACATAGTGTAGATGTCTGGGTGGGTGTGCCGGGGCCGGGCTGGAGGTAGTTTGGGGGAGAGTGTGTGAAATAGCATCCATGCATGAAGCAGATAAAACGGGAAGCACGCTGTAATTCAGACCATCGAGGCTGTTTTCCGTTCAGCTTCGCTTGTTTAATTTAGTGGCAAATTATTCAAATGATCCGTTCCAGTGGTGCTGAGAGAGTCAATCGATTTGTCGCTCAACAGAAAATTAGTCAATGACACTTTTGGTGGTGTATTAATTATTTAAGTGAGTGAAAAAAAAGGAAAGTTGACAAACATTTTCTGCATCCAGGATCTCAGATTGTTGCTTTTTACTGGACATATGTTGGTTTTGAATCAGCCTATACAGTCAGAAGAAATAAGAAAATTAACAAGGTGCATTAAAAACCTACAATAACCAGAATTTTCAGGTGTGTTTGTGTGTGTGTGAGGGAGAAGGAGAAGGGGGGGTCACGGTTGGTGTGAGTGGAAATGCTTAAAAGTCAAATTGCTCTTGCAGACGTGGGACCAGAGAACAGAGTCTGTGTCATCTGCTTGTGTGAGCACAGGAAAGTGATGGGGGGGGGGGGGGGGGAGCCCGGCTCTCTGCAGACCTCTGGGACCAGGGAGGCTGTAGATAAGCCACCTAGCATCAGTACCACTGATTCTGTCTCTGCCTGCTCATGTCAAACCACCGGGGTCCCCTGTACTGATAACCCCCAGCAGGAAAAGGGGCCTTTTATGTAGCCTGTCTGAGCCGGTCGCCATACCGCCTGCACAGAGAGAGTCACATTTTCTGTATAAATGCAGGGAATTCATCCCATGCAGCCTTTTCAACCACCTCCTGCAAACAACACAGGCTCGCTGCATAAATCCTCAAAGACAGGCAGCAGCGGTAGACGGGGGAGAGCAGCTAGGTGGTGCGAAACTGTAGCTAAGAGGGAGCACGGCCCGGGGCTGCGGGTCAGAGTTCTCCTGAGGTCTTTCACAGCTAAATTGACTAGACGGGGAGAGAGAGGGAGGGAGAAGGGAGGGACTGAGAATGAACGAGAGAGACAGGGAGACAACCTCCGGAGCCATTGATACGGCCCCCCGGCTCACTTTGATCTATCGCTGCGAGCTTCCTGAAGTAAACACAGGCTAATTGTCTGGATCGGGTCGAGATGCTTATCTGCGGCCGCCCGTCTGTTCCCTCCGACGCTTACGGTACTCCAGCGATACAGAGGAGGCCGAGCTTGTCAATCGCAATCAGATTCTTAGAGGTGCTGATGGAAACGCCCCAAACATTTATAGCTGCTTCGGTCCACAGTGCTGATGCATCACTGCGTCCGGGCCAGGTTTGACCCCCCAAAGCTGTATCTGCTGACCTTTTAATCCAGCGAGCGCCTCACAATTAATGCAAGCCTGATAAAGAACAAGTTGGAGAAGCTTTTTAAAAAACCCATTTAATTGTGCTGTTAACTTATCTTTTAATTGCCTGGTTACTTTAGTTATAAAAAAAAAAAAAAAGAAGTTGTCTTTGTTCCTAAAGTTTGGATTTCAGTTCATCTTTTATTGAGCCGTTACTTCTATACGTGTTGTATAATCCCTGTATGTGCTGCTATGCATTTTGGTCTATCGAGGCAGGTTTTTCCCCAACAAACGTGAACAGAATAGAAGAAAGGCAAGAAGATAAAGAGACAGAATATCAAGTCAGACGGAGGAAGAAATGTATTTTCAGAGCTTTGATGTTGAACTTTTGCTAGACAGGAGGTGGTGACAGGGAGGCAGGGATGACAGTATCCTCCTTTTGAACTCCTGAGCATAAATATTGGTGCTGATGTTGTAATGGGGTTTTCCTCGTGGCCCTCCTCCGACCTGGACCTTCCACAGAGCCCTTCATGTGGATACCGCTTCCCTTCCTCTGCACCCGGAGCCCACAGAGATCAGACACAAGGGGTCTCCGGGGGGAAATAGCTCATCCAGTGATGACGCTACTCATTGCAAGCCTGATTGGGTTTAGTGATGCCTGGGGGGGCTGAGGCCCCGGATAGTAAAGATATATCAATATACGATGGCTACTGGAAACACATCGCTGCCTTGATCTTGGAATGAGATACATGTTTTGTTTTTTGTTTTTTTAAAGACCGCCTGCAGTTCTTTCTTGTATGAGTTTAAAGCTTTTATTCTTCACTGTATGTTGCATTTAATAACCCTTCAGCATCCATCTGAGCGGCGCTTATGGAGTCCATTCAATTTCACAATGCAGCGGAGGCAACAGACCTGCAGTGTGGTCGGGTCTGCTCTGTGTTCGCAATAAAGAGCCATGGAAAAAGCCAATGTAATTTACGCTGCTGAAGGGTGGAATTTGTTTGTGTTTTCATGTGGTGTGTCCAAATCTGATTGATCTGAAATCCAATCAAGCAGTATTTATAAAAGCTTCTTTTATATATATATATATATTTGTTTTATATAAATTTGTTTTACAATCACACATAAAATCAAATTTACAACTACCGCCTTTAAACAGAGCCAGTAAAATGAGTGTTTTTTCGGCTCCCCGGTCTCTCCTCCGAGGTACCAGATCCAGCTCTTTGTTTGCTGACATGTGTGTTTATGCGTACAGCATGTGTATACGAGCGTGCGTTTTGATCATCTGTATGCATGCATGTGTGCGAAACAGATACAAGCCGGCATCATGGACCCCGTCTTCTATCTCCTGGCGGCATCATTCCACCTCGGGCGCAGGACTCCACTCTGTCACTCAGGGTGACACATGGAGAGGCAGCCCCCTGCCCGTGGCGTACGGAGGAGATCACCGCCCTGTCACTGTCTGTCACTCCGGCTTTGTCCCCCGTCATGCCCCCACGTTGGCAGGTCTGGGGAGAAGGGTGGGGGCCGTCATGAGCGCTGACAGACTGACAGGTGACAGGTGAAGCCAGCCAGACAGCGGATGCCACAGACAGTCAGACCTCCATACATTTCCCACTGTGCTTCAATGTGTGTGTGTGTGTGTGTGTGTGTGTGTGTGTGAGCGTGTGTGCTAGCATACAAACACATACAGCTGCTTTGTTTAACACCTCTGGGATGGGATTACAAGGTCATTCTGGGGTTGAACAGACTCCCTCTGAGACCTTTTGTGTAACCTCTTAAACTGCAGGGGCATCAATCCGACTGTCATAAACAGTAAAAAAGGAGATATTTTGGGGGAAATGTGAACACTTTTGAATATAACATGGACTCCGCGCTGCCAACCAGTCTCCCTCCCGGCATCCCAGCACTGTAACGATCTTCCAACCGCAGTCAGAACTTCTCAGTTTCTCTCCAGACTGAAAATCCATCCACTGCACTTCGCCTGCAGCTCCTCATCCAACCAACCAGGGTGTTTTGAGGTTACATGCGTGTACACACAGATGCTCTCGCTTATTTAACTGCTAATGGGATGTTTAGTTCTTTCTTTACTTTCCTTGATTATCGCTGTTATTATAGCTTCATGAAGATACTTAGCCTGTCTGTGCTGTAAAGGTTTTTGGAAAATTAGCTTATTTACTTTAAGTTATTGAAAAGCCAAAAGTGAGTCAGTCTCCACTGACCACCATATTGAAATACCAAACTTTACAGCAGAAATAAATATATTTAAAGCGAGCTACAAATAGCGGTTTCGGACTCTATAGCCAATTTCCTTGTTTATGACAACTGTTCAGAAGTTGAATTTGTATATAACTCACTGAATTAATGGTTGGGCAATATATCACCACAGTGAATGCTCCCTGCTGCCGACTGTAGCTGTCGTTAGCTTGTTAGATCAGTTAGCCACGCAGCTAAAACAATCCTGGAGCTTGAGGCACCGGGAAGGAGTTGGTGTTGACAGTGCTAGCACAGGATGGGTCAGGGATAGCGGATTAGCATGCTACACATGCTTTGCAACACAATAGCCAATAGCAAGCTGTCAGCAACCAGGCGTCATTCGGTTCGCCTCAGTTCCACCATGCTCAACGTCTTTGGCCATTTTTGGATTAGCTGGGAGACGAGCAAAATCAGGCAACCTATCGTAACCTCTGGGTGACATCATGGAGACCGAGACAATGTTTTATACAGCGTATAAAGAGGACTGGAAGCAGAGGATGTTAGCTAGCCTTGGTGCTAGTCATCTCATCAGCACCCCTACAGAGCTGTATAAAGATTGATCCCATGCTAAGCTAACCATATACTGACGGCAGCTTCATATTCATGCAAATAATAATAATAATTTCCGAGACTACTGAACTATTTATTAAAGTTCACCACACTTTACACTTGCACTCATTTAATATTGATGAGTAACAGTGACTGGTGATTGTACTGAACTATAAATTGCAGCAATTATAATATGTAATACACAGGCTGTACAGTACTGATAAAGTTACAAACAAACATTTTCAAACTTTGCTGGTGAAAGATGCATACTGTACACTGACACTGATGCTACCGCTGTGGGTAAAAATACATCTGCACACACAGTCAGAGGAGTTCAGCACATTCACACACTCACACTCACAACAGCAGCACATCAGCGTTTGATCGCAGTCCGCCCTGCTGGGATTAAAACATACCCACTGCAGTGATGCTGCTGATGCTGTCAGATCTGAGCAAGGACTGAAAGTGCGCGTGTACCTTTGATGCTGGAATGAGCTTCAGCTATATATTGAATTTTTCATGGTGGAAAAAAAAAAAAAAAGAAAACAAATGCTACAAGGGGCAGAGCTAAATATGTAGCTTAAATCTGGGGTGTTTATTAGCAGCCATCGAATCTTTTGTTCTCTCTAAAATCAGTTTTCTGAGTGATGACGTTGAATCACTGCAGAGGAAATACAAAGAGACACCAAGTTATTTATGTGAAACCAAATTACAGCCAACATATGTGCACAGTCCAATACAGGATTAGATTTACAGCTCTCTTTGTTGCTCGATGGACTTTTAATGGCCATTATTGCTGTCCCAAATCGAGCATCAGACCTCCACTGTGGCTCGAATCTAACCCGGTGCCAGAGGTTGCACCCAAATCATTCTATTTGACCCGAGTCTCCCTTTCCATTACCTAGCAGTCCCTGTGGGGACAGTAGTGGTCCCTCAGCACTTGAACTCCGACCCCGGCTCCATCAGGAGGAGAGCCAATAACACTGAGGGAGGTTTTATAGGCACCCAGGCTATCTGAATTGTCTCGCCGTGCGTCTCAGAGGGGACATACAGTCATAATGATGCCCTATGAGGTTATGCTCTGAAATGTGATTTAGTTCTTATCACCTGCGGTCATATTGTGGCGATACGGCATTTGGCAGGGGCGTGCATGGAGATCTGTGTCCAGCTGCACGTCATTCTGCACTGTGCACACACATGAAAATAAAGAAATGCAAGAAAGTGTTGTTGCATCTTCGAATATTTGAAGTTAAAAATCAGAAATGATCCTGAGATTAAAAGGCTTTATCTGTCTTTGCGATTCAGGGGGCGTTTATTCCATGGTTCTCTGGGTTTACAGCATCACACCTGATAAAAAGCAGGTCAATACAGAGACAGAGTGTCACAGACTGGTATAATAATGTATAATTTAATGTGCTATCAGTCAGTATTGTTCCAGGAATGTGGCTTATTGAGGTTTCTGTGCAAGTTTCTCTTTGTCCCAGCAGTGGTCCTGGGTCTCAGTTTAGTATTTGGTGATAAAAAATGTAGAAACCATATAGTAAGTATATGGTGCAGCCATACGGTGTGATAGTTAGACAAACAGAATGAATCATCTTCTACTATAAACAACAACACAAGAGGTTTTCCCATGAGGCTTTGAGAGCAGCAGCGGAGGAAAAAGTAACCGTCTTTGGTGCAGGAGCAACAATTCTACATTTACTCTACCATTTTCTGCAAGTACTGTATGACTTAAGTACAGAAAATGTATGCAGGAGGAGAGGAGGGGGAGCGGAGAGATGTCTCATGTCGTGCTGGCTCAGGGAGATTGAAAGAATGAATACCTCCGCTGATCCACGGTTTGGGACCCGCCTCATGCTCATACTCTGACATAAATATCTGGCAACCAGAAGTAATCCTCTTCAAAGTCTAGTTTTCTGAAAATTAGTTCAGGAAAAAAAAAGGGGGGGGGGAGGTAGTAAAAAGACCACAAAAAGAATAAATTGACAATCATATTCAGACTCCCAAATTGCAGAAAGAACACTTCAAAAAATACTTTCACGCACAATCAAACACGCTAACAGAACCGCTTACATCCCACCTTTTTAATGAAGAATGAGCTACGACAGTTTTCAGTACAATAGCTGGCTAATGCAGAGAGGGAATGAAGGCCAGGTACAAAGGAATGAAAAAAAGTTCAGAAGAAGAGAGAGTGGAAGGGAAAATAAGTGTGTTTTCACCGTTCAGTGAGTCCATGGCAGGCCTGTGGGATTGGCAGAGATTGGTGGGGATATGAGCGCAGCGGCACTTGAAAGCCCAGCCAGAAGTTTAAGATGTTCAGAGGGAGTTATTGGTCGCTTGCTCTTCCTCTCCCCTCCCCTCCACTCCCTTCCTCTGCTTCCCTGAATCTTTTCAAGCTCCGGGCCTGCAGAGTCTTTCTTCTTCTCCCTTCCCTTCCGAGAGCCCTCACATGCATGACAGGTACAAGAGAAGAGAGAGACTGCAGAGGTGTGAGGAGAGGAAGAGGAAGGGAAAGAAACGGAGGGGAGGGATACAGGTGAAGGACTCCAGACAACGGAGGGAGACAGAAGACAGAAAGAAGTAGCGAGGCCGATAGCTGAAAAACTCCCTGCATTTCATTAAGTGGCATTTTTATGGAGGAAGTTTTAGCTCAAAAACTGTCATGTACAAAAAGAAAATATGAGTTTTAATGGTATCCTACGTTGCCAAATGTACAAGGCAATCTGAAAGGCTGCTTCCACTCTCCTGTTTTTTTGGCTGTCACAAGATTTTGGAACCTGGCTGCAGTTACTTTGCTCCCATTCAGCTACCGGAGTTTTAATGAGTCTGGGTGCTGATGTTGGGACCGATAAGGTTTGTTCCAGTTCAGTCCCAAATGTGTCGGATCGGATCGGGCTGAGAAATTTCTTCAAACTCTGAAACTTAACCTCGCACACAGTGTCGAAATTGGAAGTTTTGCCACAAAGTTGGACACGACGGAGCTTCTGAGCGAAGCAGAGGTGACTTAAACCTGCATTCTCTCTAATGGCCAGCAGGAAGCAGCTCCACTGGTTGTAAAAAGGACTTTTATATAAGGTTATGAGAAAATAACATTACTTCTTTATTGATTTACTGCATTGGTAAAAACTTTCTTATAGACTTTATGGGCTCATTTGCCAGTTTCAGGTATTGTACAGTACAGCACAATGTTCATTTTTGTAAATGATGATCCCATTTTGAGAAAAACAGACAATAAAGGAGGGTATGCTTTGGGGAGTGGCTAGCTTGTGATGGACAAGTTGTCCACAAACATTTGACTAGATAGTGTACCATTTTTGGATGCAGCTAGTAAATAAGAAGGAGGGTAAAATGTCTCGAGCGTCTGGTAAATGGACAGTGAACTGAGGTCCCTGAAGCTTGAGCCAGACATCCACGTGCCCCACAAACATCTCACTCTAACACAAAACACTTGTGCAACTGATGTAACTCTTGGAGGATAAGGTTTAATATTGTGGTAGAAAATATGAATCCATATATAACAAGTAAAGCAGGTATGCGGTGAAGTGCAGGTGAAAAGTATTCGTTTTCAGAGAATGTAACTGGTCGGCCTTTCGAATCTTTCATCCTTAGAGACATCCTCCTGTGACCCCCTTCAAATTTATTAGCCCCTTTGAAAAGGGTTTATCTCAAAAAGGGATGTAATATTTGTCTCCACCGGTCCCAATCCCGGCATCAATGAAGTTCAGGTGTGCAGTGGAAGGGGAAGACACAAGAGTGCTGTTTTAAGTTTGTACGGATGAGTTATCGCTCCCATTTTTCTGCCGTATAACAATGATTTGCATGACAGGCCTGTAACGGTCGATGAGGTCACTGGCAGGGGGTTTAAAGCAACGGTGCATATGGTTAAAGATAATAAATATTCCCATGACAAGATGAGAGTAGAAATGACAGATGGTACGAGGTATTTTTTTTCCCCTCTTCCTCAATGCCATGTGTGTCTTCTATCAAATCCCTCCTTCTTTGAAAAGAGTGACCGGAGAAAGTAAAAGAGGTTCAATTGTGGCTCAGAGAGGAAAGAAGGAAGAAAAAAAAGTTTAGCTCCTTTCTCTCACAGGGCTCTTTCATAACCATTAACTGTGTGATGACACCAGCGGATATTCAGATTGATTTACCATCGTCTGGGGATCACTTGGCCTGCGCAGAAGTCTCCCATACCAAAGATTCATTTGTGTCCTTAATGAAAGGCTTCCTGCCCTAACGTTTCTTCAAACTAAAATCCACTTTTTTTTTTTATATATAAATATATTTCACTTTGATTGCTGTAATGGCCTTATTTATGAGGTCACCGTAGAAACTCGTATTTCACTGGCAGTCCTTTAGCCTCAAAACGGGCCGGGTATTAATCTAAAATCTCTAGATCAGACCCTCATTTTTCAAAAAATGCAGCAGTGCCCCCCAAAAATCAATGAAGGAGTTAAAGAGTTGCCAAACTGTGAGATAAAGGACAATCTGGCTGGAAAGTCCTGGCAGAACCGCAGTGCAACAGAAGAATACCGAAGACAAAAGATCAGAACTTTCAAGATCAAGACGACGATTAAAAAAATAAATAAATAAAAAACAGGATGCTGTGTAACTCCACTCACACCATCAGGATGCTGTGTTTAGCAATTACCATCCCGTAATACCGTCATTGATGCTGACATATTCACCCTGTGATGTAACATCAAAGAAGTCATCAGCGTTGACTCTGACCAGGCCCGGAGCGGAGGAGGCATCAAAGCTGCAGAATCTCAGCGTCAAAAGTAAGTCCACAACACCGGTCTGATTAACATGTCACAGGAAGATGAGGGGGGGGTAGAGGTGATTAGACCCCACAGTCCTCACTCTCCTGAGGGGTATGTGGGGTAGCACCGGAGTCTCGGTTGGACAAACGGGTCATTTAGCTCTCTTTGCAAAATGGATGTAGACACGGTGTGACAGTGAAGCATGAGGTTATGGTTTCTAATCATAGCCGGAGAGGAAGCTGACGGGTGCGGGCTGAGTGGTTGAGAGAGGACTGAGAATGGGGGTCGGTTTACAACGAATCAGTTGGTTCCCTCAGACTCGGCTCCAACCTTTGACCCTGCGGAGGACGATGACCCGTATTTTCCCGTGGTGATTCATTTCCTCTCCACCCCCCCGACCACCGTATGTACACAAAAACACATGCCTGTTGCTATGGAGACAGGTCTATCTGGGACGGGGAAGGATGTCTTCGGGCCAGTGGCTGGATCGGGATCTAAGGATGAGTCGTTAACCCTTCGGGGCAAGAGAAGCGACATGCGAGGCTGATGTTTAACGCTAAGAGTCGAGCCAATAGATGGAATCGACATCCGTATAGATTGAGGGGGAGGTTAATCACTCGACAGAGAAAATTAACAGAGAATGGCCTTGAGGTGCAGCTAAAAGCAGCTTCGCTTGTACGAAGGCAGGGAAGCAAACAGTCACGGCAGTAGAGACCACGTTAGGAAGGCGTCTTTTGGGTTGATTGCTTTAAACATTTAAGTACGACTCACAGAGACGCAGACGTGAGACTCGAGGACTCACATTGGAGGTGAGTCACGAAATAATGAGGACTTCAGACTTCACTCTGACTCGACTGCTGTACGACTTCAAATGCTTGAAGGGATGATCGCTAAATTCTTGTCCTGGCTTGAGACAAGTGATGGGTTGGCTTGGCACAGTCTGAATTATTAAGCCTGTGCATTGACAGGATTAAGGTCTCAGCTCAGCACATCCTCATACCTAAACGATGTAATAGACCTGAAACATAATAAGCTGCTTTCACAGTCGACCTATACGGTTGTATTTTTTCTGATGAGGACGGCTTGCTCAGCTAGATGACAAGACTTTGAATTTCCCTTCCACAAAAATCTACAACATAAATGCCCATTTTTGTCTTCTTGAACCAATTAAACAACCTTTGACCGTCACATTGTTGACGACGGGCCGTGCATGCTTTCTAAAAGCTTCATGTGAGGCCAAATTCCAAACAATGAGTCATCCGTTGAAGGAGCTTCGTCTCCAGCCACAATCAGGAACCAGGGAATCTCAAGGCCATGCAGTGGGAGTTGGGGTGAGGAAGGGCTGCCTGGAGTTACGAGAATCGGCCAAATTAATCCCCTCACCCTCATTCTAGACATGTATTATCCTCCACTGTCATAAACTTGGCTGCGGTGGAGATTTACAGCTGCCTCTCGCTCTCTCTCACATGGCTTTCCTTCCTAATTGTCTGCATGGCCGAGACCTTGACCAGCGCCTTTTTTTCTCATCTTGAAGACTCTGAGATCTACAGATTGATTGCCAACGTGGGCTAATAATAACACAAACTCTTCACCCTCGGTTTGCAGGAGGGGAAGGGAAGACTTTTCCCTCCTGATGTTGGATTTGCAGGAAAGCCAAAGTAATTAAATGATTTTCCACCAAATTAAGATCTTAGTCGAAGAACGTGTGCCAAAGTGAGGTAAAGCAACCTGGGATTAAGACGGAAAATGACTTGACAACAGGCTGCCAAAGTCAGAACGAACGAGGAAATTCCTTAAGTCGAGATAGTCGCGGGGATTCTTTTCCATGCACATTTTTTTAAACGATTATCTGTTTTCAATCAGAACAGGAATGTTCCTCAATCTGCAAAGCTGATTTGAAGATTGCTGCGTAAAATGTCGGCTCAAGCTAAACAGCATGCTGGATACCATATTAGGGTAATTTAATTGTTGGTTGTTTTGTTGTTTTCTCCACTGATGGTAATGTTGTTGCTGCTGAAACTCGAGCACATACATCACATCACTGAAAAAGCTCTTGCATCTGCGCCAATTCAGTTAGCGGGAGGCAGCGGCGGATATGAGCCAAGGTTATGAACCGGAGGACATCAGCCCCTTTTGATAACGTCCGGCTGTTGTGTGTCCTTGGCCAAGTCCTGCCCAGCCACCGAGGCCGAGAGATATACTACAGCGTCCGATGCTAATATTGTCATGGTTGGAGCTCTGTGTCAATAACAAGAGCATTCATAACAGAAGAATGGAGGGAAGAAGAAAAAGCAATCAGAGAAAAAGCTCGGGACCTTATTTTTTTCATAAAGACAGTCCCGTTTTGCAAAGAGTCATTAGTTAGAAAGACTGCAGACACTGGCATCGCTTCTGGGAACAGATTTTTATTTAGTCCTTTCTATCCTGAACGGTTCACTGAAATTTCATTTTGGCTCGGGAATAATAGAAAGCGGGCGAGAGCCGGAATTGTAAAGGGAGAGCGGGGACGCTGGCTCCTCGAGCGGCAGGTGATTTGAGTCAAGCTCACCTCTCACTGTGCTCGCTTCAGCATAGATAAGGTGCCACTGTACGGCTTGTTCTGTGGAGGGTTTAGGCTACAGAATAATAACATTAAATGGGGATGCAAGATATTGGATTTTTTTTTTTTTCCAATATCCAATACACCAAAATCTTCCAACTCATTTTGGCTGATTGCAGATGCCAATACAGATATATTCATGTATTTTCAGAGAACATCACGACTGTCCTGCACCGAAATTAACATTTTTGTTCTGCACTCACACAAAACGCAAGAGGGAAAGGTGCTCTGCGTGAGTTTGAATGCAGGATCGTTCGTGTATTTACATTTCCTCATGTTTGTCACCCCACGTACGTACGTTAGCCGGCTGTTTACTCCCTCAGAAGGTCCGGTTCTGCCCGTCCTCCAAAATTCGCGTCTATTCCGATCTTTGCATTGACTTCATATGTAATCTCAACAATATAATAAAAGATTTGCTTTGCTTTTTGAGAGAATACACCATTAATACATGTTCTTGTTGCATCCTCAAACCGTTTTCTTATCAGCCTGCTATCAGCAGAAATGGTCATTTCGAGTTGCTGATATTTTATTGTACATCACTAAAACAGTTTTCACAAGTTACGGATCATGAAAATAAAAAGCAGCAAAAAGTTATTACATTTCAGAAAGTTGAATTTTGTTATGTTGTATCATTCTGTCATGTGTTTCACTCCTGTTCCTCCTATTTTGATTATAAAGCTGATTACAGGAGAATTAACAGTCCAAAATGGATTATATTTAAGAAACAACTTTATTTAATTAAATCAAAACTTTGCTGGAAATCGACTGAAAGCTGAGGTGTCTTGAGCTAGGAGCTAAAAAGGAAAGACACCCATTCTTTATAATAATGAGACAGCAGCATGTTCTCAATGGCTGATTTGATGCCATTAAGTAATGTTTCCCAGCAAAGAAAACCCTTCCCCTCAGGCACGGCGTTCTGCTGCAATTTAGCTGATTAGATGAACTCGGCTGCTATTTATGGTGGGATTGTGTTTGATCTGCTGGCTTCAATACATGAGGAGGATGGTGTGGGGGCGGTGGAGGAGGAGGAGGAGGGATGGGGAAGGAGGAGCGGGCAGAGGGTGGATGAAGGGACGCAGGTCCATGTCTGCAAGATGAAAATACATGAAACAGAAAAACACTTTAAGAGCAAGAGAGAGGACAAAGTGGAAAAGGAGGAGATAACGGGGATAAAACGAGGAAGTTGAGGAGAACGAAGAAAAGTCGAGAGAGACAAAGCGAGGAGGGAGGAGAGGGTGACGGAGCGGGAGAGGAAACAGGGCGAGGAAGGCAGGAGAGCACAGGCTTCATTTTCATTAAGAGGCTGAAGGACGAGGACAGCTGTGCCTCCTGCTACCATGTGTCTGATTGCACGTTACTGCAGAGACGCCGAACCATCATCATCATCATCATTCACTGCTCCTCCAAGTCTGTTTACCTTTCGCTGTTTCCCCAGTTCCCCGTCCTTGTCCTCCTTTGACCCTTTTTAACTCCCTCTCTTTGTCTAATCCTTTTTTCTTTCCGCCTCCGTCTCACCTCAGTCTCTCCCTTTCTTACTCTTTCTCCCTCATTTCTATTCTGTTATAACAGGACGAGCTCCAAGGATATCGATATAAAGTTATGATTCATTACTCATCTAACATTTTGGCTTTTTCCACCCCTGCTTTTCCTGCAGACGGGACACACATTTCCATATTACCTCCTGCTCTCTCTGACCGCTGCCTCTGGTGGTCTCGTCAAGTGTTTGTCAGCCCTGCGCGACCACCTCCCCGCTTGAGACCGGTCCAAGAAAAACCACAACCTTTTTATCACAGGCCCACACTGCGCTTTGCACCTCCAACCCCTCCTTTCATTCTACCTTCACAGCAGCAAAGACCCTGCATAAAACAGCACGCTGTAAAAAAGCTAGACATGCGAATAAAAAACAAAACATAGTTTCCAATACGTCCCCCCTCGCTAGCCATATATGACTGCAAAACACTGTTAATTAAACATAAGGGCTTTACAGCAGCAGCCTATCTCTGCTGCTGGGTAATAGTTTAAAGGAAGGAGGCTGTTAAAACAGTGCCACCAACAGAGAAGAGCCAAGACACAAAGGGAGCCCACACAGGCTGCAGGTTGTCTCCCCGTCTGCCCCCCGAGGACACTGAAGCCCGTCACTAGACAGGCTGGTTACATTCACTCCACCCCGGGATGCATCCAGTTCACTTCCGGAGAGACTACGTTTACAATCCAACAGTGGAAACTGTTGACCAAGTAGAGAAACGTATTACAAAGTCATGGCAAGTTCAATATAAGGTAGAATAACTGATAAC